>NC_137833.1:54900151-55342651 GCF_963921795.1 Nannobrachium achirus
TGCCTTCTAAATCTATATATCTTTCCTTCTTTTTTTTAATTGCAGATGTACAAGTGACATGCTGCAAGCTTGTAGATCTTTGATTGATTGACTATTTTATTAAACAGAAATGCAAACAGCAGTAGTCACACACTTAGTCTAAAAGTATAACACAAAAACATGTTTCCACTGAGGTAGATAGATAGATGGATAGATACCTTTATTATCCCAAGGGGGAAATTGAGTTGTCCAGTAGTAGCACAGCAGTATACAGTTATTTACAAAGTTACAGAGACGTAAGAAAGATAGATAAGAGGGAAAAAAACAAAACAAAGACAAGAGCAGTACAGTACCAATAAGGAGAAGGTGCATCAATAGAGGGGGCGAATAATATATAAGTATATATACATAAAGTGTCTTGCAAAAGAGACCATAGCAGTCAATGCTAGTTAGTGCAAACAAGTATATCACTGTCATTGTTAAACAAAGCAAAAAAATACTCAGAAACTACCAACACTAACAACCTAATAGTGCAGTGTCAAAAATCAATGCGAAAAAAGAAGAAACTAGGAAGCGTGTCACCGCAAGGCGCACATGAGCACTCTTCCTGGAAGGTCCTTAGAGGTCAAAGTCAATACAGCAATTGATCCTTAGAGGTCAAAGTCAATACAGCAATTCCGTAAGTCTAAGTTAGGAAGGGAGACCTTTTCAAGGTCCTATACATTCAATTCATCAACACGTATGAAAAGTACAATACCATCACAAAGTTTAAATAAAACACTGTATGTACATAGGAAAAATTGGGGTAAAAAATAGAGGGGGGGGGGGGGGTATTTACCTCCCTTTGGCCTCCTGAAAATGTAGAAGAATTTACTGCTATTTTTAATGAATTGCCAACACTAAAATCTAAAAAGCTCCTCGACATAATTAATAATAATACATTGTATTCTTAACACTCTTTATATTTGACACAAATGTCAAAGTGCTACATTGCAAGAAAATAAAAACGATGTAAAAAATCATGTGAGACAATCGTGTGATGTCTCTTTGGGCCGTGCTACTGAAGTAAAGGATTGGCCCTCTCCACTCCGCCCAGCCCAAGAATTACCGTAAGTATCCTAAAACAGGGGCAAAAATAATGTGGTAATTTTATGTATTTTTGCACACTGGCCCACTAGTATTCGGCCCACCTGGCACATGTCTGGCTATGAGGCTATGAGGTGGAAGAATGAGGTTTTGCACAGGCGTTTAATGTGGGAATCAAAGGTCAAAGGTGGGGGTCCATTTTTACACCCAGGTTGGTGACTACAGGTGAGCAGGGGATATTCTGGCTGGGAAAGGTGGTTTGTACCAGAGCTGTGGGGAAGCGAGGGGTGGAATGCTCCCCATTTTTTCTGACTATGAGTGGGTGATTGTGGTTTAAGGAAGTTATTTATGGTGGAGTTCTTCTTTTTTTTTTTTCTTCTTTTTTTTTTTTTACGAAAGCGTGAGTAGATGTTAAAATGACCCAAAACATGTTTGAAAGTGAAATAAATATCCCTCTAAAACTCCAGATTGTTCAGCTCTAGCATCTGCCAGCAGTGACACAGTGTAGTTGTCACCATGCATTCTCTCTGTTCTTCACTCAAACATCTCCATCTGCAACACAATAACACACACACAATGTTACACAATAACCCACACAACACAATGTTACTGACTGGTTGGAGGGTGTTTTCAGAGAACTGCTGTGGTTAAGGTTGGACGGAACTGCTTGCACATGGGGGAGGGGGGTTGTGAAACACTTGAAACACGGAAACTAGATGCACTAGTTTGTGTGTGTGTGTGTGTGTGTGTGTGTGTGTGTGTGTGTGTGTGTGTGTGTGTGTGTGTGTGTGTGTGTTGTGAAACACGGAAACTAGATGCACTAGTTACTTTAGGTTCTCAACCTTGTACAAGCCCTATATGGGCTTCCTTTCTCGCCTGCACTTATTTTCATGCTATTTAACTCATCTAGTGCCATTTGCGTGATGTCACGCAATAAGTACTAGAGTACTTACAGTGCCGAATGCGTGATGTCGCGCAAAAAGTAATAAATTACTGTAACGTTGAGTACATTACCGAGTAGAATGGCCGGATGTCCGGAGACGAAAATCCGCGCTGATTTGTCATCATCACGGCTCCACGAGCACACAATAGTCATCCCATAACATTGAGGTGGACGGGGGATCTCATCTTTAATGTCCATTATCTCAAAACTACACTTTAGAAGCGAAGATGGAGGCAGATGCTCGCTTATATAACACATGTATAAACGCTCTGATGCAATCCAGCATGGCACCACGTAAACAACGGTCGATTCCGGCGCACGACCCGATGACGTCAGACCGGAAGTGATCACGCTGTGGCACTTCTGGCCTTCAAAATAAGAGAGTGCAAGCGGATGGAGCCTGCGTGAGGCACTCTGGACATCATTGCGACCGAAAATCGCGGGCACAAAATGAGTTAATAATGTTAACGTGTATTGTTTTTATTTATTTATTGTGCAAATAAATAAATCAAAATCAAAAATATGTGTGCACGCGCGTGCGTGTGTGCGTGCAAGGTAGGTGACCTTTCAGTTGTCAAAGAGGACTGAAAATAGTAATAAAGAAATTGCCGGCTTGTTGTGTCTAAAAAGACATAGTTAGCCCCTTGTTTTTCCCGTTTGCTGCATGATTAAATGCATTGGATTTGGTGTGCAAGGCTGTGCGGAATCCAGACTCTGGATCAAAAAAAAAGTCATAAAAGGAGTCAATGAGTTTTTCCCGCATGCGACAAGATGCAAGAATCGAACTGGGTTCGATCGGGAAAAAACGCACTTGCCGCAGCCACTTGCCGCATGGCAAATTCTGAGCCAGTGTGCATGAGGTCATAGAGAATCTTTGCTTTCTTTTGAAAAAAATGAAATCGTCCGCTTTTTTCCGTGCGGGTAAACGCGCCTGTGTGCAAAGGGCTTAAGTGTGCAAAGGGCTTAAGTGTAGTGAGTGAGCAGCGCTGTCTTAAGTCATGTGCCTCCCAGGCTAATCACCTAATATTCAGGACAGCTGAGACACCTGACTGCTGGCTGTATAAAAGGTCACACCCAGCCATCAGAGTAGCTGGCTTGTTGTTATCTCGTCAGATTAGCCTAGCCAGTTAACCTGGATAAGCAAGTCCAATGACTCCAATAAGTAAACCAATTACATTTTCCACAGTTAATTCAACATCTAGTTTGTATATTGACTCATTGTAATTACCATGCAAGGCATACATTAAAATAAAAATACAAAAATACGTCATCAATTTAATTATAGGCCTATTACTGAAATAGTGTGTGACCATGAATCATATTGTTTCACTCTGCCGTGCCTGGGGAGACAACGGACTGACCTCATGCTTCCTTCAATGCATGGGTAGCCCAAGTTGTTTCTTTTCCCCTGAGATGGATGTAGCGCGTGGAAGGAACATGTTATTCCAACCAGTTCCTTTTCCCTCCATCAGACGCCCCGGCTGGCCAGGGGGAGGCATTATTGAGACCAGGATTACTGCATGTTTTAGACACGGGGAGAACATGCAAACTCCACACAGAAAGGCCCTATCGCCAACACCACCTAGGGTGTGGGCGCTGATGACGTGGAGGGAGGAACACGCCCCCAGCACCCACAGCGTCCACCGGCAGGAATCGAACCCAGGACCTTCTAGCTGTGAGGCGAAGCACTAACCACTGCGCCAAGGCCATCGCGTGTTTGTCGAGGTTGCGGCAACAGAAAAAGACGCGCTCCGCCAATCAGAGTAAACCACACACACTGCATAACAAGATCGAGTCCAGACAGAGCCTTTGTAGCCTATACCATAACGTAACCATAACGCATTAACATTAACATGACATGTTACTATCTGAAGTAATGTTACTGCCCTGTCCCTGTGATTTTAAAATGCAAACTGCTAATAAAGTAATCAATCAAAAGAACGAGAGATTTATCTGGGTGACTTACAGTGCGTGCGCCACGGTGCGTGCATGAATGTTTCTTTCTGACAACCACCTAAATATTGTCCAATTACCGTGATAGCAGACGCAATTTATATCCGACACAAATTGATTAGAAGTTTTCCCTGCCGGGAACTCAACTAGTGAAAACAGCAGATCTACAAGCTCACAACGCTCTTCACTTGCTGTGAGCTTGTAGATTGGATATTTTCACGAGGCCTCTTCTTATTCTTTTTATATGTAATTTCTTAAATGTGTTCGCTTGTTTTAAAACAATATGAATACATAATCATGTATGGATAGGCTATGCGGTCGGGTGAAATGACGCAAGGAGGAGGCATAATATAGGCCTATACACGGGACCCATATAGCCTACTGTAGCTTGTTATAGTCTTGAAATAAAACATAATTTAACAGACAAAACTATAGCCTGCATGTAGGCCTACTGACCACTGTTATTACAATCGGGGTTATAGGCTATATTTCTTTATAAAGACAACGGGTAGCCTATATATGTCCATGGCGCGCCAGAGCGCCAGTGCGCCACAGCCACAGGCGTGATTTTTGATTGATAGCATAAATAGAAAGGCAGATATACTATCACATGTCATACAAAAAATAAACAGAGAGTTCACAGAATAAATACAAATTTGAATAAGAGCAATTGCTTGAGAAATGACCAGGGTCTGGGAACTGAAGCAGCTATGGGGGGATCAACATTATCCTCCACCCAGCTTTACTCTATAGCTTTTTATTGCTGTCAGACTATATTTTGTTTGGTTTAAATAGGCCTATACTGTTACATTTCATAATGAAATGTTTGGCTATTTATTATGATATGGTTAAACCATGGCGTGATCATTTGCATTTGGTGCGTTGTATTATACCAATAAAAACACTATTTCTGTTAGAAGCTGTTGATTGTTCTTTAGATTCAGGAAACACCTATGAAGTGTTTTACTAGCTCAGAAATAAATCAATTAGTCTATTAAGTGTTTTGTAGCCTTATTCTAATCTACTTGCGTTCTGGAGTCATTCAATGAAATGTCGGGTTGATGCGCTGCCGTCTCCAATCTCTCCATGTGTCCAAAATAACAGATGTATAAACTGTCGACAGGCCATGACGCAATGCGTTGGTATCTTGCAACTCTGTTTTTTTGGTGTGGCGCACCGCGCATCGCGCACGATCACGGAGATTCGGAGAAAAAGAAAGACTCCACCGTTTGATTCAACAATGGTTTGGTTTAAGCTATAAAAAAGGTCTTCTCATAACAATGACTGTGTCCCGTTAGTAATCAGGTCTTTATTTGCTGTGCAATTAATGAATGAAACTGATGGAGCAAAATGGCATGCCACACAAATCATTTATTTGAATAGACTCATCTTATTTACAGAATTGACACAATGAACTGACACTCTATCACTTCTGCTAATTATATAGGTATTCTAGGACTAGGTATTAGTATTAACTGAATGAGTGGTTGGTTTGATTCTATTTATAATTGCATTGAAGGCAGAAACAAGCATTAATTCATTATGTAATCGTGCGAAGACAGCAGACGCAAATTGCGCAAGGAAACCCCACCTGCGGTTTTATTAGAATGCTATTAAGTGCTCATGCTTCTCAAATAGACTACACAAATACAATAATTTGAGTTTAGCTATGCAGCAGGGATTATTAATTCCAGGGGTGATGTGCGGGGTGTAACCAAAACCAGTGTCTTTCTTTTCTTTTTTTTTTTTCTTTTTTTTTTGCAAAGATGCATGCAGCAGCAGCAGCGGACCAGCGGTCCATAAATAATCAAAGCAAGCATGTAACATAATGATCAGTCAATCAAATTGGATATTAAAATGATGCCCACACAGTCTGTGTATTTTGGAAGGGAGGCAGGTCCGGTGCATCACATACAGCAGGCCATGACAAAAAAATGAGAAAGGTAAATAGCCAAACATTTCCTCGTTGCAATGAACAGCTAAATGATTTCCAAATAGGGTCACATTAACAGCCACAGCAACTAGACCATAGAATGACAAAAGAACAAGCTGACAAAGTGTCAAAATCTATCAAACGTTATTTTGTATTTATTCCTTGGCTGGCTTCTGCGTCCAGGAACGCGGAAGAATGGCTGTCAGAGTGAGTGTCTGTTGATTCTGGAGGTGGAGGGGCTTGCTTGATTGCTGGTAATCCCGCAGCTGGTCCGTTTTCCAGCCAAGTCCAGGGAAACAACGATCGCGCCGCCGAGATTGGCCGTTTTGTCAGAGGCGCGAGAGATTTGTTTGGTCCCTTTTCTAAGACATTTCAGGGAAACGGGGACAGCGATTGGCGGCCCAACCTCGACAGAGAAGTCACAGCAGGCGCCACCATGCCCCTTGTTGTTGTTAGATGTTTGATGATATACTGAACTTCTTGAGATTATAAAAAAAAGCTGACAATGTTGCAAATGTGTTTTCAATTAAGTTAAGCGACAAGAGTAATAGGCCTACAACAGCTATTGCGATACTTATTCTATAGCAACCAGTAGGCCTACATTTTCTTAAGTATTGTACTTGGGGTGGTGAGTACTGCAGCAGACAGGAAAAGGGTTAAAACCACATCAGCTTTGCACAATTCTACTCCTACCCACAATGTAATGCCTATATGTACTCACAATGCAACACCACGTAGAGAGCAGTCAACTTACCTCGTTCTCAGAAACAGATGAACGTTCTGTGGTCAACTTTAGTTTCAATACATAGAAAAATACCCATTGCATGTTGCACTTTGCGGGGGTGTTTGTCCTGTATAGCAGGAAGTTGATTGGCTGCAGACTTCACCCTAACCCTTACCCAATGCAACACTTCGGAGAACAGTCAACTTACTAGTAGTCAGACCTTGTTCTCATTAAAACAGATGAACATCATTTTCAATACATACAAAAATTGCCTTTGCATGTTGCACTTGGGGGGTGGGGTGGGGGTGTTGTTTAAGGGGAGCAGGGGTGTATGTCCTGTTATCACGGGACGATAATCAAGGAATAGATAAAACATCTGCACACTGTTTTCAAGCTCCAAAAACATACTGTACTTTGTATTTAATGCAATGTTTCGACTTCTTAGGTCTTCATCAAGCAAATATTATAATGACATACACTGTAGATACATAGTAGTAACTGACCTGAGTGTATCTTCACCATGGAGTAGATGGCTTGATCTGCAGGAGTCTGATCTGAAATACAATAACAAATCAAGTGTTACTATTGTGAAATAATGTAAACACACTGACATATAAAAACAACTAAACAACACAATAGCTGTGTGTTCACAGTATGATTGTTAACTTATCAGTGCTGAGATTGTACCTCTCCTCTTCTCTCTGTCTGCTTCACAGTCACAGTAATAAGGGCAATAATAATAATAATTGTACCTCTCTTATTGCTTCTCTCTGGCTTCACAGTCACAGTAGAATACATCACATCTCCACTCTGACTGGGACCCTGGCCTGTCACACAACACATTAACACAAAAACAGATGTTTATCACTGATTAATGATCAACACATTAGCACAATAACACATGTTTATAACTGATTAATGATCAAATATTATATATATATTATTATATTATCATCAATAATAAAACAATAAAAAACACTACAGGTCCTACACCTGAATTAGGCAACGGCATTACACTTACTGTAACATGAAACATGATTGCAATCCTAAAGGAAATATCTACAATATCTCTTCATATTGTTCATTGTTCCATACAAAAGGGTAAGCAGTAGGGCTAGCAGAATCACCTAAGATAAGATAAGATGTTTATGGTCACTGTACAACAACATTTTGTTTAGTATATCCACATAAACACATACAGTAGCAGCATCAACAAAGAAAGAAATGCTGAGAGCAACATTATATCTTAGGATAGAATATATTCTATCCTAGTCAAGTCACCATATCCTGCTCTCTTATTTGTTGTCTCCCCAGGCCCCCACATACATGTAAAGCATGTTTGAGAACTTAGAAAAGCTCTATATAAATACCAGATAATACAATATATTATTATTAATATTATTATAAGCAGTTGTCTAAAGTAACTAAGTACATTTACTCAAGTACTACATTTAAGTACAGGTTTTAAGTATTTGGAGCCTAGCCTACTTTACTGGAGTATTTCCAATAGCCTACTTTTAATTCTACTCCACTACATCTCCCATTCCCAAGTATGTGGCCTTAAGCTAGATGCAGAATAGAATCATTTTGGTCTATTCTGCATCTAGCCTAAGGCCGCATCGTACGCAGGCACAGACACGACGAGTCGCTCCATGTGAAACTGTTACGGTTGAATTTGACTTAGCTCACTCATTATATATATATATATTAAGGCTGGGACTTTAACTGATTAATTTGCGATTAATTAATTACAGAAAATTAACGTGATTAAAAGAATTAACGCATTTTAATCGCACTTAGTTTTTGCACCACAGAACCTTCGGTTTCGGGCATACCGATCATAGCGATGCACCAACAAAGAAGAGACAACAAACGCAAAGGGAGAAGTAGCCGATCAGAGCGCTTTGCTTGGCCCAGTGGATGTGAAATTTAGATTTAAAAAACTCACTTGTTGATTCACTCGTACAACAAAATGTGTTTTAATTGAAAAGAAATGCTTCTCAGGTCAAATATCGATGTGCGATTAAAATGCGATTAATTGCGATTAATTAATCACAGAGACTGTAATTAATTAGATTCAAATGTTTAATCGCATCCCATCCCAGAAGTGTACACAATACAATACAATCCGAACAAAATATGTACAGGTGAAAACAATTTTCATGCATCACGGTTACGTGCAGGCAGAGCAGGGATGTACAGTGTACAATGGTTTTTAAGGTGGTTGGGTTCCATTTGATATCCTTCTCCTATCACAGCAGCTCACGAATCTTGCTGCTGTGTTTGCACATTGTTTTACTTCACCCAGCAGGTATGGGAGTTTTTCATCATTGGTCATATTTTCAAACTCTCCTTGGGTGGTTATGATCTGTGGGAAGTACCGGTATGTGTCTCTGATGTCGGACAGGTGGTTAGAAAGTGTAGCTCAGTTTCCCCTTCATTTTGTGTGCAGTGGGTGCAAAGTCTGTTTTCTCTAGGGAGCCAGGTATGCCTGTGACGTCCTTTCTCATTGCAAGACTGACCGTTTCTGCTCACTGAGTCTGTACCTAGTCAAGATTTCTCTTTGTTTTGGGTCGGTCACCTTGCTCAGGTATTCTGCCACTGTGTATTCTCTGTTTAGGGCCAAATATAATTCTAGTTTGCTCTGCGTTTGGGTTGCTTCTCTCCAATGTGTCAAGTAGCTTTCTTTCTGCTGTTTTATAATTTGGTTTAGTCCAGTGAATTGTCTGTCTGGTGGCTCTGCTTGTGTTTGTGTACAGAGTTCCCGGACCAGTTGGCTGAGGGGGCATCTCTCTAGGGTTTCTCTGTGTGTGAGTGCCTTGTTATGAAGTGCATCTGGGTCACTTTCTTTTAAGTGGTTATACAATTTGAATGCTCTCTTTTTTATTTTGATTATGAGAGGGTATCGTCCTAATTCTGCCCTGCATGCATTATTTGGTGTTTTCCGCTGGATTCTGAGAATTGATTTGCAGAATTCTGTGTGCAGGGTCTCTATTTGATGTTTGTCCCATTTTTCAAGGTCTTGGTTTGCGGATGGTCCCCAGATCTCGCAACCATAGAGAAAATTGGTTCTATCACAGTCCAGTATTTTTTTCCAGGTTTTTATTGGGATATCTATTTTGATGTTCCTTTTGATGGCATAGAAAGCCCTTCTTGCCTTGTCTCTCATGTCTTTTACAGCTTGGTTGAAGTTTCCTGTGCTGCTGATGTTTAGGCCAAGGTATGTGTAGTTTTTAGTTTGTTCTAATGGGATTGTATTTAGAAAGAATTGCTGGTTTTGGCGGCTGGATCTTTTTTGAAATATGTGTCCCAGCACGGCTGACGGCTAGTCATTGTTTTTTTTTTTTTTTCATTTTCATTTTTTCATTTCATTCGAAAGCTGGGAATCATAGCTACAAAATGATATATTGGTTGTGGAGATTGACCCAACAGTTTTGAACATATGGCTTATAGAATGATGCCATGCTGAAATACAACTTTTGAGATATTCAAGTTCTAAATTTGGGAGGACCAACAGAATTATGTCCCGATCTCTCACATTAATTAAAAAAAAAGTCTTATTTACATGCAGAGTTAAGCTCTGGCGTTTAAGTGAAATGTAGCCTGATATTTATGACATGCTTTTGTGGCTTTAACACATTTTAGAAAAAAAAAAAAAAAGTAATTTCAGCTGTGGTCTAAAGTAGTGGCTTCCGAAATGACTGCCCCAGTGTCATGCTCAGTCACATCATGATTTTAGTCTGGGAGAATTTGTGCAGGAGATCAAGTTGCTGCTGCATTCCTTCTTTGGTTGGGGACAGCAGCAGCAGGTCATCTGCAAAGAGTAAGCATTTGACTTCAGTTTTGGCTAGGGTGATGCCTGGTGCTGCAGACTGTTCTAAAGTTTTTGCCAATTCATTTATATATTAAAGAGAGTTGGACTCAGGCTGCATCCCTACCTAACTCCCCAGTTTTGGGGGAAGACGTCTGTGTGTTTTTCTCCTATTTTAACTGTGCATTTGTTATTAGTGTACATTGATTTTATGATGTCATAGGTTTTTCCCCCGATGCCGCTTTCCAACAGTTTGTACCACGCACGCACGCGCACGCACGCACGCACGCACGCACGCACACACACACACACACACACACACACACACACACACACACACACACACACACACACACACACACACACACACACACACACTTATCTCACCCCTCCTCCTTCTCTGTAACTCCCCTCTTTCCCCCTTCCTCCCTCTATCTATGTATCTATGTATCTATGTATCTATCTATCTATGTAAAGTATCTACTGTATTCCTTAATATACATGGCATCTTTATGAGTTTCTTCATGTACCATTCTGTAATGTATTGTTCCTGTCTGATGCTTGACAATCAATGAATGTATATTACTTTGTGCCAACTAATGTATGCTGAAGTGTTTGTACTGTATGGCCGCTCCCACTATTGTATCTGTCCTCCTTAAGGAGGAGTCAATCTATGTATAAATACTTGTGTATTCTTCTATTCGGTGTGCTTCCCACTGCATGCCAGCTGTGTCTGACGTGTAGAAGGATATGCACCCGGACATATAGTATGTTTGCTACAGTAAGTTAGGCTTTGTCTCTTTGACATACTCTGTCAATGAGACAGAGTATACTTGTACTATGTTCGTGATAAATAAATACACCAGAAACCCGACCCAGTGCTTCTTATTGAAACAACTCTCAGCACTGTGTTTGCCTACAAGATGGACTATATGTACGTCCCAAAATCGCCCTATCAAAACAAACACTGAAACACAAACAGCATGGATTACACTGACCTACACAAACCCACGGGAATAATTTAGAAGCACTTTATCAGAAAATATAACTAGTAACACTTGTGTACTGTATGTTAATCTGACTTTAATATAAGCTATTGTTTTCTTCCTGGGGCTGGGCGTGTGTTTGTGGCAGGTTATTTAACATGGGATTTTGACAGCTGGCTTCTCCTCCTCTTAACGGAACGCCGTTCCGGCCCCAAATGTTTTAACGGAACGGGGGTTCCGGCCGTTCCGGCTCACTTTCACCCCTGTGTACCTTTAAACCACTGCTAAAGACACTTGACATGTACCCTGCGCCTTCTAATTTATATCAGGTCGCACTTGTTGATGGTGACGTCACCAAGAATGCTGGTCCCTCATTGGCTGTTTATAGTGAGGTCACAAATAATGCTGGTCCCTGATTGGCTATAGGCATTTAACACAAACAGATACGTGACAGATACGCCACTGAACGCAGTACTTGCGTGCTCTGCTGGTGCAAGTGAGTTCATTCATATATTGTAGCTTCATGTTATGAACAGAACAGGTCTCTGTGCCAGTCTTTTTCTATTAATGCTCATTAGTTGAAGCAGCAGGTAAGAAAAAAGAAAAAACAGACATGACTGTCAGTGGTGCACTGTGATGAACTGTGCACTCACCTGTCTGCAGGTGGTCTGTACATTGTAAATATCAACATACAATAATCCAGTTACACTAACCAAAATAGTCTAAATAACCTTTAGTTAACTCTAGAGCCTTCCCTTCCCTGTGAGCCCCATGCTGTGTAGTAGTTCTGTGTGTTTGTGTACATGTCCGTCCCCCACCCATGCTGGAGTAGGATTAGCAGTAGCAGTCCAAGTAGGGAATGAGACTTTACCCCAGGAGAAGTAATTTAACTATCTCTGGGTCTTGTTCACGAATGAGGGGAGGACGGAGCAGGAAATCAGCCGGAGAATCAGAGCTCCAGGAGTGGTATTGCAGTCGCTGAATCGCACTGTTGTGATGAAAAAAGAGCTGAGCCAGAAGGCAAAGCTCTCTGTCTACCGAGCAATGTTCGTTCCTACTCTCACTTATGGTCATGAAATGAGTTAGAGATAGGGTGAGAAGTCCAGTCAACCGAGAGACTTGGAGTAGATCGCCACTTTCGTAGGAGCGCCTCAGGATAGGCCTACCCCTGGAGCGAGTGGATAGTGTTGGTCAGGAGAGGGAACACTGGAAATCAACCCGATTCCAGATAAGTGGTTGAAGATGGATGGATGGATGGATGGATGGATGGATGGATAGACCCTTGGCTTGAAGTGACCCCAAGAGACAAAAGAGATCCCTCTTCCTTGGAGAATAGGTTTTGTTTTCAACATGTGACTTGTCCCTTAATATTTGTAACAACTGTCTGTTTTGCCAAAGCACAATAGGCTCTGACAGTAGCCTGACGGCCCGTCATGGGTTCGAGTCCCATTCCTGGTGACATGCATGTCTCTCTCCATCTCTCTCTCCCTGTTTTCTGTCCATCTCTGTATGCTATCCCCCCAAGACAAAACCCTAGTTTGACCCCTCGCATGCTACATAAAGCAGATTATTATAATTTCTATTTGTTTTATTATTATTATTATTATTTTCCCCCTGTATAGTAAAGTTAACGGCACCCCAACTTTCAGCAGCTGTCACAGTGTGTATATGTGTGCACACGCGTCACTAAGGAAACTGAATTGCAATCTTTGAGATGTGTTTCTAGACACCTTTACAAACACATGGAATTTCTTTTTTTTTAAATATCCCCTGACTAATAGTGACTGACCAGAGTTGACCATGGAGTAGATGGCTTGATCTGCAGGAGTCTGATCTGAAACAAATATAACAAACATCAAGTGTTACTATATAATGTACACGTACGCGCGCGCGCGCACACACACACACACACACACACACACACACACACACACACACACACACACACACACACACACACACACATGTGTGTGTGTATAATATATATATATAATATATATATATATATATATACAGGCCTATATCATACTATAAACGAGCAAATGTCTGTCTGTCTGTCTGTCTGTCTGTCTGTCTGTCCGTCCGTCCGTCCATCCGTCCCATGAGGAGGAGGAGGAGGAGGGGGAGGAGGAGGGGGAGGAGGAGAAGGGAGATGAGGGGAGGGAGAGGAGAGGAGGAGGAGGGAGAGAGGGGAAGGTGAGGAGAGGAGAAGAGAGGAAAGGAGAGGAGAGGAAGGAGGAGGAGGAGGGGTAAAGGCGGGACAGGAGAGGAGAGGAGAGGAGAGGAGAAGAGAGGAGGTGGGAAGGATAAGGATTAGTGGGTCGAATAGAGAGGAGAGGAGAGCAGAGGAGGGAGGGGAGGGGAGAGGAGAGGAGGTGAGAAGGATAAGGATGAGTGGGTCAAATGGAGAGGAGAGGAGAGGAGAGGAGAGGAGAGGAGAGGAGAGGATATAAGGCAGGCAGGCAACAGTTAGCCACCAAGTCTACTCAGGAGCAGCTACTACCACCAGGAAAGCAGACAGCACCACCATCAGCCAGCACCACCATCAGCCAGGCAGACAGCAGCTAGGTACTAGCTCTGTCTGTCTGTACGTCTGTACGTCTGTACGTCCGTCCGTCCGTCCGTCCGTCCGTCCGTCCGTCCGTCCGTCCGTCGGCTGAGCCTCCAAGCCAGCCTAGGAGCAGCCACCAGCACCAGGCAAGTAGGCAACAGCTAGCCACCAAGTCTACTCAGGACCACACCAGTACCAAGCAGGCAGGCAACAGCTACCCACCAGGTCTACTCAGGACCACACCAGTACCAGGCAGGCAGGCAGGCAGCAGCTAGCCACCAGGTCTACTCAGGAGCAGCTACTACCACCAGGACCTGCCACCACTACCAGGCAGCAGTTAGCCTCCAAACCAGTCTAGGACCAAGTACCACCACCAGGCAGGCAGACAACAGCTAGACACCAGGTCTGCTCAGCAGCATCTACCAGTAAAAGGCAAGCAACAGCTAGCCACCAGGTCTGCACAGCAGCATCTACCAGTACAAGGCAAGCAACAGCTAGCCACCAGGTCTACTCAGAAAAGCTAAGGTGACAATAGAGTGACAAACATCACCAGATAGCCAAAGTGGGCAAATAGCACCAAACAGGACCAAAAGAGACCAAACAGGACGAAACAAAACCAAAGAGCTAGCCAGGCAAGCAGGCAGGCAGGCAACAGCTAGCCATCAGGTCTTCTCAAGAGCACAAGACAAGCAACAGCTAGCCACCAGGTCTATTCAGAAACACTAAGGTGACAATAGAGTGACAAAGGTCACAAGGCAACGAATTGAGTAAACTGCACCAAACAGGACCAAAAAAGACCAAACAGGACGAAACAAAACCAAAAAGCTAGCCAGGCAATCAGGCAGGCAGGCAACAGCCAACAGATCTGCTTAGGAGCAGCCACTAGCACAAGGCAAACAACAGCTAGCCACCAGGTCTACTCAGAAAAACTAAGGTGACAAAAGAGTGACAAAGGTCACAAGATAGCCAAAGTGGGCAAACAGCACCAAACAGGACCAAAGGGGACCATATAGGACGAAACAAAACAATCAACTATAATCTCCATTTGGGTCATAACAGAAAAGACAGAACCAAAGAGAAACCAAACAGAGAACCAGAAATCCAAGGAACCAGGACAGAAAAGAAGATCACAAATTAGGACAGGGACCAGGCAGACAGGCAGCAGCTAACCACCAGACCAAACCAGAAGCAGCCACTAATACCAGTCAGAAGAACCAAAGGGAACCAAACAGAGAACCAAAAATCCAAGGAACCAGGAGAGAAAAGAAGTAAATCAGAAATTAGGATAGTATAATATAATATGTAGAATAAACAGTGATCGCATCAGTGATGTCATCAGTGATGTCATCAATTAATGGCCTTTTTCACGAAACACGGACATCAATGATGTCAGAGGAGGAAGTGAGAGTAGGGAAGAGAAGAGGATGATGAAAGAAGAAGAGGAAAGGAAGGGGTAGAGGTAGAGGAGGGAGACCCCAGGACATCCAGTCTGAGGTGATGTTCAGTATTAGGCCAATAGAGAATATGGATGAAATCACCTCAGACATACTGGAGGTTGTGCAAACAAATATGGCTGTAAGTAACGGGGTAGAAGAGAAGAAGGGGAAGAGAAGAAGGGGAAAACTAGATAATTCATTAACCCTAACCCTCATCTCATCTTCCTGAGAGGTCTGAGCAGAAGGAAGAGATAACAGTAACATTTGAGTCACATCTTCCTGAGAGGTCCGAGCAGAAGGAAGACAAAAGATAACAATAACATTGGGGTCACATCTTCCTGAGAGGTCCGACAGGGTCATAACGTGTAAGACAGAACCAAAGGAAACCAAACAGAACCAAACAGAGAACCAAAAGTCCAAGGAACCAGGAGAGAGGAGAGGATCACAAACTAGGACAGGGTCACAAGACCAAACGAAGACAAAGGGAAAATGGACCGAAAGGACAAACAAAATGGAAATGAAATGTCTAATAAAAGAAAGATCGACAAAAGACAATATTGAAAAACCAAAGGTACCACATAAGTCCAGAATTAAAATGAAAGACCAATTATATATTGCAGATTTATCAACTGAGTTAAGAAGAGAATGGACAATCAAAGCATTCATTGTATTAGTTTAAAAGGTTAAAACGTATATTTTCTTTTTTCATATGGTAACGGGTAAGATAACGGGTAAGAACCTAGTGTATATATATATATATATATATATATATATATATATATATATATATATATATATATATATATATATAGTGCTGATCAGAGTGCAAGTTGTGGCCATTTGGAGTGTTAAACAATGCTGTAACACTGTTGACAGTATGTGTGCATATGGGGCAACTATGGGGTATCAGTATCATATCATTTGCTGATCTGAGGGTAGGGGTGGATGTTTGTGGTTCAGGTATCATGTGTATTCTGCTCAGTTGGACGGTTTAAAAAGTACATGCTGGCCAGCAGGTCATGTATTCAAACAATGGATACCTAAATGTTCTGATTTGTTATTAATTTCACAATGACATAGATCTATAATTATATACTGTAGATGTATCATTTATGTATAGATGTATAAGTATTTGATTTAGATGTGTATATAGAAGATGTATACATATATAGATGTATAGTATATATACAGGAGGTGTATAAGTATATAAGTGTATGACTGTAGAGTGACTGTACCTGTCCTCATCCTGCGTTGAGCTGACACCCTCACATCAGCATACGTCACATCTTCATTGCATGTGGCTAGCCTACAGCCTGCAGCACACAGACATTTAATATCATCATCAGCTCATACTAATTATTATACCTAATGAACAATAATGACCTTCATAAAGGAGGAAATGTAACAACAAAACACTAAATTAGATCTGAAGTATTTTTTAGGGGGTGGTAGAGAGGCCAGATGGGAACCGCGAGCTTCCCAGTTCCGAAAAGTGTCCTTGAGCAAGACTCTGATCCACTATTTGCTCCTGATGAGCAGGTTGGTGCCTTGCATGATTTCCTCCACTATCTGTGTGAATGTGTGAATGTAATGCACAATCATTATCATAAAAAGTAAATGCACAATTTACCATTTATTTTAGCTGTAAAAGCTAAAATTATTCACAGTGATTGGCCTAAAAACTAAGGGTACTTGGCCTGTCACGGAAATGCAAATAACTTCTGAACAGAGAACATATAGCACCACAAGACATCCGGAATCAATGGGGGTACATTTATTGTAATCAAACTGTAGTCTTAGGAATGCGACAAAAAACTACAAATATTATTGAACTCCATGTTGTGAGTAATCAATAGACAAAATGGGTCTTCCCTATGTTCCCCAGGTTCTATGTTCCCCACAGGTTAACATTCACCAGGTTAACATTCACCAGAGTCTGCAGGTTAGCATTTCACCAGGTTAGCATTCACCAGTGTTGGCAGGTCAGCATTTCACCAGGTTAGCATTCACCAGCGTTAGTTTTACTGAGGTTAGGGTTAGGGTTAAGGTTAGATTTAGGTGGTAAGTGGGGAACATCGAACCTGGGGAACATAGGTATTTTTGGGGGGGTGAACTACTCCTTTAATGACATCGTCGCTCATATTCCTTTACAGCATCTCTAAATTGCTGTGTGTGTGTGTGTGTGTGTGTGTGTGTGTGTGTGTGTGTGTGTGTGTGTGTGTGTGTGTGTGTGTGTAAACATACATACCTCTGTATTTGTTCCACAGAAACAGACCCAGGATCAGCAGAAGGATACACACCCCAGACCCCACCAGAGGGTAGACATATGAAGGCATAGAGGAAGAGGGAGAGGGAGGCTCTGATTGGTCCTGGTCCTTGTTGATGGTTGAAGAATCTGAAGCACAACATTACGAGACACAGGTTCCTCTTAGAAACATTTATAGAGCTGTGAATCGCTTTAAATGTCTATCATAATAACAATAACAATTACATCTCAGCAGATATTTATATGTTTACATTTTTAAGAGTAGGACAGAAACACCAAGGATTATTTATTTATTTTCACCCCTGCTAGTGAGACTGTGGGAATCTAAGGATGGATAATGTGGATAAGATGGTAGGTTGGTCAGAACGAACTTTGATCATGTGGAGTGTTGCAATGTAGCTAGTGAGGCTTTTGTCTGGTAATTAATTAATGTATTTATTTATTCATCTCATTACTACCTTACCTCTCACATCCATCCAGATCTCTGGTGACTCTCCACGACCAGAGATGGAACACTTGTAGAATCCTTCATCAGACTTGGAGACACTGTGGATGGTCATCTGTCCTGTAGACTCTGTCCTAAAGAGGGATCCGTTTCTATAGAATTCAGCTGGGAGGTCAGAGGATGTTTTCTTTGTCTGGTCTTTGTACAGGCAGCGGAATGTGGCATTACCTCCCTCTGGCACAAGTACAGGACTCTCTAGGATCACATCTATAGAAACAACATGTTGAGTTATGAACATCTATAGAACCAACACGTTGTTATGAACATCTATAGAACCAACACGTTGAGTTAAGCTGGTTGCACACTGCTGCGTTTTTTTCGTTGCGTAATGGGAATTCGAAATCCGCAAAAAGGTTTTTCAAGGAGAGAGGCCAAGAAGAGAGAGAGAGAGCAAGGGGCCCAGTGGCGTCATTTGCGAAAATCGGAAGAAATCAACCCTGGTCCGAAAATGAATACAAAGTGGCAGTTTGTGCAAAAGACCTTTATGAACATCTATAGGTATTTTGGTACTTTTTAAAGTTTAAAAAAAATGTCATTACTAAAATTATATCTCTAGTGTTTTTACTGCACTGTTGGATTCATGCACCGTAATACAGCATTTTAGCACTAATAACGCGTAAATATATTGATTGTACCAGAGATCTTAATGTGGATGGACCGGCTGACGTCTGCCGTGGACTCAGACTGACACCAGTAAACTCCAGTGTCTCCGAGAAACAAGGTGGTGATGGAACAGGAACCTCCTACAGAAAAGAAAAGTGGGTTTTCAGTTAAAAGTTATTTATCATATCAAATCACACCAAATCATTAGGACTACCAAAAGTGCTTCTCTGAGCACAGGTCTTTGCCAGGTCAGGTGTACAAGATACGCTACACCACTAAGCAGCGGCGGCTCCAGATAATTGTGACTGGGGGGGCCATGGGGGAGCTGGCTTTTTCAGAGCAGGGGCTAATTCATTTTGGCAACAAACAATAATGAATAGTACTAATATGACAAACGTGATTCACTCGCACCTAGGTTATGGACAACTGAACAGACCAGATCATTGGCAGTTTCCAGCTCCAAATCTGAGGACTGTAGGTGATCGGATAGGGTTTTTGTGAGGCTGAAGACGCTTTCCAGCATAAAAATTATGATTTTATAGTATGGTTTACATAGAAGTCTGTCAATTGTCTTTCACAAATTCATATACATTTTATTTATTTATTCCTTAAATATTTTTCATCGGTATTGGATTTGTGGGGAGGGGGGGCTTAGGGGGTGCTAAGCCTTCATCAGGGGGGGGGGGGGGGGGGGGGGGGCTAAAGCCCCCCTGTAGCCCATTATCATTACATTCTTGACAGTACTTTACATGTACAACTGAATCACTCTCTAATGTTCCACATTCGTTTTTTAAGGTACTCTGTAGCAAAAATATATATATATATATATATATAGTTTTTGCCTCTTGTGGGTGTTGAATTTTGTATTTAAAATCATACCATGAATGGTTCCCCAGTCAACATCACAGGTTCCACCAATACTGCTATTTCTTCTCACAGTCCATCCATTAACAGGCTTCTGTTCTTCCTCACAGCTCAGTGAGATCTGTTCACCTTCAAAAAACTGAGATCTCTCTGAGTCTTTTGCAGAGACTTTCAGAGACACTGGAAAGAAAGAAAGAAAGAAAGAAAGAAAGAAAGAAAGTGTAACGGACCCACATTCCTTGCTTTTATCGACCCACATTCCTTGCTTTTATTTTGCTCTCGTGTTGTGACAGGAAGTGCTTTAATTTGACACTTGAACAAGCTGTGGATAATCTGTTGATTTGGACCAAAGATATTTAATTAATAAAGATAGCTCATCCTCATTGGATCCACTAGAGTGCGACATGGTACACAAATCCTACAAATTGACTCCTAAGTGGGCACCGGCTCTGACTGCAAATCTCACGCACGTCCCGTTTACTGGTGCTATAGATCCCGCGAGAATGTGTTGCTGGGACAGCTAAAGAGCAATAACAAAGTTGATTTTCTCCTTTGTTGTGTCGATGAAAAAAGCCACTTTAGTATGACAATTTTGTTAATATTATGTGGCTTGTGATGATCGGGTCCAATATTTAGTTCAGTGAGCATATAATAGCTTCCGAACTATTATTTTGATCTGTGTTCACGTTAGCTCTCTCATTGTAAATGAATAGACTCCAACCTGCTTCCGCCTCCTAAAAAGGTGTCCCCCCTACGTCATGCAGAAGCGGGAAGTACGGGTCTTTTGCACCCTCTTGCTATCGCCTTCTTGGTTTGGACCCAGTACAGCTGTGGCCATGGGGTTTAAATGCTGCCTCAGCTAGAGGAGTAGCAGCATAACAGGACAGTACACGATGTTTGATAAGGAATTGACGGTTTGATAAGGAACGGACGGTCATGGAAAGGAAGCGGCGGCCGGCCAAGCAAGCCTTGGAACAAAGCACAATGCCACTTTAGTGTGAGGGGGTCAAAGGAAGCAGTATTATTATTTTTTGTTTTTCTTTATTATTTCCATGTATTCTCTTTGTTTTTCTACTTTTGAATACATTGTTGTACTTTTGTGATATGTTACTAATGCTGTTTCCCCCTAAACCAACTCCTCCTTGCATGTGTGTCCTGAAGTGAGAACTGATAGGATAACTAGACGCCGGTGCTGGCCAATGTATGGGGGACTGACGTCATGACCAGCCAATGGGTGGCTGGCAGAGTGGGAGGCGGGCCTTTAAGAGGAGAGCCGAGTCAGTCTGTCTCTGACGAGCAAGGGGTGCAGACGTGTGTGTGTGTGGAGCGGGCTGAGGGAAGTGACTCAGGTGGCCGGCTGTGATGAACAGAGAGACAGGCACAGGCCGAGCCAGGCAGTAACTGAACTGAACCTTATTGAACCTTACTGAACTAAAGTGCTAGGACCGAGTAGCACTTTACCTTACAAACCCAGCGGATTCCAGACGGTGATCAGGGTGCCAGCGTTACCAGGCAGTGTCCGGGCCATCCAGAGACGAGCGAGAGGGTCCCGACGAGCCGAACCGGCTACCCGGCTAACGAGAGGGGTCGTTGTGACTACTGTGGTGTCGTGCGAACTATTCGCAGCGGCAGCCCACAAGGCTGCCTGCGTGTGAGTATCCAATCCTGTACACCACTGTCAATAAAGTCACTGGCCTAGAATTAAGCTGTATAGTCGTCGCGACAAGGATACTGGCGTATTCTTTGTATTCACAGATGGGTGGACTAAAGAAGTAGACGACCAGAGATGAGCTGTGTGTCGCTGTGTGTGCCATTCCACCTGCTGTAGAAGTCACTATTCCCACCTGCTTGAATGATACGCTGCTTATTATTAGATATCTGCTTAGTATATAGTAATAATTATTAGTCACTAATCTGCGCTCCTTGTATAAATATTCATTTATCGTAATACTATATTATTACGGTTTGAGGGCTGTAACGGGCCTGGAACCATACACACTAAGTGCACTTTAACTGTCCCAAGAACGATACGATAAGAAGGGGGGGGTGAAGTATTGTTTTATGGTTGGAAGTGTTCTTATTATTTTTAGGTTTTAGCTTAGCAGGCGCCATAGGATTATAGGGTCCCCTTTTATTTTATTATTGTGTTTTTGGCGTAATAGAGGCCGCTGTAACTTTAGAAATAAAGATTGTTATACTTTTCTAAACTGTTGTCCTGGTCAGTCTCTCCTCATGGTTTATATTGCTCTGATATCCCGTAAACGAACTTGTGTGTCCTTAAAGGTTGTGCCTTTTGTGCACTTACTTTCCTCTTTTAACGAGGTGGCGTTGTCGGAAACTTATAATTATATAATCTGCTATTGGTAATACTTAATGATATACATCAAAACCAAAAAGGTGTATTTACAATTATTTATTGGCAAATTCAGTAACAAGGTGATGACAAAAGGGTACCAGTTTAAACACTGGCAGTTAATGTGAGTTGGGCCACCCTTACATAAGCACCCAGCTGAAAGGGGAACACGGTACATATATTTAAAGATCCAGTGAAATTGCTATTTTGGGTATTTTATTTTGAAGTTTCAGTCTGAAAAGGAAGTCTGTATGTTTCTGAACCAATCAGAAGGGACCAGCCCTTCAGGCGATGGGACGTAAAATCTGAGTCATGTGATGCTTAATGTTTTGTTTGTAGCAAGGCAGAGAGACACAACACGATGTCTCTTTTTGTCTCTATTTTATTGTGCACATTGAAGTTTACAATGAGTAATACATAGTTTGGACGTCATCTTGAATGAGATTCAAAACGGAGTAGCTCTATGATTAAAAACAGCTGGTGTTTGGTAGCCTGGTTCTAGCCCATAGACCCGCCCACTCTCAGAGTGGACTGTTTCTCTGGTCTGGAATTGTGTTCATAATAAGTGATTTCTGGAGCCGAAATGACGGCTCCTCCAATTAGCGCAGGGGGTGGGGGTGGGTTTAACAAATAACCAATCCGTGCGGTCAAAGTCCCTCCCCTCCAGAAATCGCTCAAACAGGGCACAATGTCAGACTCAAGCTTCAGCTGAGTCTGAAATCAGGCTAGGTGTTTGGAGGAATGCCAGCAATGGGAATCAAACAGGTGAATGTAATCAAAGGTTCATTTATATTCAATAGCTGAGGCCAAACTGGTCAAAAATCATCAATTTGGTGCACTTGGTGAAGAGTTTCTGATTTTTGGTATGGTGTTAGGTATGGGTAAAAGGTTTTCAAAAAACATCGCAAACAAGTTGGGCTCCCCCCCTAGTGGTCTGTTTCCAATGAATCAAATATTAGATATGTCAGTATAATGGTTCAAACCCCAAATAATTGATGAAAGAGATTTTTCAATGGATTATGTTACTATTGGGTAGGGGCGTTACTTTAGGGATATTTCGTGCTAATCAGTCTAAAAGTGCAAAACTTTGCACAGATGTAGCTCAGGGCATGCTCTAATGATTTAGCTAGGGCGCCCGAGTCGGCGACCTTCAGGGTCGCCAATGCGGCCAAATCAAGTTGGGCTCCCATTGACTTTCTATACAGGAGGAAAATACCCAGAATTTTTTTTTCTGGGTATTTAAGTAGGATCTGAGGGGTCTATCTAGGGGTTTGTCATGATGTTGAATCCATTGCAAGCATTTGTTTTGCACAAAAATATTCCTTGGGCTAGAAATTGCCTCAGAAAACGATGCATGTATGGGTGAACATTCATGTTAGTCGGAGGCCTTAGGGTTTTTTACTCGTGCTAATCAGTCTAAAAGCGCCAAATTTTCACAGATGTAGCCCAGGGCATGCTCTAATGATTTAGCTAGGGCGTCCGAGTCGGCGACCTTCGGGGTCGCCACAGCTCCAGAAAACACCCACAAAAATCTGAAAAGTGACGATTCATCACTTTTCATCACTAAACCATCGTTTTCTGGGGCCATTTGTAGCCCAAGGAATGTTTTTTGTGCAAAACAAATGCTTGCAATGGATTCAGCATCATGACAAACCACTAGTTAGACCCCTCACATCCTGCTTAAATACCCAGAAAAAAGTGTTTTTCTGGGTATTTTCCTCCTGTATTGAAAGTCGATGGGAGCCCAACTTGATTTGGCCGCTGTGGAGACCCCGAATGTCGCAGACTCGGGCGCCCTAGCTAAATCATTAGAGCAAGCCCTGGGCTACATCTGTGCAAAACTTGGCGCTTTTAGATTAATTAGCACGAAATCTACATGTCATCTCCCTAAGGTCCTAAAACAACATACTAAAAAATCAGGAAAAAATAACTACCGGAAAGGCACCATTTTCAAGATGGCGTCCACGGTCCACGATGGCTGCCGGGAGCTGAAAATGACTATAAACAGGGTTTTAATGTGTAAAAATTCATAATAAATCTGCACTTGGTGAAGAGTTTTTGATTTTTGGTATGGTGTTAGGTTTGGGTATAAGGGACTGTTCGTTTAATACTTAAGGTTGGTATGGTCCATAGCGGGGGGGGGGATATCAAATATTTATCTGAGCAATAGGGGGGACCATGACTTTTTTATTTTGGCTGGAGGGGGGGGTCATGCAACTTTAATTTGTTGAATTTTGTATTAAAAAAATGTTTTCTTTTGTTATCTTTCATACGTGTTTACTCCCCTATCTTTATCAAGTTCCCCCTGATGGTGACTTGACTTGGTATATTCCGCTTCTGTAGTCCTCACAAGAAGCGCATTCATTGAGCGCAGCCGGCGCAGTGCACCACCGGGGGAAAAACAAAATCTCGCCTTCGGTCCTAACTATAATTTTAGCTGGGGACCCCCTTATATTCTCTCAAAGACCCTGCCCTGGGGGTCCCCGGATCCCACTTTGGTACAGACAATATATGTTATGTATTAGTCCTACGTTGTTTTACCCTCGTCAATCGTCAATGTAAGAACACAGTAGCTCTGGTCCATAGCGTAGTGCACTGAAGTAGTGCGTAGTGCTATGTCACCTATGAGCCCTTGCGCCGTTGGAAAGGCTGCCCACCCTCTCGTCTGTAGTAAAAATACAAAGTACAGTTTCGCTTCTCACCAAAACGAAGACATCTTCATAGAGTAAAAAGCCTACTCTCCGTAGTGGGGGCAATCTGTGTCTAAATCTCATCTCTAAAAATTAACTTTTCGCCATAAAAGAAAATATTTCACCGGAAGGCAAAATCTGGTCAATGGACTTTTCTATTGACAATATCTGTAGAGGGCGGTGTGGAGTAGCTAAAACTTCCAGTGAAATATTTCTTTTTCTGCACCAAATGTGTATTTTAGACGTGAGGTGGGGGGCTACGAGTGTTGCCACTAAGGAAAGTAGGCTTTCAACATCTTAGAACCGTCTTTGTTTTGGTGAGTAGTGAAAGTATATATTGTATTTTTACTACAGACGAGAGGCTGAGCAGCCTGGGCTGCCGCGGCTCTGAGCGCAAGTGCTCACCAGTGACATAGCGTAGCGTTAGCTACGGGACCAGAGCTAAAAAGAACAGGAAAACCCAGATGCTCCAAAAAGCCAAACTTGTCTGGTGTCCTTATCCTTGGGGAAACGGTGGAAGAGGTTTTTCTTTTATCCAGAAAGGCGTGGATATTCTGGATAATATATCTCCCTTGTGTTAGCAACGTCAGATAGAGCAGCTGCGCTAGACTATTCCATGCTGGTTTGCAACTTTGCATGCAACCACTTGTTATGGGAGACATGTCTGGCTGCAGACCACAGATTAGGGGGGCGGATTGTGTGAGGGATGCTATTGGATAGTATGAGAATGACTCAATCCGCCCCCTGGAATCTCAATCCACCCCCTATGACGTTGCACGGACGGGGCACCCTCCTGATGGAGGAAGTTCCCACTTTGCTCTGGAGAGTTTTTCAAAGGAGGGAGGGGGGGAGAGAGCCAGGGAGCCTGGAGCTCGGAGCTCCAGAGCCCAGGGGCCGGCACCTCGCCGCTCGAGGCCGACCTGGGGGGCACTCTCGGTGGGGCAGGCCGGCGACGGCGCTGCCCCCCCGGCCCTGGAGCTCCGGAGGTGGTCGAGTATGCTGGTGCTGGGCGGAAAGTGGCCCAGATGGGTGTCTCTACTCGGGTTTGGGATGCAAAAGGTGGTCCCTGGTTCTCTGGAGGTCCCGGGGACCCCCTGAGCTTGTATGCAGACGCTTAAAAGGCTCCTGCTGTACCGGCGTTTGGGCCTCGCTCGAGCCTGGTACCGTTGGATCCGTCTCGCCGCCCCGGTCACGCTGGTACCACCGGGGACCCCCGGGGACCCCCAGGGCCGGAGCTAGGCCCCGAAAACCCCGCCGGGGACCACCGGGGAGCACCGCCAGTGGCGGTCCTTTTAGTGTTAGTGCACTGACTAACACTAAAAGGCAGGGGCAGGGGAGACAAGCTCAGGGGGTCCCCGGGACCTCCAGAGAACCAGGGACCACCTTTTGCATCCCAAACCCGAGTAGAGACACCCATCTGGGCCACTTTCCGCCCAGCACCAGCATACTCGACCACCTCCGGAGCTCCAGGGCCGGGGGGGCAGCGCCGTCGCCGGCCTGCCCCACCGAGAGTGCCCCAGGTCGGCCTCGAGCGGCGAGGGGCCGGCCCCTGGGCCCTGGAGCTCCGGAGGTGGTCGAGTATGCTGGTGCTGGGCGGAAAGTGGCCCAGATGGGTGTCTCTACTCGGGTTTGGGATGCAAAAGGTGGTCATAGGGGGTGGATTGAGATTCCAGGGGGCGGATTGAGTCATTCTCATACTATCCAATAGCATCCCTCACACAATCCGCCCCCTAACATACTATCCAATAGCATCCCTCACACAATCCGCCCCCTAATCTGCTGTGGTCTGCAGCCAAACCCACTTGGAGATGTTATGGGGGCGTGTGCTGCAGCACAGCACAACAAGCACACGCCGTGATAGGGCGCAGTGATCTTACTCGACACAAGAAATAGTACCATGTGACAGAGTGGTCAAAGTTGAACGAAACTCGCTCTATTGTAGAAATATGTCAACAATGATAAATTAATGATGGCAGTTTTGTGGATTAGTTTATTATAACATTTAGGGCCAGCCAACTCAATGGAACTACTTTTATTCAGCACAAAAATGACTAAGTCTGACCACGGGAATCATAACCAATTCATGCCCTTCCAACAACTACATTACTGGCAAGTATTTCATACAGCTTTGGTTAAAACATAGGCGAACTATCACTTTATGTTAAACGAGAATAGCAGGTGGCTCTGAAACTAGCCACTGCTTTGGGAGTTTCTGTACCCAGAGAAGGCACAAAATGGACCCTCCAGCTCGAGGCTGGGTGATGGGTCCATTTGGTTACACTGATTTGGAGACTGTCGGCTGGGAAGGAGGTAGGAGAAACAGCATATTTAAACTATTATCATGGAAAATAGTTCACAGTTGCTCAATCTTTCTTTTGTTTGGGGTGTTGTTGTAACCCCAAGAGGCCACCTATGGAACCAAATGGACCCTTTCTGTATGAGTTGAGTACAAAGGGACCCAAATTTAAGACCAAAGGCTTTCTTTGGGTCGTTTTTAGTTGACCTTGTATCAATGAACTACTGTTCTGTACCCTCAATTAATCAATCAATTGTCAAATAGGGTGCTATATTAATAGGTCAGCATTCATGTTATTGCCTGCTACTGTTGGTGTGAATTTAAAACATAAGCCTATTGTTTATTGGGAGGGAGGGGGGGCCATGCATTTTCCTCAAGTCACGCAGGGGGGGTCAGAATTTTTTTTTTGAAGCGTTTGGGGGGGCCAAGGAAAAAAAATTAAATGCTATAACTTGTCAACCAGCCCCCCCTAGTGGATAATTAATGTACATTCCCTAAGGTTTTCAAAAACCATCGCAAACAAGTTGGGCTCGCCGTCCTGGTCTGTTTGCAATGAATTCAATAGTAGATTTGTCAGTATATGGTTGAAACCCCAAATAATTGATAAAAGAGATTTTCAATGGATTCTGTTACTATTGGGTATGATAAACAACATACTAAAAGTTTAGGAAAAAATAACTACCGGAAAGGCACCATTTTCAAGATGGCGTCCACGATGGCTGCCAGGAGCTTAAAATGCCTATGAACTGGGTTTTAATGTGTAAAAAACTATAAAGAAAATATGCACTTGGTGAAGAGTTTTTGAATTTTGCATGGCATGGTGTTAGGTATGGGTATAAGGTTTTCAAAAACTATTGCAAACAGGTGAGCCCAACTTGTTTGCGATAGTTGTTGAAAACCTTATAGGCCATACCTAACACCATGCCAAAATGTAAAAGCTAGTTACCAAGTGCATATTTTATATGAATTTTTACACATTAAATAGGCATGTTTAGCTCCTGGCAGCCATCGTTGGTGACTGACAGATGACTGACAGACCACTAGGGGGCGAGCCCAACTTGTTTGCAATAGTTTTTGAAAACCTTTTACCCATACCTAACACCATACCAAAAATCTAAAACTCTTCACCAAGTGCAGATTTATTATGAATTTTTACACATTAAAACCCAGTTTATAGGCATTTCCAGCCCCCAGCAGCCATCGTGGACGCCATCTTGAAAATGGTGCCTTTCCGGTAGTTATTTTTTCCTGAATGTTTAGTATGTTGTTTATCATACCCAATAGTAACAGAATCCATTGAAAATCTATTTCATCAATTATTTGGGGTTTGAACCATATACTGACATATCTAATATTTGATTAATTGCAAACGGACCACTAGGGGGCGAGCCCAACTTGTTTGCGATGGTTTTTGAAAACCTTATACCCATACCTAACACCATACCAAAAATCAGAAACTCTTCGCCAAGTGCACCAAATTGATGATTTTTGACCAGTTTGGCCTCAGCTACAAGAGGACTTGTCTGTCATCACGCAGCACGTTTCTGTTCACAGGAAGTAATTAAGAATGGCCTATTTAGGGACCTTTGATATAAAAATACCAAATTTTCTCTTCTTTTGGCATCTAGTGTTAGGAATGCCCATTATGATTATCACGGATAAGCTCTAAAAGTGTGAAAAACGTATACTTCATTTCACTGTTTTTGTTTGGGCCACTGCAGATTGTGGGTCGTATTGTTATGTTTTATTGTAATGGTAATTCTACTTGGTATTTTGTATAAGATTTATATTGTGTACTGTAAAGTGATATATGGGTTTTATGGACACATGTATTATGGTGCCTAATTGATGTTTAAGGATTATTGTAATTGATTATGATCATTGATATGTTTTTTATGCCTTTTTCCTGTCCAGTTCTACGTTAATGTATGAATAAAGAATCAACATCATCAGTCATTCTTCACCCTTTTATGGTCAGCTGGGTCCTCTACAAGAGATATCGAGGATGTACACTAATATTTGTTTTTTATGTGTTATCATGATAAATGAATGTTAATTTTGTTACAGATGGTTGTTTCTCCTCAACATGTGTTAATATATAAAGAATGCATTAAATTAATCACCTTAAATATTCGAATTTCAAATGTTTAGTGACCCATGATCACAGTACATTATCAGACTTAAATTTACCCTTCAACTTCTTGTTCATGCCCAAAATTATTGGATCGGGTTTTGTAGCAATATTAGACGCTATAACCTCATTTCCCCTCATGAGTCAGGACACTCATGTGTTGCGAGCTTGTGGTTGGTTGTCTTGTAGGTCTGCTAGTTTTGTGATTCAAAAAAAGCTGTGTGGTTAAATTGATTATCCTCAAGCAATAAAGAACACTATAGGCCTATATACTTAAATAATAGAACAAAATACACTAAAATCAGCACTGGTGTATTAATGAATGCATGGTTGGGCTGACTGCAAATCCTCTCGGGCGGGGTTTGCCTGGGTCACCAAACCGAAACACCCGGGAAAAAAAGGGAGTCCCTAGCATAACCAGGGCTTCTGAGCAGCGGGGGCGGGGTTTGCCTAGAACTGATGTGGGATTCCAAATAACGTGTGTGTGGCCGCGTGTTGACACAGTACAATGTTCCAGATTATAATTCTCTGAACTAATAGTGATAATGTTGTGTATTCTTATGTCAGTAAGTAGAATGTTCCAGATACTTCACTGAACTCACAGTGATAATGTTGTCTCCCCACATTGTGCCAATGCCTTTTTTATAAACAGCCTATATGTAGTGCATGGTTTATACATGGTAACAGTAAAGGCCCATTCCCACTGGGCCAGATAAACAGATACAAATATATATTTCTCCATTCAAGTGGACGGTAAGATGCAGATAAAAAATCTTTTTTTATCTGCATCTGTGACAGATATTTTTATCTGTATCTTACCATCCACATCCATCTGTTTATCTGGCCCAGTGGGAATGGGCCTTTATGCTTGTTTCAAAACCTTAACAAAAACTAAAATAAAAAATAAGATAGCAGTGGTGGTGCAAATGTGTATTTTTGTCTCTCTCGTACAGCTGTTCTATATACAGTATGTCATACAGTAAGACACAGTCTTTGTTCTAGTCTAAACTCTGTCTCACTCTACCCATATGCAATGCAGTGAAGTTGTCTCACCTTCTGGTTGAACAGGTCCACAACAGAGGAGGAGATACACCACTGTAGAGACAGACAGACAGACAGACAGACAGACAGAGAGACAGACACGCACGCACGCGCGCGCACACACACACACACACACACACACACACACACACACACACACACACACACACACACACACACACACACACACACACATACACACACAGACAGACAGACAGACAGACAGACAGAGAGTTGTAAATCATTTTAAGTTTTATGAAAATATAAAAAATATGACTGACAGATATGTAAGCAATTTACCCCGAGTGAGAGGACATTATGCTCTGATAATGTCCTGTGTGAGGGTGTGATCGGACGAGGCGAAGCCTCGTCCGATCACACCCTCACACAGGACACACCCTCACACAGGACATTATCAGAGCATAATGTCCGACCCCGAGTGGTAAATAGCTTTTCTACCACTTTTTCCCATATACATGAAAGAAAACACATAGTTGTAACTTGCAAGGATCTTAAGTTACAATCATTATTGCCTATAAAACTTCCGCGAGACAGCAGATAGTTCTACAAACAACATCTTCTACTCACCAACAGATGGCGCCAACTCCACACTAATCCATGCGTCTAGCTTACAGCTAAGCTAACGTCAGTTAGAAGTACCGTTCCGGCCGTAAATAGAGGCTGTTCGCTTCCAGAAAGGCATAGGTTCAGAGAAAAGGGGCTTTAAAGTTGGCGGATTGCATTGGATCCAAATAAATCGGCGACTATAGCATGCACGTTAGTAAACATAGGACCGCAGCCACCGTCATTTGTTGGTTGGGGGAAAGGTGTTCCGACTACCTCCTGAAGTCCCCGGATGTACACTGAGGCGCATTGATCTCGGACAAGTCCTCACAGAACTTTGCGGCAGTTGTTCTGTCATAACCTCCGGAATTTAGCCAATCAGAATCCAGTATTTGAACACGTGACTCGAAAAAGTGGTAGAAAATAATAATAACTAGAGCAGGGGTTTTCAAAGTGGGTGACGGGGCACCCTGGAGTGCCGTGACGGCAGTCCAGGGGTGCCGCGAGATCATTTGATAATATTTGGAAAGTAAGTAAAAAAAAAAAAAGTTATTTTCAGTCAGTTCTAACCAAAATAGCTATTATCTCAATGTTTTCCTCGCAACATAATCACTAAAATATCATCACTGTCGGGCAGAAACCTTGTATCTCCAAGTTTCAAATGTGTACGTCTTTTGGTAAAGCGAAGCCCTGCTTCATCATACAAGACTGTCGCACAAAACTAGATCTACAAGCACTAGTAGATCTGCTGTTTTCACTAGTTTAGTACATTTTATAGATGATAAATACGAACGGTTTTGGACATACAAGGTTTCCACCCGACAACGACGATATGCTAAGGTGCTGGGAGTGAAAATTATAATGTAGGGGTGCCTCGGATTAAAAAAATATTCATGGGGTGCCCTGAGACAAAAATGTTTGGGAACCCCTGAACTAGAGAAGATGCAAATGGAAATTGTAGTTGCTGATGTGACTATATTCTGCAGTAAGCTAACTGTCATATGAAGCTCGACCAATTGATTCCCTATTGATTACTGATTCCCACTCCCATTGATTCCCTGCTGATTCCCACTCCCATTGATTCCATATCCCATTGATTCCATATCCCAGTGATTCCCACTCCCATTGATTCCATCAATTTCCAATGGCAGCGGAAAAGTTACAATAAAGTGACGTCATTGATGATGAAAGTTACGTCATTTTTGAGGAGTTACCCTGCCATTTCCAATGGCAGCGGAAAAAAAGTCTACTAACAGTTACAGGTTACCCTAGAAGTCTATTAAGTTACCCTAGAACTATAATGTGTTGCCCTGTCAGGCAACCACACTAACTAGAAAGATGCAATTTGACATTGCGAGTGTGGTTGCTGATGTTTGCTGACTATTCTGCAGTAAGCTAACTGTCATGTGAAGCTCGACCAATAGATTCCCCTACTGATTCCCACTCCCATTGATTCCCTATTGATTCCCACTCCCATTGATTCCCTACTGATTCCCTATCCCTGCCATTTCCAATGGCAGCGGAAAAAAGTTACCGTAGAGGTCTATAAACGGTTACTCTAGAACTCTATAAAGTTTCCCTAGGATTATAATGTGTTGCTCTGTTGGGCAACCACACTAATAACTAGAAAAGATGCAATTGGAAATTGCAAGTGTGGTTGCCGTGTCTATATTCTGCAACAAGCTAACTGTCATGTGAAGCTCGACCAATCATTGACCTAACACCACTCTCCCATTGAACTCAATGCAATTTACCTGCCTATTGATTCAAGGTATAAAAAAAAATCAAACCTTGGTTCGAAGTGAAGGGGTGAATTTGAGCAGTTCCAGATCTATGTTTTTTTATTCTATGTGTTCTAGATCTATGAATTCTGTGTTCTAGATCTATAAATTATATGTGTTCTAGATCTACTAGTAAGACACCTGAGGGTGATATGCGACCTCAGGGTGACATGCGTCCTCGCCCTTAAGGGCGACCATCTGACCAACCACAGCGTTTCTCTGACGATTCTAGTTGTTGTCATTCTGGGGGGAGTTTGTTCATGTTTTTGTGAGGGTATCAACCCTAGGAGACACAGGGAGAACATGCCTAGGGCCTTTCTGTGTGGAGTTTGCCTAAACATGGAGATGTGGTACAGAATGACTCATATATGGGCATAAAAAGTATGTCATGTGACATCACTTCTTTTACAGACAGTCAGACAGACAGACAGCCATTGACTCCGGCCTAACAATTGCTACTGTCTATGACGGTAGTCCCATATGACATGATGGACTGGACTATCTCCATATATAGTGTTCTCCACATCTCCATGTTTAGGCCAAACAGGTTTTCTCCATTTCTCCATTTATAGGTCCAAAAGCCCAACGTTGAGCTTGACAACGAAACGTTCTTAACACAGCCGCCCCCATATTTACTGAAAATATGTTAAATTCTAAGAACGTTTTGAGTACCGGTTTGATACAAGAGCGAATAAGCTCTACACTTCTGGAATCCTGTGCGTCGACTTAAAGTCGGAAGCAGGCCTAATAACTTTATCTGACGCCCGTTGCCACCTCCTATTTACATTTTCTTTTCTGAGACTGCCGACTGCACATTGTACCTCATCCACCCTTTCTTCTCTCTCCTTTTGGTATCTTTATCCTCCTCCTCCTTTTTTTTTTATTCTTCTCTTTTTTTGTCTTTCTTAGTCTTGTGTATCCTTCTCTTTTTTTTGTCTTTCTTAGTCTTGTGTAGCCACCCCGTACAGGAAGTGATGTCACAACTCGCTGACATCACACTGACATCACAGAGGTTACGGAAGAAAGGAAGGAAGGAAGGAAGGAAGGAAGGAAGGAAGGAAGGAAGGTCACTCAAGCGACAGAGTTTTTCAGGGTAAATGCGACCTTCGGTCGCAATCTATGTGTTCTAGATCTGTATTACCCATTTGAAAATATGTGCTCCAAAATATGTGCAGAGTGTGTGTTATGGAGAAAGTAACTAACTGGTGCGTGTATGAGAATTTGTAGGAGCATCATAATGTAAGGAACAGCCAATGGAGGAGTGCAGTGTTGATAAATGTGTAGAAGGATTCCTTTGTTATAATTGTGAATATAGTTGATCAGTAAAAATAGACCTACATCATATTTTGAAATATCACTACCAATAGTATATTTATGATGAATAAAAAGGATTTTACATAAAAATTAGGTGAATAGAAATATGGGGATTATGTACAGTATGCGTTTATATGCATTTGTGTACAACATTTGGGTGCGTTTGGTTGATTTGAGGGAGGTTGGCAACTGTGCTTGCTTTCCACAGAGTTATTCCGTACCCGTTGGAAGATGAGACAGTTACAACACACGCACCCGGTGCATGTATCGAGTGCGACCCATGTAACAATGGACACGCTAATTACAGGCTTACAGAAAAATATAGCTCATCTTTATATACGGCTCTTCTAAGTAGCCTACCCAAAGTCTCTTTACATAAAGCACACTATTGTCATAGTCTAAATAAACAAACGTGTGTGGTTCTTTAGGCTACTATTCACTAGTAACAAACCACACCTCTGCTCAAGTTTAACAGATTTTATTGAACAGTACTTATGAATGGATGGATGGATGGATGCGGGGACGATGAGGAACCCAGGTAGGGCGAGACTCAGGGTGGGGGTGTAGTCTCTGGAGAGGACGGCCATCGGTGCTCGCTCGGGGAGCGGTCGTCTCTGCTCCGACACTGCCCCCAAGAGAGCTTGCTGGAAAGGGACGAAGGTCGAGGGAAGTGAGAGTGAGTGAAGTTAACGTTCGGGAAACGCACATGGAGATAGGATTGGACATTTAGATTTGGCCTAGGTGGAGATGGGCGTTAAGGACGTCTTGGAGATTGCTTCTGATATAATTAAGGTAGGCTTGTGAGGACCAACGGCCAAGGATGCAAATTAAGTGGTCGGAGAGACCTTGCCTGGCAGCCGTGGAAGCTGCGCCTATGCGAAACTAATTGCCGGAGTAGAGCTGAGATGGGAGGCCGGATAGGGTTAGGATTTGACGGAGGTGATGGTGGAACCAGAAGCAGGTGGCTATGGCACCCGTCTCGGTGATGAATAAAGGGTCTTGTGGCACGGCATTGAGGGATCGTCTCGTGGAGACATATCTCATGATGGGTTCGTAGGGGCTGAGGGGAGGACCGGTTTTGAAGAGGTGGATGGCAGGTGTACGCCCTATTTGATCTGTCTTACTGTGTTTGAGGGTGAAGGTGAGGGAATCACCTTCGTAAGGTCGGAGAGGCTTGGCGAGAGGGGTTGTAACGGGACGAGGACGACGTGAATTCTGAGCAGCGTAAGAAGCCATAGAAAGCAAGCAGGAACATGCTTTCTAGGGTCAGGTCGATCAGGGGGATAGGTAGACGGAACGGAGGGTGAGGAGACATTTGAGGAGTAGATCGGAGGTGAGTGGGTGGTGATTGGAAGGCATGGGGGCTTCGATACGTTGGAGACCTCGGAGCAGCATGGTGAAGTGGGGATGAGTAATGGTAGGGCAAGGGGAACCGTGAATGAGTTTCAGAAAAAAATTTAGGCCGCTTAAGTAGACGTGCATGGTGGTGGTGCGGAGATGGAGTTGGGAATGGGCATAGGTAACGAAAGCGGCTATGACTGTGTGGTGTGTGGAACGGAATGCGAAGGTAGCTGGAGAGGGTGCTGGGTGAGTATCCGTTGAGGATGTGGTGTTGGGCTTGAGTAACGAGATATTGGAGTTGTGGGTTTAGAGGAAGACTGTGAAAATGGAGGAACCGGTGTGGGGTGAAGGTCCGCCTCGGGGGCTAACTGCCGAAATTTTCTGGGAGCTTGGGAGAGAGAATCGGCAATTAGATTGTGGTGACCGGGGATGTGAGCTGCACGAATAATGAATTGGTGGGTGACGGAGGACCAAGTGAGAGTAGGGGCATGATGTCTGGGGAGTTTGAGCGGCCTTTATTGATGATGTCGACGGTGGCTGAGTTGTCAGAGTGAATGAGTATGCTCCTCCGGGACTATTCGTGGCCCCAGAGAAGCGCGGCTATAACGACGGGATAGATTTCGTGAAGGGCAGAGGACGCGTGGGTGGCAGAGTGGGTAGGGTGGGTAGGGTGGTGAATTCGGGAGGCCAGGCAGAGGCGTACCAGCGTCCCTGGTAGTAACTGCCGTAGCCAATGGAGGGGGCGGCATCAGTGTACAGCTGGATGTCGTCTGGGTTGGTAACTAGTGTTTTGTAAAAGAAAGTGACACCATTCCACTTAGAAAGTAAATGGTGCCACAGGCGGAGGTCTATGTGGCATGAGTCGTCAATGGAGACGTGGTCATGCAGGGATTGGACGGAGGAGGCGGTGGAGAGGAGGTGGGATATGAATGGGCAGCCTCGAGGGATGATACGGAGATACGTTAAGATGGCCGAGGACGGCTAGAAGCTGTAGCTTCCTACAGCAGGGTGTGTTGAAGTAGTTCTGGATTAGGAGGGTGATTCTATTGAGTTTTTCTTGTGGAAGGGAGGCTTTGAAGGACACGGTGTCAAGGGTGATTCCCAGGAATTCGATGGAAGTGGCAGGGCCTACGGTCTTCTCGTCGGAGAGAGGGACTACCAAATCTGAGAAGACCGTCTTAAGGATGGAAAGGCCGCGTGCCGGGGGGGGGTGGGCTCGACTAAGAGGAAATCGTCCAGTAGGTGAACGAGGTGAGGTATTGGATGGTTGTAATGAGTATCCAGCATAGTGCTTCGGACAGAGAATTGAAAATTTTGGGACTGCTCTTGCATCTGAAAGTCAGACGGAAAGTCAGACGGAAAGTAATAGAGCCCCTTCCACTGCACTCCAAAATACGGCCAGAAATCGGGGTGAATGGGGAGGACTTTGAACGCATTGGTGATGTCGGCTTTGGAAAGGAGGGATCCGCGGCCTTTGAGGTGAATGAGATTAATGGCGTGGCTGACTGTGTTAAACTTCATGGAGAAGGATTAGGGTTAGCCTGAGCAGTCGGGGCAGGGGCGTCACGGACCCTGCACCGTGCTTGGCGCCGAGGCAAAGGGGACGAGGATGAGGAGCTGGGGGATATTCGCCTACGTGGCGACCTGAGGGGAGATGAGACAGGAGGGTGGCGGCGAGCTGGTTGCTGAGGGTTTGCGGGGTGTTTAGCTAGGGAAGGCGAGGGAGGCGCATTACGGAGTGTGGAGGGAGAAAAGGAGGGAGGGGCACTACGGTGTGCGGAGGGCGAAAGGAATGGAGGAGCATTGCGGCGTGCGGATGGAGGGGCACTACGGCTAGCGGAGGGAGGAGCGCTACGGCTAGCGGAGGGAGGAGCGCTACGGCTAGCGGAGGGAGGAGCGCTACGGCTAGCGGAGGGAGGAGCGCTACGGCTAGCGGAGGGAGGAGCGTTACGGCTAGCGGAGGGAGGAGCGTTACGGCTAGCGGAGGGAGGAGCGCTACGGCTAGCGGAGGGAGGAGCGTTACGGCTAGCGGAGGGAGGAGCGCTACGGCTAGCGGAGGGAGGAGCGCTACGGCTAGCGGAGGGAGGAGCGTTACGGCTAGCGGAGGGAGGAGCGCTACGGCTAGCGGAGGGAGGAGCGCTACGGCTAGCGGAGGGAGGAGCGCTACGGCTAGCGGAGGGAGGAGCGCTACGGCTAGCGGAGGGAGGAGCGCTACGGCTAGTGGAGGGAGGAGCACTACGCGCTACGGCTAGCAGAGGGAGGAGCGCTACGGCTAGTGGAGGGAGGAGCACTACGCGCTACGGCTAGCAGAGGGAGGAGCGCTACGGCTAGCAGAGGGATGAGCGCTACAGCGTGCAGAGGGAGGAGCACTACGGCGTGCAGAGGGAGGAGCACTACGGCGTGCAGAGGGAGGAGCGCTCCAGCTAGCAGAGGGAGCGCTACGGCGTGCAGAGGGAGGAGCGCTACGGCTAGCAGAGGGAGAAGCGCTACGGCGTGCAGAGGGAGGAGCGCTACGGCATGCAGAGGGAGCGCTACGGCGTGCAGAGGGAGGAGCGCTACGGCGTGCAGAGGGAGGAGCACTACGGCGTGCAGAGGGAGGAGCGCTGCGGCGTGCAGAAGGTGAAAGGGATGTGAGGGCGGGGGGGGGGGGGGGGGGGAAGTGGGCCGGGCGCGTGTCTGATGAGGAGGAGCGGAGGACGACGACTGGGGGCGTTGGTGGCTGGCATGCGGAACCTGGAAGCTCTCGACATAGTCTCTGAAGAGCTCCGCCTTCCGCATGCTGCCCTGGAAGGGGATGCCTCGAGCCTCGAGCGCCCGCTGTAGGCCGGAGGCGGTCCAATTTAACGCAAACTTGGACTGGAGAACGAGACGAAGAGTCAATAGAATGAGCAACTTACTTACAGCTTGGTTGTTCAACTACGAATGCAGTGAGAACAAGTGAGTGAAGGCTAGCAGGTGTATTTATAGTGTGGTGATTGCAAAGGGGATTGGCTGATTGCTAAGAGAGGGCAGGTGATTGTAATAAGGTGATAGCGAGGGGGAGTGGCTGAGATGAGAAGAGGGTGGCCTCTACTCCTGAACCTACGTTGTATAAATACAACTCCCTTTGTAGCATGACCGCGAGGCAACAACCGCGAGGCGAATCCGGGCCGCTACTTAACAGGGCGCGTAAGTTAACCAGTCAGCCAAAGTGTTGAGTTTGTTGGCGAGGGACCAACGCGCTACCCCAGAGTCTACAGTCGTCCCCTCTGTGTGTGTGTCACAGTGTGTGTGTGTGTGTGTGTGTGGGGGGGTAAAGTCGCGCATGCGCAGATCCTGGTTTTTACAGCGACGTGGTGTTTGTGTGTGTGTGTGTGTGTGTGTGTGGGGTGTAAAGTCGCGCATGCGCACATCCTGTTCGTTCTGACGGGGACATGCACGGGACAGACAAACCTAAACCTTGGAAGCGCTTTCACCGCTTCAAAAAAAAAAAAACATTCACAAATAAAGTTTATCTAGAATAAAGTTTCACCCGGACTACAGTGTCTTGCCTTTAGTGTGTGTAAAAAGGAAGCAATATTTTTCCCACCAAAAAATTGGCGTAGGGCAACGTTGAAGTGGCATTTATGAAAACATCCTAAACAGCCAATCCTGGCGTACATTTGATCCCAGCATTGCCGGCTGAATTTAAATAACACGCCCTTAAATATTCTCGAAACGGCCCGATTTTATGATCAGAACAACAAGAATACGACAACATAAGGAAAGCCAAAATCCAAGAGTTTACCACACGCCTCACTCCCTTTCGTGTCCACGTTATGGTCCGCGTCACACAGACCACAAACACAGCGCCCGCAGCCCCGCACGCACGCAGCACGCACGCACGCACGCACGCACGCAGCACGCACGCACGCACGCACGCACGCACGCACGCAGCACGCACGCACGCACGCACGCACGCACGCACGCACGCACGCACGCAGCACGCACGCACGCACGCACGCACGCACACATGCAACACTGTGGAAAGTGGAAACCGCTGTCTTTGACAGTGGGCCACTGGGATTACCATGTAAAGTAGGCTAGCAACCTACATGAATACACCACACCAGCAGTCACATCGTCATGAGTGGAATTACGCTTGGATATTAATTTAACCCAATATCGGCGACGTGCGCAATGCACGTTTGAGAGCTTACACTAAAATTAAGCAATCATGTAGGCTATTCCCCATGAGCCACGTATGGACCGGCCATCTCCCCGATGGGCAGATGAAATTACTGAAAAGGCAGTTGAAAATGCTGGGCAATTAGATACCTTTATTATCCCAAGGGGGAAAATCAGTTGCCCAGAGGCAGCACAGCAGTATATGGTTATTTACAAAGTTACAGAGAAGTATGAAAAAGAAAAAAAGAAAAAAAGAGAACAGAGTACAGAGTACAGTAAGTACAGTAATAGCAAGGTACAACAAGAAAGGGAACGAATAACATATACATAAAGTGTCCTAAAGCACAACTATCAATATAATACAGTGCCCAAATCAAAGTGACCATAACAGTCAATTCTAGTTAGTGCAACAAGTATCTCTACATCATGTCAAACACAAGCAGAAATACTAAAAACTATACTAAAAAATATACTAGAAACTACTAACACAAATAGTGCAGTGTCCAAAGGTCAGAGCGATAAAAACAACTAGCAAAAAAGTCAGTGCAGATATTGTTCCAGTAAAGAAAAAAAATCAAACCTCGGTTCGAAGTGGAGCGGTGAATTTGAGCAGCTGTACCCTATGTGAGTGAGTGAGTGAGTGAGTGAGTGAGTAAACTGTGCCTGTGAGTGAGTGGTGAGTGTGCCTGGCCTGCACAAAACAGCGCCCCTTCTTTAACTAGTGTGTTGTGTGTGGCCACTCAAGGTATTGCCAGGCTACGGACATGGCCAGCCAGCCACCCACCCAGCCAGCCAGCCAGCCACCCAGCCACCCACATACCCACGGACATACCTGTCTATTGGGAGCGCTTTCACCGCTCCAAAAAGGCTACTGTCGTCCTACGTTAGGAAGGTAGTCCTTGTCAATCGACCGTTGTGTGTCTCATTGTACAGCTTGAGGGCAGCCGGTAAAAAAGACTTTCCTAGTCTCTCACATCTCCGTCCTGGGTAGACAAAATGGTCATTTCCTCTCTTACTCCAGTAACTGAAGATCTCAAGATGGAGGGGGTGGGAGGAGTTGTTCAAGATGGAGTCCAGCTTCCTAGCCGTTCTCACTCTGGCTACTTCCTCCACCCCCTGCAAAGAGGACCCAGCAACAGAGCCCGTTTTCCTCACCAGTCTGTTTAGGTTAAAGGTGTCGCCCGCTCTGTTGTTGCCACCCCAGCAGGTTATTCCAAAAAAGAGGATACTTGCCATGACAGACTGGTAGAACATCTGTAGCATCCTATTGCACACGCCAAACGATCTCAGTCTTCTCAAGAAGAACAGCCTGCTTTTCCCCTTGCTGTGAATCGTCTCCGCATTGTTCTACCAGTCCAGTGAACTGTTCAGGTGCACTCCTAGGAATTTGTAGTTTCCACAAACTCCACCACCTCTCCATTTATGGTGCTTGGCACCGGAGGAACTCTCTTGGAAGTGCGGAAGTCCACCACCATCGCCTTGGTCTTGCTCGCGTTGAGCCTGAGGTGATTGCCCTCGCTCCACTGCACAAAGTCCCTTACCACACCATCGTGCTCAGCCGTGTTGTCACCCGAGATCTGGCTGACCACCACAGTGTCATCTGAGAACTTCTGGAGATGACAGGTCTTGGAGTTGAAGCGGAAATCCGATGTATAGAGAGTGAACAGAAAAGGTGAGAGCACCGTACCCTGAGGGGCACCCGTATTGCTCACCAGCACATCAGACTGGCAACTCTGCAGCCTCACATACGTCTGTGATCCATGCCACCAAGCCCTTGTACACCCCTTGTACGCCCAAGCTTCTCCGCAAGCAGAGGAGGTTGGATAGTGTTGAAAGCACTGGAGAAGTCCAAAAACTTTATTCTGACCATGCAGCCCAGATCTTCCAGGTGGGTGAGGGCCTTGTGGAGCATGTAGGTGATGGCATCATCGACCCCAATGTCAGCCTGGTAGGCAAACTGAAGTGGGTCCAGGTGTTCACTGACCGCCGGTCTCAGTTGGTACAGTACCAACCGTTCAAAGGCCTTCATGACCTGTGATGTCAGGGCAACTGGTCTGTAATCATTGAGGACCGAGGGACGGGTCTTCTTAGGCACCGGGACAATGCAGGAGGACTTCCACAGCTGTGGAACCCTCCCCGTCCTCAGGGAGAGGTTGAAGAGATGCGTGAAGGGGACAGCGAGCTGCTCCGCACCAACCTTAAGCACCTTAGAGTTGATGTTATCGGGTCCCACAGCTTTCCTGGTGTTGATTTGTGTGAGTTGTTGCCTCACTTGCTCGATGGTGAGAGTCAGAGGTGATGAAGGTGCAGGGGAAGGTACAGGGTGGCTACTAAGGTCACCATTTCTCTTGCTAGCGGTTGACCCAGCAGCTGCTTGTTGAACACCGTTGAATTCCGTCAAACCGTTTGAAAAAAGGTTCATCTTGTTTGCCAATTGACCAGTAGCTATGCCCCTCCCAAAAAGCTTTTGCCCAATGCAAGCTTAGCAACCGTTACTAACTGGCAGCTTGCCAAGGCAAGCTTCCGTGAGCAGTAATAGCTGTCAATGCTATTTTGCCAGCTCACACACAGTTTGCAATATTACAGCAAGAATAGGAATACCACAATAACTCGAGGGTGACCAGCAACAGATTCCCCATACCCAGAACTGAAAACAGTTGGAGGGTGCATATTTCCACCCCTTTTCCCATGCTGAAATCTGCGTTGGCTATGTTGTTTGTTGTTGAACACGGTTACACACATATGCAGCTTAACGTCAGGAAAGTTACACAACTCACCCACCCAGGTGAGAGCAATAATACTAATCGCCGTAATCGTAACAAAGGTGCAAATCATATAAAACAAACAAATGTACAAATCTGCCGTGATGTGTTGACGGCTGCTGCTGGGCTGGCTTGTTTCGGATTCGTATATCTCACGCCGTCAAGTGTCCACCTCAACCAGCTGTTGATCAGTTTAGCGGGAGCGTGTCACTGTTACTACATGTCATCTTTTCGACACCCGACTCTAACCCTCACCCTAACCCTAACCTCCGTGGAGTGAGTCGCTGACGCTAACCCTCCGGTCGAAATGATGGTCCTTCGAAAGAGCGCGATTTTGCCCAGTTTAGCCACACGTACCGTGCGTCTATACAAACGTACAGATTTAAAACAATAAAGTGCTTACTGAAGGCTCACAGATGTCACAATGGTACACTCAAGCAGAATTACCCCTATCTTCCGTATTATTTAATACGAAACATTTTCATCCGATCGGTCGCCATTTTCTATAAAGGTTTTAATGTATCAGAGTGCAGTACACCTCAACGTTTGTGTAGACGTACATAGCAAATTGGCCAACATCATCGTCATGGACTTTATTCGTTTAGATCGATTTATGCCATTATAATGTGTTAAAGACCTGGGTGGCATTTGAGTTTCATCAAGTCTTGTCATATGAACTGGGAAAATATGTGTATGACTATATACATTTTTTATCAAGAAGCACTATGGATTTCATCTAATATAAGTCAACTTATGACTGGAGGGGAGTCGCACCAAATTATGGGCCCTGGGTACAAGGACTCACTGCGGGCCCCCCATGAATGTTCTTCATAGGGGGATTTCAAAAATAGCAGATCTACAAGCTCGCAGCACGGCACTCGGTGCAGTGCTTGTATATCTGCTATTTTTCAATATCTAAAGGATAAAATAATTAAGGCCCTTCCACATTGGGCCCTAGTAACTCAGCCCCACTCCCTGCCCAATGTATGCCGGGCCTTGTTGACTGATTTGGAAGAGATTTTGAAGCTCTGGGTCCAAAACTGAATTAATATTTAATGTGTAAAAATCTGCGGTATTTACATAGAAGTGAATGAGGCCAACAGAGCCAGCGTTTGGAGGGATGGAGTTGCGAACGGTCAATTGCCGACTTTGATGTGATGTTCACGTGCGGTAGGATCGTAGCTCACGTCAAGTGAGGTGGTGTAGGATCCATCCTACACCACTTTGTTCCATTGTAGACACGTGGACTTTGCGGAGCAGCATTGTCTAACTATCTGACAGGCAATGGACATATGTACCGTATCCACTCCAAAATGTATATCTAACACACTAATAAATAATCCCAGTGAAAATATAACATTTTATAAAAGCATACATCATGGACATGCACACCAATTTTATTTCCAAGCAATTCAAATCTATAGCGATATGGAAGCAATATAAAGTGCATTAACAGTCATTCAGATAAGATTTCAGATTTGGCGCAGAACAAGGATATTTTATATTAGGCTATATGAGCACTTTAAAACACAAAAATCTAAAATTCTGCACAATTTTCACAACCTTAACTTAAGGTACCTATTTGGCACTACTTCACACTCCCTTTTCTGCATTAGACTCAGATTATCCTTCTTTACACTCAACCTTGTTGTCAAAACATACACACAATGTTTGGTTGTTGCACACACTTCTCAAGTTTCAACCTATAACACACAACTATTCAAAACTCTACACATTCAAGTCTGATGTCATATCACCTTGTTGTCTAAACACTAACAATTGGACATTGAGACAGGAACCGGAGTCAAAGATGGGCACAAAATAAGATTTGAAATACAAAGATACCAGGATATTGTCACCAGGATAGTATATTGGTGACAGTATCCTGGTCAGTATTAGACCAAGTACTGACCAAGTGTTTAGATTTTTTTTTTTTTTTTTTTAATACTTTTTTGTATTTTGTGCCCATCTCTGACCGGAGGCATGATGCCTAAATCTTCAGTAAATCAATAAAACTTTTTGGATGCATATTTGTGTGCTGTTTTATGTTTGACTATAAAAAAGTAGGCCTACACTGAGTGATTTTACAAAAGGAGAAATAGCTCATACAGTCATTGTCATTCATATGGTGTGTTCCATTTCGATGATTGTGTTTTCAATTTTGCACTGCAGTCTGTTGTAAATGATTGGTAGTGTGCAGCAAATGCTTAGTTGTCTGCAGCAAATGCTTAGTTGTGTGTACTCAATGAATGGATGTGTCATTTGAAAATATGGCTGTGTACCAAATGAAAACACGAGTTCCATTTTGTGAACACATCAGTTAAGTGATTTGATGGCAAATTCATCTTGGAAAGGGAGTGTCAGGTTTAGCATTTTGTGTGTGAGGTTTTCAGTTTTGTGTGTGCAGTAAGCAGCATTCTCAGTGAAGTCACCATTATAGAATAAGTCCATTAAGTTCAATGAGTGGTGCTAGCATGAGGATTGGTCAAGCTTCACATGACAATTTGGCTATCCAAAAAATAGACAACCACACTCTTTTGCATTCTTTCTAGTTTCTGTCTCATTACAGTACATGTAAAAGAAAATGAGTGCAAAGCATAGTAAAATATGATATAAATAAAGTACTTACATGATAGTATACAGGATGATGTAAATGTCATGATGTCAAACTGACTGACTGACACTGACTGAGTGCAGAGCTGTGTGGTTTCATTATATAGACCCTCGATCTGCTGCTAGATGGATGAACAGCCCATTTCCTTTAGCTTGGCGAAGCCAGACAGAGTCTAGCTGCGCTAGACTACATTTCCTTTAGTCATTTCCTTTGTGGTAAAATGCTCTGAGACACACGCACGCACGCGTTAAACACATTAAACATCTATAATGTGAGGAAAACTGCTGTTGTCTGAAAGAGAGAACTGTGACTGTTGAATATTTCAAATTATACAACAGGTAGTCGGGCTCTCAATGAAAAACAGGCTAGTCAACCATGCATGTAATGAGCATTACTGCACACCTTCTCATCAAGCAGAGATTTCAGCTGGGTTGGCCACGAAAGACTCGGAAAGAGAGCAGGCGCGCCTCTCTCCCCACCCTATGCTAGGCGGCTACGCTAGCGGTTTTCATGTGAAGTTCAGGGACAGAGTGGCTAAACGAGGCATTACAAAATTACAAATTCCTATCGTATATCTTAATTACAATGAAATGAAGTTGACGTGGGCAACAGTTGTATAATCGCAATATTACACTCGAGGGTGTTCATGTATCTAATTATTGTACCTTCTGCGCTGCCTACTGCGGCAGCGCAGTCGGTACAATAATTACGATATGTGCACACCCTCTCGTGTAATATTGCTTAATTCACAACTTGCCATGTGGCATCATTCTATAGCAATAGATATCACTATCACAATATAGCCTAGAGCTATTTAAGACTGTTACTGAACAAATACTCTATAGCAATGATTACTGTCACAGAGCTATTTAACACTGTTACTGAACAAATACTCTCTAGCAATGATTAGCACAATATAGATCTAAAACTCAGCACAAAAAGAAAGGAAACATAATAATTATTAATTATATCTCCCCTTTACTAATACCAAATTGTATTGTGTTTTATATCATTTTTATCATTGATTCGTCACCTTTACAACGAGTAAAGCATCGGGCATTCGAGGCATGAGCTACACAGCCAAACGTTTGGGTAGCGCCGACCAATGTTTTGCCAAAATGGCTTGCGATGCAAAATTTGCCAACATTCGGTCCATTATTTCCCCCCTTTAATCATGCCTGTGATGGCTTGGACCACAGCCACACATTGAGACAAGACTCCTGATATCCATGTTCACATTTGCATTATATTATACCCTTTTGTATTGTCAGATGTACTAAAATACCCTTTTCTCTATGTGCAGTGTGTTCCTGAGCATGGGGGTGGAGCCAGGATGGACCATACCAAGGCACTTGATTGAGAGGGGGGGATGGCCATTGGTTTGGTTTTGTCTAGTTATTGTTAAGTTCTGTCCTCCCCTATGTGTATTTATTGGTTTGGTCCACCCCTATATAAGTCCCCTCATGTCTCAGTGTGTCAGGTCTGTTAGTTTAGTTCATTTCCTGTTTTGCTGCACTGCACGTTCTTTTCATTTATAGTTATGTTTAGTTGACCTCTTAAAGGGCCCTATAACTTTTGGTTGAAATATTTTGTTGATTATTTGTTATTTTTGAAAATTAAAACAAACTTCGAGTTTGAAAACCTGTGTTTGTCTTGCTTTGACTGCTCGGTCCCTCACAATGCCGAATGGTATTGTGTTTGATATCATTGTTATTGTTGATTTGTTACCTTTACAACAAGGTACAGCTTGTAGGATCTGGCATTCGTGGAATGAACAACACAGGCAAACACCAAAAGAACAGTATTGCAGGCCTGCCAGGCCATTTTGACCATTTTTGGAGGGACGCTGCCCAAATGCTTGGCTGTGTTGCTCATCCTTCATTATGCCAAATGGTATATATGTTTGATATCATTGTTATCGTTGATTTGTCACCTTTACAACGAGATACAGCTTATAAGGATCTGGCATTCGTGGAATGAGCAACACAACCAAACGTGTGGGTTCATATTTCAGGACACAAGGTGACATACAGTACGTGTATAGCTCTGGTGGTTACACAACGCTGTACCCCCTCCAACTAGGTATATATGTCACAGTCAGTTTGGGTAACTCAGTGAGATTGTGGTAAGAGTGCTCGTTTTGTAGTTCACCACACACCAATCACCACCAGATGGCGACAACAGCCAGTCAACAGCTGACGTCACTCGTTTGCGACTCTCTTTCGTTTATTTACTAGCCCAGCTTGGCTGTGTTTAGCCATTAGCTTACTATGCCTTACTCTAACCCTAACCCTAACCTTAACCTCAGTAAAACTATGCCTAACCCTAACCCTAACCCTAACCATAACCTCCGTGGGGTGAGGCTATCATTCCTGCCGACGCCACGTTGTTGTTGCTCAAAGCGACCGCTTGTTCCACCCCGCGCCGCACGACGAGCGCTCCGTTTCTCGATCTAACAGTTTCTCTATCTAACCGTGACATATACATTCCCCATTTTCAACTTTTTTTTACACTTGCTTTAGCAATGCAAACGGATGTTTTTTGCATGCCCTCCTCCCATGCATGCCCATGCTCCTTTGAATTTAATTGAATTTGTGCTTCTGTCTGTTACAACACCGCCACCCTGTGAACCAGAGATTCTAAAAGATGCCTTAAAGACAGACTGCAACAGAAGTTTGCCACTTGCTTACTAGAAACGTCATCTATGTTATTTTCGCTATCACGCAATTCCAGACAGCAGATTCGTCACACCATGGGAGCCAAACTGCAGCCGGAAGTTTGGTGAAATGCATTGAAGTCAATGGAAGCCCGTGGACCAGCTCATGAACAAACACTATTTCTGAACGATTGAGACCCTACACAAAATACTCTGCTCAGGAAAATAAAATAAGACATAATGATTTCTAAAACCTCCGGCCACTAGGCTGACTATACCTTCGTCATATGGCCTTGGTAAAATGGACAAGGAAGGTGTGACATGTAGCGCGGGGAGGATTGTGATTAGACGTTCAAAAATAGGCAGGCCATAACTACGGGAGGCGTGCTTCCCTCGCCTGCCGTTCATCTGTGTTATAAAATAAACTCTGCAGGAGCCTTGTCTGTCCCAGCACTAACCCTGGTCGACAGAGAAGACAATGGAATGAAAACAAGATGGGCACAAACTTGCGCGAAAAGAGGTGATTCTCTTTGAAAACAATGATAAATAAATCAGATATTGTCATTTTGTCATTTGAATGCAATTACAGAGCGCATTTGTGGATGTTGTCTATTATGGGGGTTATATAAGCTCTATTCACAATCACAACACAATATATTTCTATCTATGTTTGAAAGAAAAAATAGAGAGCTGTTTGAAATAGACGTGGTGCATAGCAAGTGTTATAACTGGGGAAAGCCTGGTATTCGTCTACAACGGGCCATTTGATCCAGTCTAGGCGGAAACCACAAGCAGAAAAAGCGGCGTCACTTCATTTTGGTTCTCCCCGTTTGTTTTCCCCACCCCCTATTAAAATGCTTGAGTAGAGTAATCTTAGTAGTGTCTTGCCAGTCACTACGAGTTGGACTAAAAGATGCATATACCAAACGAATTTTCCAAAAGCAACCACATCAGGGGGTTTATTAGGTAGGCCCTAAAAGTATGTCATTGAGTGCTGGGGAATTATTTTGGTTTAAAATTGAATCCGGTTTTATCTTTCCGGACAAATCATAGTGCTTTGAGGACTACAACACGTAAAGTGGTTTCCGCTCCCGACCGGATCAAACCCCGAAAAGGCTACTGAGGCTAGTTTCAATTGAGGTCCTTTATTTACTCATATAACATTGAATGACAGACAGATCCAGTACTATGCAGAATATATCATAAAGAAAAAGAAAAAAAAAAGAGAAATAAATTGTAAAAAGAAAAAAAAAAAGAAAAAAAGGGGGAAGTAAGGATGGGCTTTGTTTTATTTTACCAGTGTTGTTTTAAGTGGCTTTTCAGTGCTGTTTTAAAGGAAGGAAGGGATTTACACTCATTTATGGCCTTCGGTAGGGCGTCCACATTTTTGCAGCATAGCAGGAGAAAGCATTTGACCTTTTTTTTTTTTGTTGCCAAATATGGGTTGGACGCTGCCTCTGGTATTGTAATTGTGAACATCCTTGACTTTAGGAAGTATTTTGTCAGGTGGTACATGGGTATCTTAGTGGTGTAGTGTATCTTGTACACCAAGCTCATGGAGTTCTGTGGCGCGCTACAAACAGTTGCGACAGCTATCGTGTCCGTATCGTCTGAGAATGAGGGGAGGAGGGGGTCCAATTCATTGTCAATGAAGGTCACATGGTTTTTTGTCGTTGCCGTGTCTCTTGGCCAAAAGACAGCCTTCTGTTGAGCAAGAGACACGGCAACGAGAAAAAACCACGTGACCTTCATTGACAATGAATTGGCCCTCCCCTCCTCCCCTCATTCTCAGGCGATACAGAGAAGATGTCTCAGGAGTATGTCTGATTGCGGCCTTAAGTCTGACATAATTTTGTAGGCAGAGAAAATTGGTGCCAAAGCAGCACCAGCCCCTATCCTCACCAATCAAAACAACTTGTTCAACCAGTGAATCTTTTTACAATAAGCTAATTTTTCAGTGAGGAACCATTGAGGGTTAAGAAGGGCCTTAATGCTTTTAACTCCCAATAGGGTAATTAATGTAAGTGTTCTCCCAGGGGGCATAATTAGAGGCAAAATCCAAGCGTCCATGAAAGAGAAAGTATACCAGGTCGAGGTGAGTGAGCTAGGCTACAAGCTACAGTAGGTGACGTTAGGCTGCCATTCAGGCTTTTAATGGTATATGCCACGTTCACTGGCTTTTCATTAGCCTTGGATAAAGACTGCCATGGATTTATTTTATTGGCTGTCGTTTGACTCGTTAAAATAAATCTGTGACGGTCTTGATCCAAGGCTAGCTTTCCACGTGTCTATAGTTCAGAATGGCTGTGATCTTACATACTGTAACTCTGCAAAAGATTTAATGAATTCCAAATACATATTTTGAATTCATTAAATGATTGTAAGATCACAGCCATTCTAGGACTATACCTGTATGTGCTATGATCGTTTTTTTTGTTTAATGTTAAGCCACGTTGGATAGAGGTCAGGTAGGTACTAGGGACATCTGGGCACTGATGTAAAATTGTCTATTTAAATATTTGGTCTTAAGTAATGTAGGCCTATACATGATTTGAACATGCACGGTACATCATTATCAGACTTGAATTTGCCCTTCAACTTCTTGTTTATGCCCCAAAATGACTGGGCATAGGCCTACATGTTTTGTAGCAATTGTAGAAATATTAGACCTTAATTGTTGATTGTTTAAGCATGTAATTATCATGTATACTTTCTTTTACTGAAGACCATTTTTCTATTATTATTATAATATTATTATTATTACCCTTAAGAGTTGGGCCTACACCATGAATTTTCATTTTTCCAATTTTTATGTATTTTCTTGGTGTCCCACCAGCAACTTCTATCCTCACAAAGTCCTATTTCTGACCATTGTGTCTTTCTCAGTTTATGGGCAGATCTATGTTAGCATGTCTCAGAACGGTCCTGATTGTGAAATGTCAGATTTGTGATGTCACAAAGCCTGAGAAGGAGGCAGGAGGAGCTGGGAGAGGGTTGGGGAGGGGTGGGCAGGCCTGAGAAGGAGGCAGGAGGAGCTGGGAGAGGGTTGGGGAGGGGTGGGCAGGCCTGCTGAGCAGGAGGTGGGGAGGAGTGTGGGGCCAAATCTGGCTCAATAGCGCAGTCCTCCCACTCAGGACAAGGTGGTACTGCAGCTGAAAATGCTCTGAAAGCCAGGCAGAAATGACAGGGGCTCTGTATTCAGGAGTGGTAATTTAGCCTCAAACCTTTTCAAAAACGTTTTTGGGACACAAACAGTGTTATATAAATTATTTTTAAATGCATGGTGTAGGACCTTTAACATTTTGGATAAAATGGCCAATTTCACATCCAGATTTCTCTAGTGCCCACCTGACCTGTTACAATTGAGTATGGCATATACCACCACACATGTTTTTCACGTGCCTAATGCTAAAATAAAAAAGCCACCCCCCGGGCTGTTAGTTAGTTGCAAATGTATGGTAGCTTATATAATCAGCACTGCGATGTCTCAGAAATGTTAGGGTTTGTGTGAGCAATCTGTTGTCAATGTCCAACAGATTGCTTTGTGTTAACAGCTGAGTTTCTAGTGTCAATCTCCCTCTGAGAGATTACACTGAGGCCTCACTGCAGTCTGTGTTTTATGCTTTGAAGAGGACATTACATTATGTTTGTAGTGTTTTCTCACTGTAAACAAAAAAAATATTCACATTAGCTAAGCTAATCTAACATTGCTGTCTGCAATGACTGGTTGCACTTGAGGGGAGCTGAGGAAACATTTGGTGGATACTAGGCTAGTATTCACAACTAAAAGAACTGATGCACTATTGTGTTGGACCGCCTCAGTGCGGCTGCAGAGTTAAGGTGCTATCTATTCCTGATTGATTGATTGATTGATTGATTGATTGATTGATTGAAGACTATTTGAAGTTTGCATAGGAAAAGGTACAGTTTCACTATGGTTGAGGGCTATGTTATGGAGAGTGTCTGGTTGCTTTATTTTAAGTGATTATAGCATTTAAGTGCTCTCTTTTTTACTTTTATAATGAGTGGGTATCGTCCTAATTCTGCCCTGCAAGCATTGTTTGTTGTTTTCCGTTGGGTGCGGAGTATAGATTTGCAGAGTTCTGCGTGCAGAGTCTCAGTTTGGTGTCTGTGTCATGCTCTAGTCTAGTATATAATATACAGTAGCCTATAGCCTACTGCATATTGAACAATAAATACAACTTGTTTGTCCAATTCTCAGATCAATATGCTTATTTTCCATTAATTAGCTAACTTGCCAAAGTTCTGACACATTTTGACACACTAATCATGTTCGTACTCCGCTTGTTGGTGGTGTAAAAGTTGTGGTATTAAAAGCTTAATTGTGTATTTATATGTGCTGACTGCTGCCCTTGACCCGACGAGTCGGCAGAGTATCTGCGCGCGCGCTGGTTGTGGGGGCTGGTCTAGTCAAGATGCCAGGGCTGAATTTTAGTCCCAGTCCGTCCCTGAACAATGGTGAGAAAGATGTTGGTTACTGTAGCTGTGCTACAATTAAATCTGGTTGCAAGGTCTTTGTGGCCATCATTAAGGTCAAGAGTAACTGATCAACAAGGGGCATAAATTGGACTGTCCAACCAGAATGATATTTTAGCTCAAATTTAGAAAGAAGCGCTTCCAAATACAGGACGTTAGCAGCATCAGGTAAGCCAGTGTAATAATGTACTTTGACAGAATTGGAGGAAATCTGACTGCAGACATTCTACTGAATATGGAAACGTTTTAATTTTTAAAATTAGTTCAAAATTGACCGAGTAATGGCCGAGTCATATTGCAAGTGGTCATCTTGGCAGTGGCCGCTGTCTGTAGGCTATTAGAGTACTGTACTTAAGTACACTTTTGAGTTATATGTAGGCCTACTTTACTTGAGTAATCCAATTGCCAATATTTTTTTACTTCTACTCCACTACATCTCTGATCCAAATATTGTACTTTTAGGCTACACCACAGCATTTATTTCAAGACTTAGTTAGGCTACTACTTTGTAGATTGATTATTATTACAAAACATGTGTTAACCACTTCAACGTATATATTTTGGCCATTTGAAAATAGACGATCTACAAGCTCACAATGTAAGATCTATGCTATTTTCAAAAGATTTTTTGATAACTTGAAATGGGACATTCTGCACAATGAGTAGGCCTACTTTTACTTTTGGTACATTTTGATACCATTACCAATACTTTTATACTTTTACTCATGTCAATGTTGTGAATACTGTACTTCTACTTGTAATAGAGTACATTTGCATTGTCCAATCCATCTTCTGTCTACAACCAGCGAACTCTTCTCCGGTCAATGCTTCCTTTTATCCAAGAGTCTAAAAATAAAGATAGGCTAACAACAAAGATGGAGGCGGAAATGGAGGCGATTTTTGCAAGGCCACGCCCAGACCTCATTCTCAATAGTAAGAAACCCATATAGTACCTTAAGCATAAATCATCTCATCAGTGGTGTAAAGTAGTTAAGTACATTTACTTCAGTACTGTACTTAAGTACAACTTTGAGGTACCTGAGGTACTTTACTTCCAATTTCTAATTCTATTACTTCCAGTCCCTGCTATTGTTTGCCTAGCCCTGAAACATAACGGTCGTTGAAAATCTGACGTACGACTGCCATGGATCATCGTTTACCTATGTGTTGGTGGCGGCGGGTGCAGGCGAATCCAAAAGCCCTATACAAACTACGCCAACAGTCCAATTTCACAAACAAAGTATGTTATAAAGTCACAACAAAAGTCATAACAAAAGTTAAAAAGCCTGGCCGGCATTGTATAATTACTGGCCGGCACTGTGTTCGTTAATAAAAAGCCTTTTTATCCAATATTTTTCTGTTTTCCCATGCATTTCCTGGTGTTCCACTGGCGGATTGTGGAACACCAGGAAATGCATGGCAGACCTCGAACGGTCGCATCCGTGACCGTGACACAATATGAGCTTGTATATCAGCTACTCTTGACGTGCAATACCGTTGCGCAATGAAGTATATATGTCTCGCTAGCTAGGCACACCTCACTAGCCAACACATGAATGAACTGAAACCAGCACTCCCCAAAACAACAGGTTAGTATGTGCATTCAGTCTCAATGTTTGTAAACAAAATAATTGGTCTATTGGCCTAGTCATTTTGTATTCCTGATTTCTGACTGTGATATGGTCTTTTTTTGCATACTGTGTATTTGTCTGTAATTTTATGTCTCTATGAATTGACTACAGTACACACAAAGGACCCCATGTAAACAAGCCATAATGCTGCCCCACGGGTGAAGGCTACATACAACTCTCCAGTTACTGTGGCTTGACTTGGAGGCCTCAGGTAGCCAGTAAATATGATTCAACTCTGACACCTAGTGGTAGAATACCTACATATTACACCAGTTGTTAAACAATGTTTAAGATGAATTACATTTGGTTGCTCACCAGAGCACTTCAGACAACACTGTGAGATTATCAAAGGTACAATCTCATTTCTTAAAGGGTGGTGTTCTGTAAGAAAATTACTGTTACCGGTAATTCACTTTCAAAAAAGCTTTTGGTCATTTTATCGTCTAATCAGGCTTTTGTGACCACCCTGGACAGATTTGAGGTTGCTTGATTCAGTGTTTAGATATTTAATATTCATTTTCCCATTGTAACTTCAAATTCCATTTTAACCATGATAGATTCATTGAAACAATCGTTCTTTTTTCTGGTGACTCATACTACCCTCCTAATACGTAAGTTGGCCGTGTTTTTTCTATAACTTTTTTCATTTATTTTAAATCATTTTTTGGGAAAATAAAATAAAAATAAAATAAAATAAAATATTATAAATAAATGAAAAAAGTTATCGAAGAAACACAGCCAGCTCACGTATTAGGAGGACGTCAGGAGTCATCAGAAAAGATTTCAATGAATCTATCATCTTATATGGGCATAAAAGGGACACAGACAGACACATACAGAGATTTCCATATGTGGGCATAAAATAGACGCAGACATACAGATATCTCCATATTTGGGCATGATGTCTCCATGGGCATAAATGGACACAGGCAAACAGATGGTCAAAACAGGTTGTATGACAACAGGTATAATGGGGTTTGCATTAAAGGGTGGGGCATTCATTCCCTATTTACATCGTCCCCGAGTTGGCCAGGTCCCCAACTAGACGCTAGTGGTTAAAATGGAGTTTGCAATTTCAATGGGTTTGTATAGTAAGGGTAAATCAAATCTCATAAAAATAAATATTAAATATTTAAATACTGAATCAAGCAACAGTTGCAACTTAAAATATGTCCAGGGTGGTCACAAAAGCCTGATTAAACAACAAAATGACCTTTTTTTAAGTGAAATATCCCTTTAAGGAGGTCTGATAGTAAACACATTGACATTCAGGTCAGGATTTTATACAAAGACGAGAAATAACTGATACAAAATTTGTTTTTAGAAGTGGAAATATAGCTGCAAGCAGCGATAAAGTGGCCAAGCCAGAAAAAGCAGGAAAGCAAAAAAGCATCAAGGGAAAACAAAGAAGAAATCAAAGAAAAACTAGAAGCAGTGTTCTTCCGAACAGGTCTCCGGCAGGTCAGGTGTTTTTTTTTTTCTATAATTCTATGATTCTATAATAGGCCAAAGTGAAAATGGTACCACACGTTCTTGGGCCTTTCACGGCAATCGGACGCTGCATGCAGGATTTGAGGCATTTTGTTCCAAAAATGTGTTTTGCAAAAGTTGACCCGCAGGTGGGAATGTGTGTACAAAATCAAAATCTCACACAAATAGCAGGCTGCGTTCATGATTTGAGACATTTTGTTCAATAAGGAGCAATCCTGCAAACCTTGGAATTCAATATTAGCCAATTAGATAGAATATGATATCGGACAAATCCGTCATGATTACATCACTGTAGAGATACTGTGTACTGATTTGTGTGATTTTCAGATAAAATCTGAAGGAGTAATATCGAATAATGTGTTTTACATACTGTAAGTCGGCCTTCTGGTGGCGCTATAAATGGCAGATGTGAAAAACGCATGGCACAGGTTTTTCCTTGGCCTCTGGGAAGTGTGCATACAAAGTTTTACACTAATCGTGGAGTTTAGGTAAAAGCACAAATTGGCCTCTACACAACATGTATGCAAAGGACTGTATATGCAACAGACATAAAATACTGTGATACTATTCACCTGGACAGTTTATGATGCTGTACATACTAGTAAGTAAGCCTTGAGTGAGCCATGAGGCCCATATGACTCGGCCGAGCCATGAGGCTCATAGGGCAGGAGCCCATCTCCTGTTTCTGTAGGAAGCTTGATGTACAAGTACACCCCCCTGGACATGACGCTAGTATGTCGCAGGGACTTACCCCCAATCCCACCCTTGATGCTGAGTGCCAAGAAGGTTTGGTATGACCCATCTGGGGTTTGAACCCTGATCTCCCAGCCTCAGGGCAGACACTCAAACCACTAGGCCACTGAGCTGGTAAATGATATCATTGTAATCCTTGGCCATCACAACATACACTGTAGGTGTAGACATCAGATAGTTTGCATTATAATGCTTGGTTCAGGAGTTATGATGCAAAATACATTTAGTATGGCGGATATTAAAATACACATCAAGGAGGGGCATTTTTGGGAAGGCTCCATATCAGACATTGTTCAAGGACCCAAACTGTACAAGTCTAACACATTTCATGGTTTTATGCTTATATCAACACCAGGCGGGATTTGATCCACCAACCTTCTGCATAAAAGGCATATGCTCTAACCATTAGACAGCCACACATTTGGTGTCAGTCATGTTTGTTAAAAAAAAAAAAATCTGTGTAGGCTGAGTGCCTTAGATTAAACAATGATTCAATAGCCGTTTGCCACAGTATTTTATAGATTTTCCAATTTTGGAGGCTCGGGCTAAAAGTAATCTGAGTAAATGTAATCTAGTATTTCTGAAATTTTTATGTGATCATATTCTTTCACTCAGCATAGGCACTAACCATTGGCACATACATGACCAGTCATGTTTAGAAACAAAAAAAGTTCAATGTAATGTACTTAATATACTGTATATTGTGGGGACTGAGACAAAACCAACACTCAGAAATAATTGAACAGTGTAGCCACACGCGCGCATTTATTTCGAAAAAGGAGGACAAGCAGCAGCTGTAACAATCCCAATCAAGTGGGATTGTTACAGATTGTTAGGGTCGATCCATACCGTTATAAGGAGCCTAACTAATTTCGGTTCGGCAGTAGGCGAACCCAAATATGGTTCGCATCCCCCGGTTCGGGGGGGCGTCAACCGACTAAATTCGGCTCTACGGTGCTGACGAAATGTTGTGACCTCCCGACTTAATTTCGGTACTCAGCGGTGTCTTCTCATTCATTCATCCCGGCTTTACGTTCATATTCTCGGCTGTGAATCCAAGGAAACAGCCGTCGTTTGTGTGGGAGACACGCCGACTTCCAAATGCTTGTGTGGCCGTGTATTGGGCATCAGAGAGCGGATACTGGAGACGAAGAGTGGTGGACTGGGAGGCGCGCGCGCGCGACACACACACACACACACACACACACACACACACACGCGCCTTTGCTGCGTGTATCGCTGCTAACGCGTCGCCGACCGTTTTAAAGAGAATAGAAGAGCTAAAACACAACTTTGCTAGTGTTCCGTGTTGATATGTTTTTTTTTTTCCACGACGAGTTGTGCGACTGCGTGATGACATGCATGCAGCAAGGGAGGCGGCACGTCTATAATGTGAGCTTGTAGATTAAATGTTTTTGACAGAGCTCGAGCCGAGCGTTTGTGAGTGTGAATGAGAGAGAGAGAAGAGACCAGCTGGTGCTGCTGCCTGCTGGAGCTGCTACTCACTGGACCTCCAGTCATTCAGTGTGCAGCGCGAGGGCAGTCAGCCGTTAAGAAAGTATGGATGAACTCCCCCCGAACCTAAATAATTTCGGGTCGGGGCGTCCTCCCGAACCGAAATTAGTTAGGCTCCTTATAACGGTATGAAACGACCCTTACAGTCAAATGCACCCATCACTGGTGCATGTTCTCCTATATTGCCTGAAATTACAGATACGTAACATTAGGATTTCATTTAACTATATGGCATTTAAAAGGACATGTGGATGTATAATTCTCTTATCGTCGTCAGCCCGACTTTCAGCATGGAGGAGTCAGTGGAGAGTGGAGCAGAGAAGGCACTTCTGATCAGGTCTGTCGCCTTATAGCTAAGATCGTTAATTTTTTCCATGATGCGTTCATGTGGTTAAAACGCTAAGTATAAAGTTAATTTCAATCTGTCATGGCCTTGTTGGTATAATTGTAACATGTTTGTTATGGGATGGGTCGATATGTGTAGCTGAGACCATCGGTGGGGTTAATATCAGATAAAAATAATAGAAAAAGACCCTCATTTAAGAATTAATAGAAAATTGACATGTAACAAAATGATCTGACTGGTTGAATAAAACAGTAGCTGGATGATAATTTTCAATGTTAACATTATGGTGGCTTTAGTGCTTATGTTATAATTTGATTAGGGATTATACCAACCATACACATATTTATGCTGAGAATACATAACAGAAACAGTTAAAATAGCGGATCTACAAGCTGACACTATCATTTTTGTAATATTAGTACAATTTCATGTGTATTACCAGTTCTGTCCAATATCATTGCATACAGTGAAAACACCTAATATATACATGACTGGGACCAAATGGTTTGGCTGACAACCCCTCTAAGTTAAATGTATTACTATGCTACACTTTGTGATCAAAATGAGGTAGATACATCTTTTGAATAATTTAACATCTTGAAAACACAGATTAGACCTCAGCAATAAAACTTTAAGTAGTAGAGTTAGTCAAACTAATAGCAGATCTACAAGTTGGGTTCCTCTCTCATTTTGTAATGTTAATGAGAAATAAATGTATTATTTTACAGATGCAATACTACTACTACTGACCACACAACTAATGCTATGAATTCTGCATACATATACGAGTATGACCATGACAAATGATAAGACCTACTATATTTCCAGTATATTATTCAACAGGGTCAACCCCTTATGGAAATAATACTTTTACATCAGCACACCAGTGAAATAATAGATAGGCAAGGTATTACCCCAAAATAACACATCTACAAGCTGGTAGCCGCAAATTTAATTATTAATGGACAATACAATTATTATATTACAGATGCAGTACCACTAGTGACCACTATGGGTGTATTTAGTGAAAACCATATATGAGCATGAATTATACAAATGATAAGGCAGACTATATATTCCAGTATATTATTCATCAGGAACACCCCCTCGTGCCTATAATCCTTTTACATCACCCCAGTGAAAATACCAGATCTGCAAACTATGACCAAAATATCACATCTACAAGTTGGTGCTCAAAATCACAAATCTACAAGCCACCATACTGTAGATAACCAATTTTATTATGAATGAATAAATACAATTATTTTACAGATGCAGTACCACTAATGACCACACCATTGGTTATGAACTATAATGTATTTCCTCTAAGCCTCTTGTCAGGCGCAACCATTAATTAATGCTTAAACGCATCCCCCGACATACAACATACTACACCCATGCATCTAGCTACCCCAACTTTTACAACACAATGACTATTGTATCTCATATCTGATATCAGCAGCTGTGTACACACAAGCTTAAATTCTTATCTTATCTCAGCATCTGGCACACCCAATACAGGTTAACTCTTTCCATGCCACAGAGGTAGATTGACGAGAATCATTGATTAGGCAATCAGGCCACAGACGTAGGTTGACGAGAAAAGTACTTAACAGAATGTACCCCTAGCTGACACTCTTCCCCACCCTGTGACAAAGTTTGGGACTTCTAACTTATTTAGAAAAAAAAAAATATTACATTTTCAATTCACACCAACTACACTTCTCAATTCTCACATCGACACACACATCCTCAAAACCAGCTCTCCTCAAAACAGAGCCATGCTGCAGTGCCGCCGCTCTGTTCAGCCAGAGAAAAACACACACGCACGCACGCACGCACACACACACACACACACACACACACACACACACACACACACACACACACACCTTACCTTTTAGAGGAGATGTGTTACAGATGAGGAAACAAAGAAAGAAAGTATTCCACAAAGCCATTTAGCGTTTAGCCTGGGGAGTGTAATCCATTCCAAATGCGCACACGATCGAGTCAAGTTCCTCGGTAATGTCGAACACAATCGGCCCTTTGCGGGACTCCTCCGCCGTCGGTGTGAACATCCTATCAAAAAAGTAAAAGTCCTATGCGGGTCTCTCATCTGTTTACTTCTCAACCGTGGAAGAGGATCCAAGCATCGTGTTGAAATAGAGAGTTTATATCGCTCATGTTGTCAGCCAGTGCATTATTTTCCCCACTATCTTTCACTATGTTTATACCACGTGACCACGCTAAAAACATGGAACCATTTGACAATATGAGCGATTTAAACTCCTTATTTCAACACGCTGCTTCGATTTTCTTCCACGCTTGACAAATAAACAGATTAGAGAGGCATATTACCTGGGATCCTAGGATCTAATGTTCACAAAAGGTAAGAATGTTCGCGAAACGCAAGCGTCTCCCCCCAGCCGCTGCCGCAAGATAGAGAGAAACCTGTTGGTAGCTGAATAGCGGCCAGATCAGCTTTTTATCCACTACACACAACGCATAAAGATTATATTCCAGTGATTGGTAGTTTTAGGACGATCAACAGGCGGGGTCGCCAGCGAAAATGATAATCCCTCGTCCTTTAGTGAGTCTTTATACCAGATGTCCTCTTTTCGTGGTGTTTTTAACACAGAAACAACACGTGGGCTATTTGGGCTTCTCTTCCACGTGTGCGTGCACGACGTGCGTGTGTGACTGAGCGTGCCGTGTGCGCCGTCGTGTCGACTTGTGTGCGCGCGCGTGTGCCTACTATGAGCGCGCGCCGTGTGTACACTAGGAAGACTCCATTCCATTGCATAGTAGCCAAACAAACATCCAAAAACGTGGTGTTTTTCTTCCGTGCACGCGCGTCGTGTGCGCGTGTGTGACTGCTACTGTTTGAGCGCTGCGTGCACGCGTTGCATGCAGTGTATGCAGACTGTGCATACATAGAACTACAGAGATTTTCACACTAAATGCTATTTCTTTATAAAAAACCCAAAGAAAATCTTTTTTTATATATTTTTTTGTTTTGATTTGTCTGACAACAATACTTTATACATGTATGATGTCACAGAAGCCAAAAAATAAAAGGTTCAAGAGAGAAATGCTAGAACAAGTGTCATTCACAAAAGGGCCAATTTCTCCTGTTTCTGTTTGTTTTGGTCCACTCTGGGGAAGAGCAAACTTCTGGTGAAAGTGCACGAGTTGCACTTTATTTGAGATACTGGGTGACATTTTTTGTCTTTTTGATAATTCTCAGTAGAGCTAGAAAGACTGGTGGAAATAGTAGCCTATAATGGTGGCATGGGAATAGAGCAGGCCAGTAAACAGTAGCAGTAAAAGAGTTAATTGCCTACTGTTACAACACAATGACCATTGTATCTCATATCTATTATCAACAGCTGTGTATACTGTACACACAAGCTTAAATGGCAAAAAAATGGCTTCAGAAAGGGAAGGACCACCGTAGGCCAGATCCTGGCCTTAAGGAGAATCATTGAGGAGGTGAAGAAGAACAACTTGACAGCAGTGCTATGTTTCATTGACTTCAAAAAGGCATTTGATTCAATAGACAGAGGCATAATGCTGAAAATCCTCAAGGCTTATGGAGTCCCCCTGAATCTACTTCGGGCCATAGAGGCCATATACAAGGGCACAAGAGCATGCCATCTGGGTAACCCCAGATGGCATCAGCGATGAGTTCGAAATCGTAGCAGGGGTGCAGCAGGGAGACACTCTTGCCCCCTTCCTTTTTATCATAGCTCTGGACTACGCGCTCAGGAAAGCCATCAACGGGCGGGAGCAGGAGCTTGGCTTCACAATTACACCAAGGAAGTCTAGTAGAAACCCTGCTGTAGCCCTAGCAGACCTAGACTACGCAGATGACATCTGCCTGGTGTCTGACCGAGTGGAGCAGGCGCAGGAACTCCTGAACAGAGTGGAGGTGGAATGTGCTAAGGTTGGCCTCAGACTGAATGCAAAGAAGACTGAGGTAATCACCTATAACATCCACATGGACCATCCGCCGATTACAACATCAGATGGATACAGAACAGGACCTTAAGACCAGGAAGGCACTAGCGTGGAGGGCCCTGAACGGCATGTCAAGAGTGTGGTGCTCGAATCTCCCCCGACACATAAAACTTTCTGGTTGCTCCAAACTGTTCTTTTTATTGACAAGCAGCAAAAATAGACGTTTCGACCTGTTATGGTCTTCTTATAACAGGTCGAAACGTCTATTTTTGCTGCTTGTCAATAAAAAGAAAAGTTTGGAGCGACCAGAAAGTGAGTGCGAGCTACCTCATAGTATTACTGCGTTGGCAGTTTTAGCTCGGCACCGAAGATGAGGATGTGCATTATTTGTTCTTTGAATGAATTATGAATTATGAAATATGATTTATGATGTATGGAATGTGAGCTATGCCAGGAATGCAAAGAATGGAATGTCAGGAATGTGACTCACTAGCGCCACTTTCCCCCCGAGTGGCCACAAAAGGGTACAAATGCCCACAGATACTAACTACTCGAAGCCCTCCGTGTCCAAAAAAAACAAATTGAAAAACCTCCCGAAAGAGCCTAAAAGATGCTCGTGTGTTATATATACGGTGGTCCGATCTCAAAGAAGTTCCCCTTTTGCACCTTTTCAGACATCCTCAGCATGAGTCGGGTTGGGACTCGTTAGGATTTTAACGATTCCGAGTCCTTAGCGATTCCCTCTTAACGATTCCGGTTCCTAACGGTTCTCTTAACGGTTCCAATATATATATTTTTTCATATTTTCTGACACTGACGCTTCTGTATGTCCTATAGAAAAATAAAACATGAACGATTGAGACCATTTAACAGTAGTTGTTTACATAAGCCTAATGGGCGTTCAAATAAATAATAATTTAGGTATAGTTGTTGTAATACAAATTTATATTGTAATATAATCACAGTTAAAGGACTGGCGACACCGGCCGAAAATTAACATTATGATACAGTAGGTCACGTGGTGTTTCTTCAAACAGTCTGAGAAGGAGGCGGGGCCGTATCAGTTAGTAGTGAATGTATACTTCGTCCGTCGTGCGGTGCCGCACAATGCATACTTCGTCCGTCGTGCGGTGCTGCGCACAACCTTGTTGTTAGCGTGTAGCGTGGCTAGCGCTGCACCGCACGGCTATTTGCGAGAGCTATTGTGTGTGTACACACACACACACAGGCTACACACACAGAGTGTATGAGCCACGGACCTCAGTCCTCCGAGACAGCAGGACATATGTCTGCTAAAAGGGCTCAAAGCTGCCGAGGAAAAGGAGAAAAGGAGATCGCTGGACGCTCGTTCTCCATCTTTCCCAGTGGGATCCATAATCACGCGTCCCGGCCAGGTCCTCCAGTCAGGTTTAGCGGAAGACACAGCAGGGTATGGCCGACAAAACCGTCCCTTAGACGGGGAGAAGCGTGTTGACCCTCGTAACGAATCTCTGACACCTTTTTTTGAAGAAGACATGTACTTTTTTACCATTTTATAGCGAATGGTGTATAATTTTTACCCCTAGAACTGATAGTTTTAAAGTTGGTTTAGAAAGTCGGAAACACGCCTCGGACAGCTTTTTTTGGGGCAGTTTCAAAAGATAATGATATGGATACTCGACTCCGCGAGTCTCCGCCCTCCCCCCATATTAGCCCAATCAAATTAATGTATTGCCGTTACTGTACAGAAAGTACTACTTTCAGTACAGTAACTACAATAAATTAATTTGATTGGGTAATTTAACATGGGGGTGCATGACATCATTAAAAAAATTGGCTAATTTGATAGCCATAATTAGCTGTTTTGGCCGTGTCACGCCCCCTTTAACCCTCTAAGGCCCGCATTAAGAAATACTTGAAATAAAAAATTAAAAAAAATCAGATGGTGTTGTAGGAGTCCTATTAAGAGGAAAATGTAATGTTTTTTTTCAAAAAAATGTTTTTGTAAGATTTTATAGCCATAAATCAAAAATCATAAATCATGCTCTAATTTACATATGGGGGATATTTTTCACAATAATAACATATGTACATGTTCTAGACATTCTAATGATCACCCAAAAAAATAGTACAGGCATTTTACTTATGTTTTTGTGAGGTATAGCTTCCATGAAAAAGTGAGATGTTGTTCGTCAAAACTCTGGAATTTCAGCGGGTGTGGCGGGTGTGAATGTCAGCCCTGTGGGGGGTATTTATATGCAAATATTGTGGCCAATGGCATTGTAATACTAAACAATAGAATCCAATGGTGGTGTTTAGGTGGTAGGGGGAGCTAAAATAAAATGATTTAAACCTTTTTTTGGATAAAATACAAACGTTGTAATATTACAACCGTGGGCCTTAGAGGGTTAAGGGTCAATTTGTTTCTTACCAATAGGGCTACTTTTGTGTAATTGAAAATGTAGATATATTCATGTGGTGTGTGGTGTGGTGTGGTGTGGTACTAAAGCTGTAGTGGAAAGGGGCTATTGTGAAGTCAGGTTTCTAAACGTCGCGCCCATCTGTATGTTTAAGGCTTTAAGCGTTGGTTAAAATAGCTGATCTACAAGCTCACGTTGTCTTGTGGATGCGACGCGTTGTGAGCTTGCAGATCAGCTATTTTCGGCATGCAACACAACGAAGTAGTCAGGCTTTACTTGCGTTGCAACTTGCAAAGACGTAACAAGGAAGAAGAGAAGCACCCAGGCAGACGGCACAGAGAAGCGCCTCAGTCCGCTCACATATCAACTTTCGCGAGGTCTGCTGCAGCTGCGGGTGTTATTTGGAGCATAATGTGAAATGTGAATGAAAAGAAAGATGCGAGGACAGAAGACCGCGGACCGAACGAGCGAACGAGCCTACGAGCGCCGCTCATGGACGTCAGAATGAACGCGCTTCCAGTGAGCTGAAGTACAGCCAAACTTTTCGGCACCATGCTGTTTGTTTATCACGCTGCTTGTTGGTGTGTTCAGTTGTCGTCGCTCTCACTCGCGCTGCTCAGTGACGCGGACATTCCCAGCATTCTTTCTGTAGAGGTGGCCTGACGTCACCACAGCTGCTTGCAATGGAATGCACATTAAATGCGCGCTGATGAGACCCGTTAAGAGAATCGGACCGGCAAAAATGATTGACCCGGTTCTGGACCCGCTATCATGGAACCGGGTCCTAAAAAGAACCGGTTTCGGGTCCCAACCCTAAGCATGACTAGGCATTTTTCTGAACAGAAATACATAGATTGTATGTCACGTAAGCAGTATGAAGAGGAAGTGCAAATTGGGAAGTGCATAACCATCTGACCACTTTCTCATAGAGTTAAAGTGCAATACACATAGGCTAAGTACAACCGATATAGGGTCGCATAGTTGAAACTGAAAGCTGAAAATGGCCCCGGTTCAGATTAAAAATGCTTTTTATTCCACAATACGGAACATATTTCTACGGGTACTTCTGCTCGTCCGAATATAATTGTAACATCCGTGACCATGGGGTGAGAACTTTATATTTGAAATTTGAACGTTATGTAGATCTAAATGGAGAAAGTACAAACACCAGGTTGAAGTTCATCCATGAGTCGGTTCAGAGCAACGTCTTCTAAAACAGTTTTCTGAAGAAAAAAAGAAAATGTTGCCATCAGTGTTTCTCAAACTTTGTCATGTCAAGGACCCCCAGAATGAATATATTTACTATTTGGCCACGGACCCCCATCGCAAAATATTTTGTCCCAGGGACACCCAGAAGCAAATATTTGATTTTGTTATATTGGGAAATACAGTAGGTTGAGTTCTCCTGTTACCAGAGCTACTTGTCTTAAGATGAAAAGTGAAACTATGCAGAGGGTGCAACACACTCAACGGCAGTCTTGAAGCGGAACTTGCGGTAAACTTTACTTTAGACAGGGTGTCACAAGGAGGGGGGGGGGGGGGGGGGGGGGGAGTGGGACTGAGTTACTAGGGCCCAAGGTGGAGGGGCCTGGAATTATTTTATAATTTAGCTATTGAAAAAGCTCACAGCTTGCGCTGACATGGAAACATAGGTTTTTCAAAAAACCTTAGAAGGATTTGAAATATTCAAAGACTTGCACAAATGTTCAAGATTTTTCAAAAATAGCAGATCTACAAGCTTGCAGCCGCGCTGTGAGCTTGTATATCTGCTATTTATCAATAGTTAAAGCATAAAACAATGCGTTCCCAGTCTAAATGGGTTCAACCCCCTCCCCCTGTGAAGAACATTCATGGGGGGCCTGCAGTGAATCCTTGTACCCGGGGCCCAGAATTTGGTGTGACACCCCTGAACCCGCACTTTATGATCCTTTGAGAAAGAGCGTCAAAACACATGGCGCTTCACTCCTTCTCACATTTGTCTTTATATTTCTCCATGTTGCTGATATGGAGCAGCTGTTACAACACATCTGTCACAGGTAAAGTTAACAGTTATTTTCAGTGTAGTTAGACAGGACAGTGGAAAAGGGGATGTTAATTAAATTCATAACAATTGTATAGGCCTGTACAGTTTAGGCTAAACTGTAGACACTACTGTAACTTGTGTATTGATAAGCGTGTGCAAAAAGAACAGATCTTCAAGCAAAAGACGTGTTGCAGCTTAATGGATGACATGTAAACATTTATCCATAATTTTACCCTCCTAGTAAAGCCTGATAAAAGTGTCAAACTCCCTGTAGAATGCACCAGAATACAGGAAATAACATCTTCCGTGCACTAAAAATTGATCCGTCCACTAGAAATTTAGGAAGGTGGCAGTGTTTGTTTTGTCTGACTTTGAAGGCTTCTATCTCATGAATGCCTGAACGGATTTCCAAGCGGATTTTTTTGTTTGAAAGCTGTTAAAAAGTACTACACATATGGTGCATATATGGTGCATGGGCGTGTACGATCCGTGCACTAAAAATTGATCCGTGCACTAGAAATTTAGGAACGTGGCATCCTGGTACTTGGCGGCCATCTTGAAAAGGGCACTATGTCTCTGCCTCAAAATGACTTATTCATTATTGAGGGTTAGATTTGCAGAATTAAATAACACCCACCCAGTGCAACATACTGTACCTGGTTAGCGTACAATATAGTGACTCCAGTCCAAGGGTTGATACAATTATAACCAGTAAGGCTCCCTAATCGGGAGATAAGCGACCGTAGGTCACTTATCTCCACAAATAGGGCAAAAATGTGTTTTGCCAAAATCTTCCTGATCCATGTTGATGACATGAGTGTAGACATACTGTGTAGTGATTTTCGTGATTTTAGGGCAAAATCTGTAGGAGCAGTGTCCAAAAATGTGTTTTTAAAAATCGGCCTGGAGGTGGCGCTATATGGGACAGATTCATGTTGATGGGATGAGTGTAGACATACTGTGTACGATTTGCGTGATTTTAGGGCGAAAATTGTAGGAGCAGTGTCCAAAAATGTGTTTTGCAAGAATCGGCCTCATGGTGGCGCTAGAAGAGGGCCATGTGAGAAATGAGGGGTGGGGTCTCCGCGCCGGCAAGGCGGACGAATAGGTACCGGCCCCGGCTGTCCCGGTCGCTCCTAGCCGGAGTTACGGCATTTTATGTGAGCTGCAGTGTAGGGGGTCCTCCACTGGGGGCGCCACCACTTTTGCATCCGTTCTGGAGCACCAGGAGTCGGTGGTCCCCGGGAATTCCCTGTGAGCAGCCCCGTTGGGGTGGTCATTTGGTACTGTTTGCGCATTTGGTCATTTTTTACATCTGGGGGTCCCCCAGGAACCTGGGGGTCCCTGGAGCTCCGGGGGTCCTTGGAGGTTGTAGTTTGGCAGCCAAGGAAAGTGTGTGCAAAATTTGGCATGGATCGGGGCAACGGTTGCGGAGATATAAGCAGGGAAAAAGTGTGACGTGTGAGGTGTGACAGACAGACTGACGGACGGACGGACTGACTGACGGACTCACTCACACTTTGTGCAGGTTTTGATAGTAAATGCGACCTACGGTCGCAATAATAACAAAAAATAAACAGTTATAATAATTATAACAGGTAATTATAATATTTGTTGAAACGCACTCCAAGGTTCAAAATCACACACACACACACACACACACACACACACACACACACACACACACACACACACACACACACACACACACACACACACACACACATATATATATATATGTATATGTGTATATATATATGTATGTATATATATATATATATATATATATATATATATATATATATATATATATATGCAGTACCATAAAATGCGCACATGAAAAGCAACCATTACATTGTTTTTATTCATATATATTTTTTTACAAATAAACAGAGGCAATTTATTTGCCTTGTTATTTTAATAACAGAGGTGCAGGAGTCGTGGCCACCATGACACCACGGGAAGAGATGAAAAAAGAATCAAAATCAGGGGTGATGATGAATTCAAAAGAAGCAAAAATAGCAGATCTACAAGCTCAAAACGCATCGCATGTGTTTTGAGCTTGTAGATCTGCTATTTTTGCTTCTTTTGAATTGGAATCCTTAATTATTTTTTGTTATGTTGAATTGGAATCCTGAAATCTAACATTTTGAATTAATTTCAAACGCATGAAGTTATATACTCATGTTAACTTTATGAACCTAAATACAAATACATTGGACATAAAAAAATACATTTTAATACTACCGGTACTATACTAGTCTTTAAGCTACTAATATAGACGTAACGGAATTAAAGCAGGTCATGTTTGGAATATTAACAGCTGAAATCAATAATATATCAGCATTCCGATATTAACCTGGGGCCGCATTAAGCTGCCTGTTGCCCATGTATGATCAACATTATGGCCACTTCGGTTGGGTAGTGTGTGAGTGATAAATGTAAACTAGAAAAGACAATTTCTACGAAATTTTAAGTGTGCCTGCAGCTCGCTAAGAGTTTTTTGAAGAAAAAAAGAAAATGTTGCCATCTGTGTTTCTCAAACGTTGTCATGTCAAGGACCCCCAGAATGATATGTATTTGGCCACGGACCCCCATCGCAAAATATTTTATTCCAGGGACACCCAGAAGCAAATATTAGATTTTGGTATATTGGGAAATAGGTTGAGTTCTCCTGTTACCAGAGCTACTTGTCTTAAGATGAAAAGTGAAACTATGCAGACATTGCAGAGGGTGCAACACACTCAACGGCAGTCTTGAAGCGGAACTTGCGGTAAACTTTACTTTAGACAGGGTGTCACAAGGGGGGGAAAAGTGGGACTGAGTTACTGGGGCCCAAGGTGGAGGGGCCTGGAATTATTTTATACTTTAGCTATTGAAAAATAGCAGATCTACAAGCTCACAGCTTGCGAGCTTGTAGATCTGCTATTTTCTAAAAGTCGTGAAAATGTGTGCAAATCTTTGAATATATGTATTTTTTAAGGTCCTTCACATGAAAAGGTTTGAGCACCACTGACATGGAAACATAGGTTTTTCAAAAAACCTTAGAAGGATTTGAAATATTCAAAGACTTGCACAAATGTTCAAGATTTTTCAAAAATAGCAGATCTACAAGCTTGCTGTGAGCTTGTATATCTGCTATTTTTCTATAGTTAAAGCATAAAATAATGTGTTCCCAGTCTAAGTGGGTTCAACCCCCTCCCCCTATGAAGAACATTCATGGGGGGCCTGCAGTGAATCCTTGTACCCGGGGCCCAGAATTTGGTGTGACACCCCTGAACCCGCACTTTATGATCCTTTGAGAAAGAGCGGCAAAACACATGGCGCTTCACTCCTTCTCACATTTGTCTTTATATTTCTCCATGTTGCTGTCTTTATATTTCTCCATGTTGCTGATATGGAGCAGCTGTTACAACACATCTGTCACAGGTAAAGTTAACAGTTATTTTCAGTGGAGTTAGACAGGACAGGGGAAAAGAGGACGTTAATTAAATTCATAATTGTATAGGACTGTACAGTTTAGGCTAAACTGTAGGCACTACTGTAACTTGTGTATTGATGCGTGTGCAAAAAGAACAGATCTTCAAGCAAAAGACGTGTTGCAGCTTAATGGATGACATGTAAACATAATACCATAATTTTACCCTCCTAGTAAAGCCTGATAAAAGTGTCAAACTCCCTGTAGAATGCACCAGAATACAGGAAATAACAAATTGGCCAGGAGCTACTTATGCATCTGCAACAAGTGTGCCGTCTGAACGAGTGTTCAGCACAGCCGGTGACATAGTCACAGCAGAGCGCAGCAGGCTGCTTCCTGAACACGTGGACCAACTAGTCTGAAAATAAACCTGAAATTAAGCCATTTGAAATAAATCACTAGGTGATGTGTTGGCACTTGGCAGTGAGAGTGACATTTACTATTTACAGTTTGCTAAAGTATATTTTATTTTAAATATGTTTTGTTTGTCTCATGGACATTGCACATAAGACACTCAGTGAGAGTGGTCTGTTTACAGCAGTTGTCACTGCCAAATAATAGTTTACATTTTTCTTTTATGGACATTGCAAAAAAAAGTTTGCAGTTTGCAAAGTATATTTTATTTTAAATATATTTGTGTTTATCTCATTGACATTGATTACACTTAAGACACTCAGTGAGAGTGGTCTGTTACAGCAGCTGTCACTGCCAAATAACAGTTTAATTTCTTTGCCAGGCAGTTGTGATTTGTGAAAAACCTCATTGTGAAAGGCTATTATTTGTGTTATTAAATGTCTTTAAAAAAAGTCACTCATTGAGAGTATTATGTGTGTGAGATAGGATGGGAAATTCAGGATCTAGGATAATTGTTTCACAGAAAACAAGGGCTTTGGGGCTCCATCCCTCATTGTGCTGCTTGTCTGTCCTCAACATAAAACTGTCTCCTTTGGCTAACACTAGTCAACTAGTGTGGTGATTTTTCAATTGAAAACGACAGGTGCTTTCCCCATTAGCTTCTTGTTCCAACAAGTTAAGTATTGTGACATAAAATGGAGCTGTTTGTAAGCAGCATATATACTGTACCGTTTACAGCAGTTGTGACAGCCAGTTTTTATTTACATTTTGTTTTACTCTTTTATTGTTTCAGGTTCATTTCATTCCACTGGTATTGTTATTGTATTGTAGCAGATGTGAAGTCCACATACAAGTTCTGACAGTGTGATAAAATTGGTTCCAAATGTTGAGAGAGATTTCTTGTTGCTTTCTGCTTTATAAGGAATAAAACCAAACCAAATCTATTGTAACATACTGAATTGCATCTTATTATTATTAATAAATATATTTTAAAATATTTGCTTAATAGAAAACCTATAATTTATTTGTATTATGTTGAATCGCATTGGGTAGAACTAAATCTTAATTAAATCGCAATAAATTCGAGACCAGGGGTGTATCGCAAAGTATCGTGAATCGTATCGCATCGTAAGGACCAGGGGTGTATCGCAAAGTATCGTGAATCATATCGCATCGTATCGGGGTCAGGGGTGAATCGTGATGTATCGTATCGGCAGGATTTCAATGTATCGCAATTACAAACTTTACTTTAGACAGGGTGTCACAAGGGGGGGAAAGTGGGACTGAGTTACTAGGGCCCAAGGTGGAGGGGCCTGGGATTATTTTATACTTTAGCTCTTGAAAAATAGCAGATCTACAAGCTCACAGCTTGTACAGTTTAGGCTAAACTGTAGACACTACTGTAACTTGTGTATTGATATGCGTGTGCAAAAAGAACAGATCTTCAAGCAAAAGACGTGTTGCAGCTTAATGGATGACATGTAAACATTTATCCATAATTTTACCCTCCTAGTAAAGCCTGATAAAAGTGTCAAACTCCCTGTAGAATGCACCAGAATACAGGAAATAACATCTACCCCTATCTAGGCCTGCTTACTAGTTGCTTCGGAGGAGGCGTTGTCAATTAAATTAAATTCAAAGGAGCTTTATTAGTCATGGGCGGAATTTATGGGAGGGCAGGGAGTGCACTGCCCCCTGGCATTTCTGAGCATTTTACGGGGGAAAAGTAAGTCTCTAGCCCATTCCTGTCAAGAGTTAGCCTATGATATTTTAAAGAATTAACCAACTAATGCTCACTGGAATCTAGGTTTCTCCCCCCTCACACAGAGACCAGCTGGCGACAATTGAGTTGATTGATTGGAATGTGGGGGGGGGGGGGGGGTGTAATATATTACACATACTAGGCTTGAAAATTAATGATGTTAAGAAAATAACTTATTTTTCAAAATTTTGAAAAATAATAATTAAAAAGGGGTTTAAAATGTAAGAATATCTATTTTTAAGTATTATTATTCACTGATATTCCCTTATTGTTCATTACTTAAAATAAAATTAAAATATTTATTGTCCTGCATCAAACAAAATGTTTTGGAGCCATTTAGAAATTATAGCTGAGATTATCAAATGGTTTATTCTTATTGGCACTTCTTAAACAAATATCTTTCGGAACATATCGTAGTAGGTAGACACAGGGTAGGTATACTGGTATTCCTGAGGAGCAACGTTTGTGTGTTCTCTGTGATTTGGGATTTGTGGAGGATGAGTTTCATTTTGTTTTTCACTGTCCACTGTATCATGTCTTAAGAAATTCTTTATTTGAAAAAATGCAAGCCAAAAATCCAGATTTGTTTTGGATGTCTGAATGTTGTATGTTACGCTGGTTGTTCAATAATGACGTAGTGGATGGAGAGACAGAATTTTTGTCCAACCAAGAAACAACAACCAATGGTGCGAAGAGGAACACAACCATGGTGGGTACTTGACAAAGGGTCAGGGGCCCTGGTTCCTGTTGGTGAATGTCTGGTTCACTTCCTCTTCCTGTTCCTTTCCGCGGTTGTTGGAAAAGTAGTGGCAGCAGTGGAATATGATCCCAGGAGGAGTGGGTTGGTAATCTAATGGTTACTGAGGCACGCAACCGAGCTGGGTGCCGAAATGCGGTTTTCGGGATGTAATTGATTTGTGAATAACTGTTGTGATAATAGACAGTTATTGGCATTTCTGAGCATTTTACGGGGGAAAAGTAAGTCTCTAGCCCATTCCTGTCAAGAGTTAGCCTATGATATTTTAAAGAATTAACCAACTAATGCTCACTGGAATCTAGGTTTCTCCCCCCTCACACAGAGACCAGCTGGCGACAATTGAGTTGATTGATTGGAATGTGGGGGGGGGGGTGTAATATATTACACATACTAGGCTTGAAAATTAATGATGTTAAGAAAATAACTTATTTTTCAAAATTTTGAAAAATAATAATTAAAAAGGGGTTTAAAATGTAAGAATATCTATTTTTAAGTATTATTATTCACTGATATTCCCTTATTGTTCATTACTTAAAATAAAATTAAAATATTTATTGTCCTGCATCAAACAAAACGTTTTGGAGCCATTTAGAAATTATAGCTGAGATTATCAAATGGTTTATTCTTATTGGCACTTCTTAAACAAATATCTTTCGGAACATATCGTAGTAGGTAGACACAGGGTAGGTATACTGGTATTCCTGAGGAGCAACGTTTGTGTGTTCTCTGTGATTTGGGATTTGTGGAGGATGAGTTTCATTTTGTTTTTCACTGTCCACTGTATCATGTCTTAAGAAATTCTTTATTTGAAAAAATGCAAGCCAAAAATCCAGATTTGTTTTGGATGTCTGAATGTTGTATGTTACGCTGGTTGTTCAATAATGACGTTTTTGTTTTAGCAAAATTCATAGAGAAGGCATGGCAGTTGAGGTGGAGAACATTGTATCCGTAAACATGGACATTCAATACTTTTTTCTTTTTTCTTTTGCATTTTTATGCGGTGTATCTTGGTGTACTGTATGTATACTATGTCTGTGAGTGTCTTGTAAGCCCGTGCGGGCTGGGCACCGTGTGGTGCATGACACTTTAATAAAAATCTATCTATCTATCTATCTATCTATAGACTATACTTTTTTTCACAATACAGATTAAATATTATACAAAAAAATACGCATTTATAAAATGTGTTTAAAGGTAGCAGCTCTGTTTACATTTGCAGTAGGTCTAGAGGTCAGAGGTCACTCAATGGTTTGTAGTCCTTAGGGTGGTTGTATTCTATTATCACAACAGTTATTCACAAATCAATTACATCCCGAAAACCGCATTTCGGCACCCAGCTCGGTTGCGTGCCTCAGTAACCATTAGATTACCAACCCACTCCTCCTGGGATCATATTCCACTGCTGCCACTACTTTTCCAACAACCGCGGAAAGGAACAGGAAGAGGAAGTGAACCAGACATTCACCAACAGGAACCAGGGCCCCTGACCCTTTGTCAAGTACCCACCATGGTTGTGTTCCTCTTCGCACCATTGGTTGTTGTTTCTTGGTTGGACAAAAATTCTGTCTCTCCATCCACTACCATTGAACCAATGTGTTTGTTGTGAAGTGGTTTGTTGTTCAGTTGTTCAGTATTAATGTTCTGCGTATTAAATTCTTATTTTAAACTTGGTGTTTTGTGAAAAGGAACATATCAGGTGCAGTATGGTGACAGCCAGGCATATCATGTTTTTTTCTCCAAATATTCTACATAAACAACCATATAAGGCGGAACCAGATCAGAACAAGGCAGAAAGGGCCTGCTGGTTCGTCAGTCAGGGACCAACCAGAAAGCTGACAAAGGGTGAATTGTTTTCAACTATAAAGTATAGTTTAGGAGCGCACGAGAGGCACCGCACAGCAAGCTGAAGTGAGTGCCGCCTGTGAGTGTGCATCATCAACTAACTCAGTGCTTCATGTGCTTTTGTTTTAAGGAGAGGTGATCGGTTCTTCTCAGGACATCCTGGTCAAAGTGGGGGATGAAGTGATGCTTCCATGTCATGTTGAACCACCAGTCAACATGGCCAGGAAGACAGTGACGTGGTCCAGACCTGACCTGAAGCCCGACCTCATTCATCTCCTCAAAGATGGACATCACAAACATGGCGAAGACCTTAACCCGCTGTACAAAGACAGGACATCTCTGTTTCCTGCTGAGCTTCCTGATGGTAACATGTCACTGAAACTGTCCAGGGTGAGGCTCTCAGACGAGGGGACCTACCGGTGTTCTGCTCCAAAACTGTACAGTGTCGACTCGAAAACTGCAACTTTGATCCAGGTCCTCGTTGGTAAGTTTTATTGTCCTAATGATGCTGTGACCAAAGAGTTGCACTCACACAACATTGTAAACTTAACATCAAAGACAGCACTGCATAGAGCAAGGAAACAACCATTAATAAACCCCTCCCTCTCACAACACTGCATAGAACCAAGATATTTAATGAAGAAGGTATAGTCAGCCTAATGGCCGGGCAGACGCCATTGACGTGCACTGGGAGTCAAAACTGGAACCGGCAGTTCAGTGAAATACATTGGAGTCTATGGCAGCCAGCTGGACCAGCTTGTGAATACATTATTCCTGAACGATTGTGTCCTTTGTCAGTTAATCTGTTCAGGAACATAAACAAAGATATATCACTGGTTGTTTTCCAATCAATAGTTTTTTTGATTTGCACACTGTATAATTGTATTGAGGCATCTAAACAGTGGCATGTATCATTTCTGACAGTGTTGCCAGGAGAAATAAGCAACCAGGTTTAAGAAAACAAGCACAAAAGCAACTATAGGGCTGGGCACTAGGCCATTATGAACACAACACGTTGCAATGCGATGAATTGTGGGTTTGTAGATCTGCTATTTTCAAAATATTTTGTATTCATGACTTATAATTGTGAAAGTATTTCAAAATTGCAGTATTGATTGATTGCGACCGTCAGGTCGCAGTTACTATCAAAACCTCCACCGGCTGTCTGTCTGTCTGTCTGTCTGTCTGTCTGTCTGTCTGTCTGTCTGTCACACGTCACACGTCACAGGTCACAGGTCACACTTTTGTCCTACGTATCTCTGCCACCGTTGCCCCTATCAATGCCAAACTTTGCACACACACTCCTTGGCTGCCAAACCACAACCTCATTTCTCACGCGGCCCTCTTCAAGCGCCACCATGAGGCCGATTCTTACATAATGCATTTCTGGACACTGCTCCTACAGATTTTGGCCTAAAATCACGCAAAGCGGTACACAGTATCTCTAAAGTCATGTCATCAACATGGATCTGTCCCATTTCCCATATTCCCTTCTGATTGGCTACCATTGCCTTCTAAAGTTTGTGTATGGGAGATAGTCGCTTATCTCCCGATTAGGGAGTCTTACTGGTTACTTTATTAACGGTTTGCAGGGAAGTACATTACAATAGGTCTGCTAAAATGTTTTTTCCAAGAAAACCTATTATGGCCTGTTTCCATTGGGGTTGGGGCTGCCGCGACGCTGAATTCCAAAAAGGAGAGGAAAAAAGCCTCAAATGGGGCCGGCACTAGGACCACGCGGACGCTAGAAGAGGCTGCGGTCAGCCCATGGGGCTTTTAAGCCGTGACATCATTTTGTAGGCAGAGGAGAACTCTGCCCCCAGAGCATTTTCTGTCCCTCGCTATTTCAACAGATCCGAGACAAAAATAACGACTAAAGTATAATTCTAACACTTTCCTTTCAACAACAAAGAGAAGAAAAATGTGTAAATAGTAAAAATAGTAAAAAGATTCACGGAAACTGGGGGCAGAAATTCTCCTCTGCCTACAAAATGATGTCATACTTAACAGCCCCATAGGCTTCCCTATGCTCGAAACTGGTCGTGTCATGTAATTCTAATTAAGTCCATTACTTCCTGTAAGTAGACTTAAAAATAAAACCAGTTCCCTACGGGAGTAGCCTCTTATTTTGAAATCTACCATTTTGATAGGAAGTGAAGTGCTTCTGCTTGCTAGTTATTGGCTACTTGGCGCAGCCTTTCTGCAGCCCAATGTAAACAGAAGAACTCACGTGTGGACCAGTGTGGATTGTACAAGCTTTTGACTAAACTAAAGTTCATATTATGATATGAAAACAATGCTCCTTTGACTTAAACAACGTACACCCTTTGAAAGTTTGTTAAACTTTGCACATCCGCAGCAGATTAGGTAAGTTTAGGTAAGGGAGTTTCCTTGTGTGTTGCTAACCGCTGTATATATCCTACCAGAAGTGAGTGCATTGGAGGCTCTTGACGAGCTGAGCGATGTCATTTGCAAGCAGGAGAATAAGCACCCGGAGGCCATATCAATCGTGGCGGGGGACTTCAATCACTGCAACTTGAAATCGGTGTTGCCACACTTCTATCAGCACGTTAAGTGCACAACAAGGAAAAACAAGACGCTTGATCACTGTTATTCCACCATCAAGGCTGCCTACAGAGCGATCCAACGGCCCCACTTTGGGAAATCTGACCATGGAGCTGTGCTACTGCTACCTGCCTACAAGCAGAGAATGAAGTGCGAGCAACCCACGGTGAGGTCTGTTCAGTGCTGGTCCACAGATAATGTATCCAAACTCCAGGGCTGCTTTGAATTGACAGAATGGTCCATCTTCAAAGACTCAGCCACAAGTTTGGATGTCTACGCTGACACTGTCACCAGCTACGTTAAATTCTGTGTGGATAATTGCATCCCAGCGCGAACCGTTCGCTCCTATCCCAACGAGAACAAAGCCGTGGATGAACTATGACACTCGTCTGAAGTTGAGAGAGCGCCGAGCCGACTTTCAATCTGGGGACGAGGAGCGCTATAAAAAATCCAGATACGACCTGAGAAAGGCGATCAGAGACGCTAAGAGACAATATAGGGACAAACTGGAGAACAACTACAGTGGCTGTGACTCACGGCGTATGTGGAGAGGGCTGCAGGCGATTACGGACTACAAACCGAAGCCTGCTGTTATTAACACCTCGGACTCTCTACCGGACGAATTGAATAACTTTTTCGCCCGCTTTGAAACTCACAACACGGACCCAGTTACATCGGTGCGGGGAACACCCGGTGCGGTGGAGCTACAGGTGACACAGCGAGATGTGAGTAAAACTTTTAAAAGCGTTGGGACTCATAAGGCGGCCGGCCTTGACGGGATAGCCTCTCGTGTCCTTAAGTTGTGCTACGACCAGCTTTCGGGGGTCTTTACTGACATTTTTGAGCGGTGGTCACAACGCTCCTATACGTGGCGGTGTGTGTGGGTATGTCTGTCTGTCTGTCTCCGTCCGTGTCTGTATGTAGCCTACAGTACCTTTTATGACCACACATGTTAAGGGAGGGGCGCTGTTGTTCAGGATAGGCCAGGCACACTCACACACACACGTTCACACGTTCACACACACACACACACACACACACACACACACACACACACACACACACACACACACACACACACACACAGGGGGAGGGGAGGGGGGGTCTCACACACACACACACACACACACACACACACACACACACAGGTTTGCATTTGCTACTTTGTGGGGACATTACTCATAGTCTACTATCTTTATGGGGACATTCCATTCATTTTAACCCTAACCCTAAACCCTAACCCTAACCCTAACCCTTAACCTAACCCCTAAAGACCTTATGGGGACGTATTAATAAGTACCCACAAGGTAGTGTGCAAGGATTGTACTGTCTTTGTGGGGACATGAGGTCCCCTCAAAGTAGTATTTCCCTGTCCACACACACACACACACACACACACACACACACACACACACACACACACACACACACACACACACACACACACACACACACACACACACACACACACACCACGACCACCGCTCAGTTCACACAGGTGTGATTTTTAATATGTCCCTGTCATTGTGTGTGGTACCATTGTGTTTCAAGGAAACCATAATTGTACCCATAGCAAAGAAAAAAACTGTCGCCTGTCTTAATGATTATCGTCCTGTGGCTCTGACCTCTGTTCTTATGAAGTGTCTGGAAAAAATGGTTATATCACATATAACGCACATTATCCCTGCTAATACTGATCCACTACAGTTTGCATACTGTTCTAATAGATCAGTCGATGATGCTATTTCTCTCGCACTACACATTGCCTTGAAACATCTGGAGAAAAATAACTCTTATGTCAGACTACTCTTCATAGATTACAGCTCTGCCTTTAACACGATTGTACCATCTAAGCTTGTGTTGAAACTCAGGGGTCTTGGTCTTGGCAGTAGTATCTGCAACTGGCTGTTTGACTTTTTGACAGGCAGGCCACAATCTGTGCGAATAGGGAACAAGCATTCATCTAAGATATTGACCAGGACTGGAGCGCCCCAGGGCTGCTGCCTCAGTCCCTTGTTGTATAGTCTGTTCACCTATTGTGTTGCCAGGTGTGGTAATAATTCTATTCTCAAGTTTGCGGATGACACCGCGGTTATAGGACTAATATCCAACGATGATGAGAGGGCCTATAGGAGGGAAATTGAAGAGCTAACCCTATGGCGCCAGAATAACAATCTCTCTCTAAATGTCAGTAAAACAAAAGAGATCATCGTCGACTTTAGGAAGTCTAAAGTCAATCACAGTCCCTTAACCATAAATGGTTCACCTGTAGACATAGTGGACAGTTTCAAATTCCTGGGTGTTTACATAACAAACTCACTCACATGGTCTCTAAACAGCAAAGGTATCCTTAAGAAAGCGCAGCAGCGACTGTACTTTCTGAGGCGCCTCAGGAGATTTGGCCTGAGCACCAAGGCTCTTGTAAATCTCAATCGCTGTACCATAGAAAGTGTTTTGACAGGATGCATCACAGTGTGGTTTGGTAACGTGACTGTTCAAGACAGTAAACAGTTACAGAGGATTGTGAAGAGAGCTGCCAAAATCATTGGCACAGAATTACCACAGCTACACCCAATCTATAACACACGCTGTAAGAAAAAGACAGAGAACATCCCGCCCATTCCCTGTTCTATCTCCTCCCATCCAAAAAACGTTACCAGAGCATCTCATCGCACACCACTCGTCTCAGTAATAGTTTTTATGCTCAAGCAATCAGGTTGCTTAACGAAGAGATGAAAGCGACACGTAGGTAGTCATGTGCACTGTACGCAGTTTTTAAACTGTACACTGTTACACTGTATGGTTTTTGTTGTTTTGGGTTGTCTTGGGTGACTTGTTGTTGTCTTGTTGTTTTGGGTTGTCTCGTGTGTGTAATAAGGCTGAGAGTGCTCCTGGCACAAGCATTTCATTGTATATCTGTACCTGTATGGATATGTGTGTGACAAATAAACCTGAACCTGAACCTGAACCTGAAGGAGCTGGTTAATTACCTTCTGCTGGTTGGCTTCTTGTTGTGCCTCGTGATAACTGATAAGAGCATAGATTGTAGAAAATAATTATGTTGAGAGGCATAGAGCTGTTGCTTTGGTGTTTCGACCGTCTCTTTCTCTTTATAGTTGTTTATTTTGTCTCATCTCTCTGTGATACAGTAGTAGTTGTGCTCTGTGTGTACAATCATATACAGGAGTGGTATCAATTAAAACAAGCATGCATGTCGTCACTCGTCATGCCGTCATGTAATTAACGGTTCATTGCTTTTAAATGTTCTAATGATATTTTGTATGGCTCTGTTGCACTGCACTGTTAGGCTATGTGCTCTAAATCAGTGCTGAAGTTTCTCCTCCATTCTGTTTTTGCACAGTTGAAATTGGCTTAAAAATCCACATTCAAAGACGTATTTGACATGTATTTAAAGGGGTCAGAAACCCCGCCTCTTTATTTGTTTTATCAGACTTGAGATATGAAAAGATTTCTAAAATGTAGGCGTGGTTATCTGCCGTTGTGGGGGGGAGGGGGCGGAGTAATGCGTCTTCTATCAGAATCAGAGAGAGACAGAGCGAAGCTGTCAGCAGTGGGCACTGGGCAGTTGCTGTTTCCATTTCGGAAACATTTTTTAAAACCAGCCATTGGAGGTGTAAAAAGTATAAAGATTCGGCAACTCCATGTTCTTTAACGAATTATAATGTGCAAGTATTTAGCAAACAAGCCGTCTGAGCTTTTATCCATGGACATAACTTTCTCCAGCTCTGGACTGTTTTACACGGAACCGGAGAAGGACGGACGCTAGGCTAACGCTGATAGCTATTTTCTGTATGTGTGTAGTGTAGCCTGTGTGTGTGTGTGTGTATGTGTGTGTGTGTGTGTGTGTGTGTCGTGACAGTGCGCGCGCACACACAACGTCCACACGAAAAATAGCAGATCTACAAGCTCACAACGCGTCGCTTTCGAGACGTGTTGTGAGCTTGTAGATCGGCTATATAGCCAAGCTAAATCAGCTAATAGCCGTAGCCGCTTCTCATGTCAATTGTTTCGGCTATTTTGTGACAGTGTAGTGTGTGTGTGCGTGTGACACGTGTTTGTGTGTGGTGACAGTGCGCGCACGCACGCACACACACACACACACACGCACGCACAAACACACACTACAGTCACAAAATAGCCGAAACCAACGTGTTCACGAGAAGCTGCTGCTACGGCTGTTAGCTGATTTAGCTTGGCTATATAGCCGATCTACAAGCTCACAACACGTCTCGAAAGCGACGCGTGAGCTTGTAGATCTGCTATTTTTCGTGTGTGGGCGTTGTCACGACGCACACACACACACACACACACACACACACACACACACACACACACACACACACACACACACACACACACACAGAAAATAGCTATCGGCGATAGCTTAGCGTCCCTTCTTCTGTTCCGTGGTAAACAGTCCAAAGCTGGAGAAAGTGTGTCCATGTATAAAAGCTCAGACAGCTTGTTTGTAAAATACTTGCCCATTTTAACTGGTTATAGAACGTGGAGTTGCCGAATCAACAAGTGCCCCGCTGTCTGCGACAGCTCTGAGCCCCACAGTCTATGCTCTGAACAACACCAGACGCCACGACGAGGGCAGAATGAAACCACGCCCTCTTGATACAAATATGGGATATAAACATTAATATTAATTAAATATGCCTACGTCACATTGCACCGTGGAACAATGATAGCTAATATGTAATGAGTGGCGCGAAAGATTTCTTTTCTACCAGAAACCGGAAGTAAACAGAAATAGCTGCATAGACCAGCAGACAGCTCTGAAACCCCAAGCCTATGGGCAAAATGAACCATATTATCGCTCCCTATCACAAGTGACTCATTTATATAATATATATTTATAGAAAAAGTGATTTTGTGTTTCATGCTCCTTTAATGGCTGGGCTGGCTGGGCTGGGCTGTGAAAATTGATGCTGTGTTGGGGCAGTTTGAGCTGGGCCAGAAAATGTAAATGTGTCCATAAAAACCCTACACGCGCATCACTAGTGTAGTGCATGTGTGTAGTGTGCACGTATGTACATGCTGCGCTGTGTGGTATAACTCATTGTTACACACCAGAACTGACCTGGAAATGCACACAGAAACCCAAAACAAACCGAATTTTCGGCCGATCCGAACCGAACCGCGAATCATACTGGACTAGGCTGTGGGCTGGGCCGGTCCAAATAGGACCCCCCCACCTGGGAACCTAGCTCTAGTGGAGTTCTCCCTAACGCTATGTTCCTCTACATCCGTATTCCTTGGCAAAACCGGAAAACCCCGCCGTCTGGTCCGAAAATAACAAAAACTGTTTCGCCCCTCATCAAACCAAAGGTATCAGTGGACAGTTGAAAGCTTACTCTACTTAGTGGACGAGGTCTGAGCCCCCCACCACACGGTTAAAATACATTTCTAGGGCAAAATGAAAAATATTCCACCGGATGGAGACGCTCTTCCAGGTTTTTACGAAACAGCGCTTCCAACGTCGCAGAGTTGAATAACACCCAGTGAGACTAATGCTCAGTGTAATTCGGTCCTCTGACCTGCGCGGCAGTAGTGAGTTGGCACCTTGATGGCGACGACAAATAGTGAAAAACGAGAAGAAATGGAGTCTCCATCCGGTAGAATATTTTTCATTTTGCCCTAGAAATGTATTTTAACCGTGTGGTGGGGGGCTCAGACCTCGTCCACTAAGTAGAGTAAGCTTTCAACTGTCCACTGATACCTTTGGTTTGATGAGGGGCGAAACAGTTTTTGTTATTTTCGGACCAGACGGCGGGGTTTTCCGGTTTTGCCAAGGAATACGGATGTAGAGGAACATAGCGTTAGGGAGAACTCCACTAACGCTATGGACCAGAGCTACTGGGAACCTAACGTTACGCCTATGTTAGGTTGCATACACAAACTTTAGAAGGCCGCTAAATGGGACAGATCCATGTTGATGACAGGTTTGTAGACATACTGTGTTCCGCTTTGTATGATTTTAGGGCAAAATATGTAGGAGCAGTGTCCAAAAAAATATTTTGCAAGTATCGGCTTGAAGGTGGCGCTAGAAGATGGCCATGCGAGAGGCTGTAGTTTGTCCCTCGTTTCCACCCCTTGTAGACATAGAAATAGAGAAACTAGATCCAGTGCTGAAAAAAACGAAAGGAAAGGTGATCCCGCCGCCATTGTTTTTAACGTCTTGTCAATATTTTAGAGCAAGACGCTAAAAGTGATTTTTTTTTCTCTCTCTCTTGACATTTTGCATCTTATATCTGTTTTTTATGAAAGGTAGGCATAATAAGCTATGGCTTCAGCCTATTCCTTTTTGGTCAGAAATGTGGTATGCTCTCTTTTTTTTCTTCTTTGTATTTATCATGACACATTTGTATGATTCCACACAAACTGACTGAAATAAACTAAACTAAACTAAGAGCAGCGCTGCTGGTGCTTTGACAGCAGGAGACACTCGCACCTCCCCACATGTGCTCATCAGGCTCTGGTGGACAGTCTTGTGATACTTGGCATGTTCAGAAACATACTTTGTGCTCTTTAAATACCTCTATTAAAACGCACAGTGTGCACATCGAAAAGCAACATAGCAGAAAACAAAATGTTGATATTATTTTCCTGAGACGTATTTTTTTATGGTCTAAAATGTTGAGAAATAATGTTTGTTCATGAGCTGGCCCACAGGCTTCCCTTGATTCCAATTAATTTCACCAAACTTCCGGCTGCAGTTTGGCTCTCATAGTGCGACAAATTTGCCGACTGGAATTGTGTGATATAGCAAAAATGAGCCAGTGAGTGTACCTTCTTTTTAATATACCTTGCCTATAAATCGTGACATACAAAAACAAAATAATATCCATGAATTCAAGTCTCTATGGGGTTAGTAATGGATAGAAAAAAGTACATTTTGGGGTGAACTATCCCTTTAATCTTCTGTTAAAAACCTAGGTGTCACCTTTGACCTCAACCCAAGATGTGAAGCATCTGTAGTCCTACTGATAAGTGACACATATAACTTTAGTTTATAAATACATAAATAGCTGTCTTCCATCATTAAGAAATATTAACAATAATAATGATTTATATATTGCTGTTACATTCATTTAGGGGAAACTTGGGGCCCTGTTTTTGCAAAGCTAATCCCTAAACCACTAAACATTGTATTACTATTTAGAAAAACATTTTTAAATACTTCAATTAGCTGATCGACACGTTGTGAGCTTGTAGATCAGCTATTTGAACTATTTAAAAATGTTTTTCAAATAACAAAAAAGGCAAAGAAGTTCAGGACGAAGGAAGGACGGAAATAGGGCCCTAAGTATTCAATCAATCAAACAAACAATGTATTTACAGTAGAACTGGAATGGAATGTCTGGAAAGAATGTTTGACATGTTTACATGCTTGTTGTAGCATCCATAGCTTTATATTTTAGATTTGTAAATATTGTCAGCATTGTAGATGAATATACCGGTATGTTTATGTTTTTGCAGGGTCAGTGTCTCAGCCAGTGATCTCTTCAAATGGACCAACAGACGATGGTGTATCTTTGACATGTGATTCTGGGTGCTGGTATCCACAACCTGACGTGTCTTGGCTGGACAGTGATGGAACCCTTCACCCTGCTGGACCCCCAGTGAGACAGAATCGTTCTCAACACTGTTACATTGTCCAGAGCAACGTCATGGTGACACAAGCAAAGAACGTGACCTGTAGAGTTCACCTGCCACACATCAACCACACTGTTGACATACAACGTTACATCTCAGGTAATGAATCTATACATCATTCATTTGTTTTACATCAAACAAATAAAATTAAACTACGTTTGAAATTGCCTACTTTCTCTCAATTCTACCATCTTGTCAAAATATTAAACAAATGTCAATTTAACTGACACACTGACAGACATACACACACCGTTCCTCTCAGGGGTGGGAGAGGGAGTTATATGACCGACGCCATCGTATTCTCCCGTATAGGTAGTTTTTTTTTAATTTACACGGCTGCGAAAACGATCCGCAAACGCACTAATCCACTTACAGACCCGAATTCAAAAAAGTGTCGGATTGGGTCATGAATACGCGTCTCTGGTTTTTAATTTGGTTGTCTGTGTGACCTTGAGTTTCAGCTGGCCCTCAGGTCGCAATGACCTTGCTGCCGCCGATATGGTCATTTTTATAAGATCTGGTGTGATCAGTGTGTGTGTGTGTGTGTGTGTGTGTGTGTGTGTGTGTGTGTGCTCACATTGTGTAGAGACAGCTTGCAGCATACATCCACTGGATAAATCCACTTTGTTGGTGTTAAATAAGTTAGAATGAGTTTCAAAAATAATTCACTGCTCCAGTCTACACTCCTACTGCTTCTCTCCCCCCCTACCCCCTGCTTAATTAGTGGACGTCTACTGAGGTGTTAGACATATTTTAGTTTGTTCAACACAGGATATTTAAATGTAATATTTTGTTTTGTTTCGTTTTGTAAAAAAAAAGTAATAGAATTATGTTCTTATTGCACTATTCTGCTCTTAATTTGATTTAGTTTGCATGGTGCATGGTTATTTTGTGGTACACTACTCATGAGCTTTGTTTTAAATGTGTTGATTCAGTGATAGAATGAATAGAAAAAAAAAAAACTTAAAGGACAACTTTTTTTCCTTTCTTAATGCCTTGCCAAAAGATCGGATCGGGAAAGATCGGGATCGAATCGGGAACAATAATATTTGATCGGGATCGGGATCGGGAGCAAAAAAAACGCGATCGGGGCATCCCTAATTGATACTAGACCATATTATATGCCCGAGATTTTTAGTGAAACATATAGGACACATGGATGTTAATGGAGACCATGCAGGAATCAAACCTGTGACCACAGGACTGTAACCTCTATTTCAACAACACCACTGTTGATTTGATGGTTTTCTTTGTTGTATAATGTTTACAGTTGTGTCATGACACCTTTTAGCATTTCTTGTGTAATTGTACTTGCTGTACTGTTTGAAACGTTTTAACAAAGCATTAAATCAATGAATCAAACAATCAATAAAACTGTGTTTCAGAGAGTGACATTCTCACACAGAGAGGATCAACTGCAACAGTGATTATAGGGATTCTTACAATGATCATCATCATCATCAGCTTAGTGGCAGCAAGACTGGGATATTTATACTGGAAGAAGAAGAAGAAGCACCCTGGTGTGTCTTGAACTGATTATTTATTTTTAAATCTATATTTGATAAATCCATTAATCGGTAGCACTTTACAATAATGACCTGTTATAAATCATTTATAAACATTTATAAGCAGTTTGTGGATGAGTAATAAACATGAACAAACTATGAACAAATGTTTACCTAAACATTTATAACTGTTTTAAACATCATTTACATGTTATTAGTAAGGTATTATTAAGTAGAAAACTAATCATGAATAAGCCATTTATAAACATCCATAAATGATTAATAAATCATTTGTAACTAGAAATTATGCATTGTTTATATACTATTTGTAGATAAGTAACTAATCATTTACAAGCTTTCTATATACCTTGTAAAACATTCCTAATATATATATAAATCATTAATAGATGTTATCAAGAGCCCTAATGTAAAGTGTAGACTAGGTCGCACGTTACTATGAAAACCTCCACCGGCTGTCTGTAAGTCCCTCTGTCAGTCTGTCTGTCACGTCACACTTTTGGTCCTACTCTAATCTCCGGCACTGTTGCCCCTATCCATGCCAAACTTTGCACACACACTCCTTGGCTGTCTGTTAATGTGGCCTCAGAGTTTGTTCGTCTGTTCATGGTTAACATTATGCTTTGTAAAACATTCCTTAAATATCTATAAATCATCAGTAGATGTTATCAAGAGCCCTAATGTAAAGTGAAGACTATTCGACCGTCACATTGCATACACAAACTTTAGAAGGCAGTCATAGCCAATCAGGAGGGAATATGGGAAATGGGACAGATCCATGTTGATGACATGACTTTAGCTTTGTGTGATTTTAGGCCCAAATCTGTAGGAGCAGTGTAAAAAAATGTCGGCCTGATGGTGATGCTAAATGGGACAGATTCATGTTGATGACATGACTCTAGACATACTGTGTTCCGCTTTGTGTGATTTTAGGGCCTTGTGAGAAATGAGGGGTGGAGGTTGTGGTTTGGCAGTCAACTGTCTGTTAATGTGGCCTCCATGTTTGTTCATATTTAACAGACATTCGTAACCAATGAATAGTCTTCACTTTACATTAGGGCTCTTGATAACATCTACTGATGATTTATAGATATTTAAGGAATGTTTTACAAAGCACATGTTAACCATGAACAAACAAGGAGGCCACATTAACAGACAGCCAAGGAGTGTGTGTGCAAAGTTTGGCATGGATAGGGGCAACGGTGCCGGAGATAGAAGTAGGGCCAAAAGTGTGATGTGACGTGACGTGACGTGACGTGACGTGACGTGACGTGACGTGACGTGACGTGACGTGACGTGACGGACATACTGACGGAGAGACTGGCAGACAGCAGGTGGAGGTTTTCATAGTAACTTGCGACCTAGTCTACACTTTACATTAGGGCTCTGATAACATCTACTAATGATTTATAGATATATTAGGAATGTTTTACAAGGTATATAGATAGCTTGTAAATGATTAGTTACTTATCTACAAATAGCATATAAATAATGCATATTTTTTAGTTACAAATGATTTATTAATCATTTATGAATGTTTATAAATGGCTTATTCATGATTAGTTTACTACTTACTAATACCTTACTAATAACATGTAAATGATGTTTAAAGCAGTTATACATGTTTAGGTAAACATTTGTTCATAGTTTGTTCATGTTTATTACTCATCTACAAACTGCTTATAAATGTTTATAAATGATTTATAACAGGTCATTATTGTAAAGTGCTACCCATTAATCTAATACATCGATATTCACATAAAATATTCCATCTGTGTATCTATAATTATAACACAGATACAATATTAATGATTGATATCTCCCCACTGACTGATCAGTCTCTCAACTTGTACATAACATGTCAAACCTTCTTTCTTATATTGATTATATTGATGTATTAAATGTATATACTGTAGCGTTTGTACAGTTAGAGCATTACATAACATTGTATTTTATAACTGTAATATTTCTCCTCTGTAGATGTGAACACTGATCCAGGTAAGCTCAAATCCATGATGTACTTAGATGATGTACTGAGTTCCTAGCTCTGCTGTATGTATTATATTAATATGCTCTAGTCTATCCCTTAAGCATCAATTTAATTAAATGTAATATTGATGAAGTGTTGCCACACATAGCGTACTCTAAGCTCCAGTCAACAGATTAAGTGCAGATCAACACATGATTATACTCCAATGTGTTTTAGTTTTTAGTTTTAGTTTTACTCCAATGTCATGGCTGCTCATGATGACATATTCAGGTAAATCTTTTTTAATTTTCACTCTGTATTCTGAGGTGATTCAGTTCGACTAGTTGTCTCTGCCAGGCCGAAGCCATGGCCGAACTATCCTGTTACTTATAGGCAATTTGTTTTTAGGAACACATGGTTAATGTTATTGTAGAGCCTCCAATAGGTTCTACTGAGGGGCAACTGGGTACTCGTTTAAGTCAGACGCGTGCATACCTAAATTCAATGTCCAGAGTTAGGATATATAGTTGGATATGTCAATCCTTTTATTAACATATATAGATAACATAAACTCACTTGATGTAATACAATTGAATGCCGCCAGCCAACACGGCTATCATGGACACGGTCGAAAACTGTGTGGCTTTCCCCATTGCACACCTGGCCACAATCACCTACAGACAGGTATAAATGGGTAACCACCCCCTGTGGTTGTTGTCATGGTGATTAACAGTGCCAATCCCTGTCATTGACATGATGTCATAATCATTACCAAGGCCACACCATTAATTCTAAATAAATACAAAACAAAATAAACCAAAAGGCCAATTTGGCTCCAACACACCGGCCCCTAATTGAGAACGGCAGGAGGCCGTGAACAATTCAAAACATACAATACAAATGGAGCCAAATAAATTCATTAAATAACAATTCAAAACAAAAGTCTTTGTGGGGACCCTTTGTCCTTAACAACCTCTAGGATGCGGATGGCACTGGCCAAGTCATTGAGTCTAACAGGCCATCAAGGCAGTGTCCAGGTTCTCTGGGCCTCTGGGACCAGGCCATAGCCAATCAGGGTGTACTGTACATGCTTCAGCTCCAAGGCATCGATGTCTGTCTTGCTGTAAGTGCATCAAATTCTTCTTAAGGTTTCAAAATGCATCTTCTTAAAGCAAGCAATGGTTTTACTGGCCTAACCAGTGTACTCATTTCAGTCTTTTGCTCGTACTTTGTCTTCCATTGCACCTGCAGAAGACTGGATCTTTAGTCTTGCTGCATTGGCACTAATCCATCTCAGCAATCTGTAGAGAACATGCTTTGTCCCACTAAGGCCCACCTGCTTGTGGGATGTCCTTCAAGGTAGAGGTCTTTCGCGAGGAACAAGCCTCAGACATTGCTGCCCTACTCAACCTCTCCTTCTTGTGGATGTTCTTCAGTATAAGGGTGGATGGAGGTCTTTCGCGAGGAACTGAGCCTCAGACATTACTGCCCTACTCAACCTCTTCCCTTCTCCAAGCAAGCAAACTTCCAGAATGGGTCCATTTTGCAGATGGGACTGGTTCTCTTGACTTCACCTTTCCAAGACAGCACAGCAAGTTCATCGAGGAACCTTTGCTGGTGTGTGAAGTTAATGATTGCAGTTTTAGCTTTCCATAGGTCATCTGGTGTCAAACTCAGAATGCATTGCATTTCCTGTTTCACTTCATCTGCATCTTCATGACTCAGTTTTCCCTTTTGACTCCTGGCCAATAGAGTCTTCCTTTACTTCAGAAGCCACGCAAGTGTTCTCCTCAGCCTTTTCCAATCAGACTGTACATGATCAGCGTATCTCTTACTGATTACATTGAGAAAGTTGGTGTATTCTCTGTGGAACTTCTCATCTCTTCCAAACTTCCTTTTCAGACCAAGAATGTGTTGCCTGGCAACATGTTGGTTTGGAGGAGAGTCCTCTTTTTCATCAAAACCAGGCCTGTCCTGATTGTCAAACAATTTCTCCATTTCTGTTAGGGAGATCCCATTTACAGTGGCAGCGGTGTAGCCAATCATACGCCGCTCCTTACTGTGATCTACACGGGGACCATTTACAGTGGCAGCGGTGTAGCCAGTCTCACGCCGCTTTTCACTGTATCCTGAAGGGGGACCATTAATAACCCACCCCAATAGGGTTTTAATGGCAGATGGCCCATTGCCATGACTGTTTTCAACTTCAAATTCAATTTCCGATTCCTTAACTTTGGAGGCGTTGGTGCCTATCAACGACCACTCCACATCGGTCTCAGTGGGAGGAGTGACAACGCCACCCAAGCATGGCCTCTTAGCCATGTCCTCTTCTTTGGTGGTGTTACTTGTAGTAACGGTCACCCTCTTCTGGGTGTCAACCTTGGGCAGGGCATAAAGGTTTGTCAGCATGTAGGATTCTTTTGGGATGATTTCTTGTGTCTTGCTAGACTTCACCTGTATAAGCAGTGGTGATAAAATCTCATTGCTGTTACCGGCCCCTGTTTGCAAAGTGACCTGTGCATTACTCACTGATAGTTTCTTTGGCTGGTTTGGGTTGCTTGCTCTCTTCTTCAGATCAATGTGAAGAACAATGTGAAGTGTTGTGTGTTTGCATTGTATGTAATGTCCTAGTCATATGTTTTTGTACTGTATGTAGTGTCTTTTTGTGTGTCTTGTCATGTGTTTTTGTACCGAATGTAATGTTACATTATGTGTTTAGGACCTCCTCTAAAATGAGATGCTGCATCTCAAGGGGCAATCCTCTCAATAAATTCTGACCAAATTCTGACCAACACTTGGGCGTGTTTGGTTGCACCCTGTGCAAGTCAAGCGCTTCTCGCAATGCTCGCCCAGATGCCCAATGCTAATGCAGCCAAAACAGATTCCTTTTTGTCCTATAAAAGCAATCTTGTCCTTGTGTGTCTTCTCTTCAATCTTGTCCCTGGGTGTCCTCCCCAATTGAGAACAATGGTCCAATGTGTTGGTTTGAGAGCAGCAAACAGTGTGGTGAGTAGATACGGTTGCAGTACTTTGTTGGTGTTCCAATGTAGGGGGTTTGATGTCAGTAACAGGGGTTGCAGAACTGTCTCTGGGTGTGATGATTTGGGATTTCTTGCTGTTTGCAGGTTTACTGCCTGGTTGTGTATGTTGCTCTGTGGATGGTTGGTAGCCTTTAAATTGCATATTACATTTGACGGAGGGTTCCTTTAACCTTGCCATGTTTGTGTCCATCTCCAACCTTTCCATTTTCACTTGCAACATTTCATTTCTTTTTGGTAAAAGTTCTTCCTCGTTCAGAGCCTTGTTCTCCTTTAATGCTGCATAGTGAAAAGCAAGTGCAGCTCCCTCAGCCTGTCTGCGAGCTGAGGAGGTGGGGGAGCTACTGGACCTGCTGGTTCCAGATCTTGTGTCATTTTTACAGGTTGACTTTTTACTTTCAACATTGAAAATGCTGTCGTATGGATTCACATAATTTCCCAAGTCATCATCATCATTTTCCACATGTTTTCTATTGTTTGTCCAAGCATTGACATCAGCAATACATTCATTTACATGGACCATCTTTGCTTGGAACCATCTGTCACTTTCTCCTTGTTCCTCAGGAGGTAGTATTGGCAAAAGGGAATTGTGTGCCCCTGTGGCTTCCCTGATTATGTCAAGATATTTCTTAAAAACACAATGGACCTCCTGTTTGCATTCTCCATTTGCATCAACTCCACAATAGTTTTTTGCAAATTAGATGCCCTGTTCAACTTTGATTTTCTTTCATTTGGTAGTGTGTCCAATTTTTCCATTAAGGCTTGTGGTGTTAGATTGACTGTGTTTTTTGACCACCAGTTTTCCATTTCGTTGTCAGTGAATAAACCTGTGTCCACATTGGACTGCTTTTCAGCCGCTGTGGACTGTGACTGCTTCTCAGTCAGTGAAGGTTCACATTCAAGTTCAACCATTGGATGCATTGCGTCACCAATTGACGGCGTTTCAGCCACTGAAGGCTCCTCCAATACGCTTGACTTAGTTTGACTCAGAACACCTATACCTATATCTGAACCCAGCATCATCAACAATACAATACCAACGGATCAAAAATAAACCAGTACCTTCAGTCAACACAAAAACCCACAGTTATTAATTTGAAATCAAAACCTTAATGGAACACACCGGAGACCCACGAACGGGTTGCAATCATTTCTCAAATGCATTGATTTCTTTTTCCTTTTCCTTGTCACCTTTTTCTTCATTTCTCAAATGTTCATTTGTAAATCAAAACCTTAATGGTATAACACACACCCACAAACGGGTTGCAAATGTCATAAACCAAAGCATTGGATTTGTTTACCTTGTCAACTTTTTTTCCTTTTTCTTTTTCTCATTTCTCAAATGTTCATTTGCGATTCAAACCCTTCAAAGAACACACCGAGACCCACAAACGGGTTGCAATCATGAACCAATGCATTGGACCTTTTCTTTTGTCACTTTCTTAATTTCTCAAATAACCTTGTGTGCACACATATTGTTTATTATGGCCATAGGGTAACCTAGTTGGTAGTGCGCTACATACCTTGGCTGTGTTTGTCCATGCGCTCCCGGTCGATTGTCTTGGTTCTTTAAACTTCGAAAAGTGTTCAAATAAACAGCGCCGCTCGTTCAAGCGCTGCTCTATCAACTCCAACGGTGCAGGCTGCTCCAAACCGCTCCAAACGGCAAACGGTGCTGGTTCGCTGGGGAAGCTTGGCTCAAACTTGCTGGCTGCAGTGCCGCCGCCGCGTCGCCGGGCCGGTTCTCCCCGTCCTCGATCAACTCCAAACGGGCAGGCTTCTCCAAGCAGCGTCGCCGGGCCGTTTCTCCCCGTCCTCGATCAACTCCAAACGGGCAGACTTCTCCAAGCAGCGTCGCGGTGTCGGGCCGGTTCGGTTCTCTAGACGCCGATCAACTCCAAGCGGGCAGGCTCTTCCAAACGGTGTCGCGGAGCCGGGCCGGTTCGGTTCCAAACGCCGTGACGCGGCTCCCCAGCGGGTCGCCGTCAAGCCGTCCCGATCACGCACCGCGATGTCCCGGTCCTCACGCTGCTTAGCCGCCGGCCGGACCGATTGTCCGCACGCCGTGATGTCCTGGTTCCTGGTCCACGACTCCACTCCAACGCTGCTGCGCCCGCCGACAATTGTCCGAACGCCTCGCCCGTGTGTCAAACTCAAACACCGGCGTGTTCACAACGCCTCTCCGCCACAAAGCGAACAGTGCTCAATAAAAAGTAAAAAATAAATGTCTTTCAGCAAAAACAGATTTCAACGACAATGCTGTCCCAATGATCAGCTGTTGACTCCTGACGCGATGATCCTCTTCTTCCAAGTTCCATTAAACAAACGTTTCCAACTTACACGTCCATGTCCAAACAAAAAGCCAAGTTTTCGACAATGTAGAGCCTCCAATAGGTTCTACTGAGGGGCAACTGGGTACTCGTTTAAGTCAGACGCGTGCATACATGAATTCAATGTCCAGAGTTAGGATATATAGTTGGATATGTCAATCCTTTTATTAACATATATAGATAACATAAACTCACTTGATGTAATAGAATTGAATGCCGCCAGCCAACACGGCTATCATGGACACGGTCGAAAACTGTGTGGCTTTCCCCATTGCACACCTGGCCACAATCACCTACAGACAGGTATAAATGGGTAACCACCCCCTGTGGTTGTTGTCATGGTGACTAACAGTGCCAATCCCTGTCATTGACATGATGTCATAATCATTACCAAGGCCACACCATTAATTCTAAATAAATACAAAACAAAATAAACCAAAAGGCCAATTTGGCTCCAACAGTTATGATGTAAATAACAGCAATTAAATGCTGTGACTGTAAATAACTAGAGGTTCAGGCAGCTTCGACATCTAATCGCCGTCGACACCATCACATCGCGTAGCCTAGAATATGGGCTATAAAGGATTCACTGCCAATGGCGAGATATGTCAACCTTCTGTAGCAATGACGAGATTTTCTTTTTGCATTTAATCCAACATTACGCTGCTGTTTATCTTCAAAAAATATTTTTTGAAGAACGGAAACAGTTAAAAACCAAAACTGGAGAAAAAAAAATTGATCTGCACTGGCTGTTACATTTTGGATGAAAATGCCCATTTCTCTGTTTCCTGATCCTGTGCCCTGCCTTCTATAACTTAGAGAGTAGGCATGTAACGGTATGACATTTTACAGTATTGTACGGTATCCAACAAAATACTGCAGTGTACGGTTACTACGGTATTTCACTGCGTTTTTAACAGAATATCAAAAGTATGCATGTATTTTTTTACTATTTATTTTGTAATACTGCCCCTCCCCCCGCCCCCTATTTTATTTGCCTAAAATGTTAAATTATGATTTTAAATATTTTGTTGTTATTAATTAAAAACTATTGTTTTAAAAATATAAATATTATAGACTGTACAGGTGCCTCTAGAGGGCACTGTGTGGACTGTGGGGATTTGGATAGTATTATGACTGAGTGACAGAATGAGAATGACTTATGCATAGTATATAAAATAGAGCACGGACAGCCCCGCCCCCAGCTATTCATTTCAATGCAAGTTACTCAGTGGCGTTTTGAAGCACCTGGAAGAAGCTAATCCAGGTGCATTGTGGGGGAAATTGGCAAATCTGGATGAGCCAATTTTTGTTACGTCAAGACGTACCGGTAATTAGGTCACGAACATCACAAATGTCGAAGAACGTTCATTGAACCCCATGGCAGACCTCAGTGGCCAGTAGGGTGGGCGGCTTCAATATTTACAAGCCGTTCTGGGGGCTTGGAGTTAAGTTTGTTTATAAAGTTTGGATGTAACCAGTGGCGTAACAACATTGTGATAGGCCCTGGTGCAGATATTTGTTGTTTCGGGTGTCTTTGGGGCTTCAGGGGAGGACCTGGATATGTTGCTTGGTGCGCACCTTTTTTTTAATAGGCCTATAAACATGACCAGGGCTCTGACATGACCAAATAAATAGAACACTAGGTCTGCAATGCAAGCCTTTCAGTGCTGCACATTAAATAGACGCGACCCATCCTGACTGATTGACACACAGCTGACAGGTCTCAAAGGATGATTGGACAAATTATCATTCACTCGGCACTCCACCAGCTAGGGCCTAGCCTAGGCAGCTACTCAGCACTACCTAAACCCATTCTCAGACTACTTTACCAACTCACCCCTGGCACCCCACTCAGGGGCCCACCCAGGTGGGGCCCGTTTTCCTTTTTTTTTTTTTTTTTCTCTTCCTTCATGGGCCCCTGCGTGTCTGGGCCCTGGTCGCACCAGCTGCACACTCCATATTTACGCCACTGGATGTAACCCTGTGGTCATGAGAACAATACAGACCTTGTGGAACGATCTAAAGTATGTGTGTCTTACTACCTGCCTCTGCTACAATAATATAGTTTAAATATAGCTGCAAGCAGCGATAAAGTGTCCAAGGCATAAAAAGCAGGAAAGCAAAAAGGCATCAAGGGAAAGCAAAGAAGAATATCAAAGAAAAACTAGAAGCAGTGTTCTTCCGAACAGGACTCCGGCAGGTCAGGTAGGTTTTGTTGGCCTAGTGGTGACTCTATAATAGGCCAAAGTGAAAAGGGTGCCACATGTTCTTGGGCCTTTTACGGCAATCGGACGCTGCATGCGGGATTTGAAGCATTTTGTTCCAAAAATGTGTTTTGCAAAAATTGACCCGCTGGTGGCGCTATCACAGGCCAATGTGAGAAGGGTGGCATCTGTTCCTTGGCCTAGTGGGAATGTGTGTGCAAAATCTCACACACATAGCAGGCTGCGTTTGAGACATTTTGTTCAAAAAGGAGCAATCCTGCAAACCTTGGAATTCAATGTTAGCCAATTAGAATATGATATCTGACAAATCCGTCATGATTACATCACTGTAGAGATACTGTGTACTGATTTGTGTGATTTTCTGATAAAATCTGAAGGAGTAATATCGAAGAATGTGTTTTACATACTGTAAAAGTTTTACACTAATCTGTGGTTATAGGTAAAAGCACAAATTGGCCTCTACACAACATGTATGCAAAAGACTGTAGGCCTATATGCAACAGACATAAAAAACTGTGATACTATGCACCGTTTGATGATGTACATAGTAAGCCTTGCTGAGCTATGGAGACCATATGAATCGGCCGGGCCATGAATCTCATAGGGCAGGAGCCTATCTCCTGTTTCTGTAGCGTAAGGCAGCTTGATGTACAAGTTCACCCCCTGGACATGACGCTAGCATGTCGCAGGGAGTGAGCCCCAATCCAACCCTTGATGCTGAGTTTAAAGCAGGGAGGCACTGGGTCCCATTTTTTAGAATCTTTGGTATGACACAACCTGGGTTTGAACCCAGATCTCCCAATCTCAGGGCAGACACTCAAACCACTAGGCCACTGAGCTGGTACATGATATCATTGCAATCCTTGGAAATCACAACATAGGTTAGACATGACAATTTGTATTATAATGCTTGTTTCAGGATTTATGATGCAACATACATTATTTAGTAATGGCGGATATTAAAATACGCATCAAGGGGGGTTGGGGGACATTTTTAGGAAGGCTCCATATCAGACATTGTTCAAGGAACCAAACTGTAAAGTCTACCAAATGTCATGATTTTATGCTTATAAAGCCCAGGTGGGATTCAATCCAACGACCTTCTGCATGAAAGGCATATGCCCTGACCACTACACTAGGCAGCCACAGGATCTGTTAACCATGTTTGTTTAAAAAAATAAGTTCTATGTAGTGCCTTGATTTTATTGATTTCTTTTTTATATTTTGGAGGCTTGGGGTGAAATCAATCTGAGTAAATGTAATCTGAGTATTTCTGACATTTTCGAGTGATCATATTTTCTTTTACTCAGAAAAGAAAAAAAAAACGGCAGGTAGAGAAGGGCTCATTTTAAACATGAACGTGATCTGGAGTTAGATCAGACGTGTCAACATTAAAGAGTTTGACATACGCACATGCCATGGGCATCCAGGATGTTAACATCAAGTCAACCCCAACGTGGGGTTTGAACTCACAACCATCCGTATATCAGGCACAGGCACTGACCACTACACTACAGCAGTCACACATAATGGACCTGTCATTTAAAAAAAAAAGTTTCATGTAATGCACTTGACACCTTCTTTCAAAATGATATAGCGCCCCCCTTTGGCCAATTGGGGTAAGATTGGTTTCAGTGATATTTGGACTAACCCTCTACAGTAGTTAATCATGAAAATTTTACTTTGCATGTATGTTTTAGAGGCGGAAGAATAATTTGCATAAAACTTGCAATATTGATTGAATTATTAAAAAAGCATGTTTAAATTTTTTAAAAATCCGATCTGACAGATCTTTAGATATTGGTCCAAAGTTAATGTAAAAAAACGTTCCATGCACGTGATGCGAAAATTTCGGAATAAAAGCGGGTTTAAGCGTTTTACAAACTGCTCAAAATGGCGGAAAATCAAAGGGCGGAGCTTACAAAGACACAGATGTCTTCTGCTTGAGTCAAGGCACGCGTGTAAGCAAGTTGCATGTCTTCAAACGAAACGAGGCATGACTTATGCCCCTTTAAAGTTTGAGTTTTCAAACGCTTCGTATAGCGCCCCCCTTTGGCCAATTGGAGTAAGATTGCTTTCAGTGATATTTGGACTAACCCTCTACATATTTGCCAAATGCCATGAACGTGTCACTTTGCAAGTATGATTTAGAGGCAGAAGAATAATTTGCATAAAACTGCAATATAGAGTGAATTATTAAAAAATTATGTTTCGCTGTAAAAGAAATCCGCCGAGACATATCTAACCGTATTGGTCCAAAGTTCATGTAAAAAAAGTTTCGCGCACGTTAAGCGAAAATCCCAGAAGGAGATAGATTTTGACTGTTTTTCATATAATTCAAAATTGTGAGAGAAGTAAAGGTCAGAGGTCAAAAGTCAGAGCGTAAAAGTTGTTCGGCATGAGGAGACGCATAAGTGTATACAGGTTTCATGGCTGAAACTGAAACAGAGCATGAGCTTTATCTGTTCAAAGTTGGCATTTTTCAAAGGCTTCCTACAGCGCCACCCTTTGGCCGATTGTTGCGAGCTTCGCGTTTTAGCCGTTTGGCATAGTCCTCTGCCATACTGCCGAGTTTCGTAAAAAGCGACTGCACGGTCTAGCCGCTAGAGAAAAAGTGGCGGAAGAATAATAATAATAATGATGAAGTCCAATATCAATGAGTGGCCATTTGCCACTTCGTGGCCTTGGCCACTAATAATGAGAAAGTCCAATATCAATGAGTGGCCATTTGCCACTTTGTGGCCTTGGCCACTAATAACTGGTAGAGGGTTGTGCTTTGGCAAAACGTCACTGCTATAATGCGCCAAAAAACAGATCTACAAATCGACAACGCGTCGCATCAGGAAACGGTGATACCTTGCAGAACTACGGATAATGGTCGGGCATGCACCTGAATGGATCATGGAGGGTCTTTTAGGATACTATACTTTTTCCTCGAGAGGGGGTTGCTGGTCGGACTAAACCAATACAGCAGACTGAACCAATGGATTTATTTTTCCTTTTTCCTCCAGCAAACAGGTAGTGAAATTCATTCTGAAACTTTCATCTACTGCATCTCAGCAGCTGATGCTTAAATCAAAACCAAACAGGGCTGTTACTGTGAAATTGGATAATGTGACTCACTTTTCTCAATGTGGACCATGTTAGCAAAAGGTTTTATTTCATTTCTTGGTGTTAGATGCACACCAGCACGGGCGTCATTATAGTGTCTGTAGGGGTCCATTTTGTTCCATGCATTTGGAGGGACGAGCACGTGAAGTGTCTTTTTTCACGGAGCAGGTAAAGTACGTCTTGGTGTTGTTGTTATCTCCCATAGCCTGCGCGCAGAGCCGCGCACACATGCTCTATCTCTCTCCGAGAGGCTATCTCTCTCTCTCAGAGGGCTGTGTGCGTGTGCGCTCTCTAGCCAAATGGCAACGCGCGCGTGCTTCTCTCTCTCTTGGCTGGGACAGGTCATGACTGACTGCACATGTGAAGTGGGCTTGGCCTCTTAGCCGATTGTAAATATATAAGATAAGATAAGATAAGATAGTGGTAATGCGATGATTTCATATTGTCTGTTTCAGAGCTGGAAACGTGATTTTACTCTAATATGTTTCAGAGCTGAAGACTTTGATGGATTCATTGAACCTGATTGCAGCATCTTCAGGTGAGTCCTTTGTTTATTGAATTAACTGTTATTCAGACAAACTTAGAATACACTTTACTGTTTACTAGTGCAGGCCCACACACAACCCACATGCCTGTTTCATTGGTATTGTGATGATGTAGTTCAGGGGCTCTCAAACCTTTTTAGGCCGTGACCCCCAAAATAAACATATATGAACTGGGGACCCCCACCCTGACAATCACTTGGAATTCTAGGTATTACATTTAATGTGACTCAGTTCCACAGATAAATATTGTGAAAATAGCCATTCTACATGCTCACAACGACTTGCAGTGCAAGTAGATTGTCTGTTATCACAATGTTTGCCTCTTGCGTACTTAATATTTGACACTTTGGCCAGTTTGGTATTAAAATGGTCTTGAAAGTCCTTAAATTGTCACTTTATAAATGTGCAGATACCCTGTATTCACTTATACTATATGTTGGTTTGTTTACTGTTGAGTGAGAAAAAATAAATTACATTAAGCTAATCATCTGGGGACCCCACAAAATAATTTGGGGACCCCACTTGGGAGCCTGACCCCAAATTTGAGAACCACTGATGTAGTGGTTTTGTGCTGATGTTGTGATGGTATTGTGTAGTTTTGTTGCTGTTATGTAGTTGTGTTAACGTTATGTATTTGTGTTGATGTTGTGATGTTATGTATGTGGTGTATTTGTGTGTTGGTCTGATGTTGTGATGGTATTGTGTTGGTCTATTGATGTGTGTAATTGTGGAGTGTTGTCCAGGGTGTTTTAGGGAAGGGAGAAGAGTCTAGGACGTGTGGAACGTTGTCCATTTTCAAAGTAGTAAACTCTCAGTGCTGATTTTAGTGGAGCAGATTAATGGGTCATTTCATCAGAATCGTTCACTTTGTGATACAAGCGTGAAACTTGGTACATATACTCTTCAAATCCTGCTCTCTTCAAAAATAGCGCGGGCCACTCAAAATTCCAAGATGGCGGCCCCCAAAATCCAAGATGTCTGCCCAAAAATTATGTTATTCCTTCATAACTCGAATTGCATTCATTTTAAGACCCATAAATGTATTGAAGTCGAATGTAAAGATGGGCATTGCGGATGTTTTGGTACCAAGTACATGTCTGTATCTATTACGGTTATCGAGATACAGCATATAGTCGGAGCAGATTATTGGCTAATTTCATACGAAACGTTCATTTGTAATGCAAGCATGAAATTTGGTACAAATACTCTCTAAGGGCCACTCTTATAGAAAAAGGCGCTGGCCACTCAAAATTCCAAGATGGTGACCTTTTTTTTCAAAATGGAAGCCACCTTCTCAGAGAAGATCTTGATATAATAAGAATAAGAATCGTTCACTTTGTGATACAAGGATGACATTTGGTACATTTACTCTGTAAGGGCCACTCTTATGAAAAAAGGCACTGGCCACTGAATCATTTGTTCCTTTTTAAACATTTGCCTTTAATCTGCTCCGACTATATGCTGTATCTCAAGAACCGTAATAGATACATACATGTACTCGGTACCAAAACATCCGCAATATCCATCTTTATATTCAACTTCAATACATATATGTGTCTTAAAATCAATGCAACTCGAGTTATAAAGGAAAAACAATATTTTTGGAAAGACATCTTGGATTTCGAGGGCTGCCATATTGGAATTTTGCGTGGCCAGCACCTTTTTCCATAAGAGTGGCCCTTACAGAGTAAATGTGCCAAATGTCATCCTTGTATCACAAAGTGAACGATTCTTATTCTTATTGTGGGCTCGCCTGGAAGGCGAGCACACGTATGTTATCTTCATTATTTATAGTCAGTCAGTCAGTCAGTCAGTCAGTCAGTCAGTCAGTATCTCCTCAAAACTTTGGCGCGATTCATCTCCTAAACGCTTACACCTTTAAACACCATTCAAATTTTTATGTGTTCAGCTTACTGAGGACACGTGTGCTTGTACTTTTGGTTTTGAAATGTTTTGTAGTTTAATTATAAAAAAATAAAAATGTTTAACTTTAAGCACCCAATGCATTTTCAATGGGTTTAGTGAGTGGGGAGAGAGTGAGACAGGGGAAAGGGACCCATGTTTATATTAAGTCGCTGTGGCTGCAATATTCACACTTCAGATATGCTATTCATATCAATGTGTTCACACAGGTCTGCTGTCTGATTTGATCCAAATGTCTAAGCTGTGTGATGTATAAAACTATAGTTATAGTTAAAACTATAAATAAATGTCCCTCTACACTCTACTGATTGACACAGCTGTGATTAAAGGCTTGGCTGTCATTGGCTGTTCTGTGGTGATGTAGCCTTACATAAGTCGGCCCTGCAGTGACAATGCGAAAGTCTCGGCAGAGACGTCTTAATGTAAGGCTAGTGGTGCTGCAAAGTAACCAAGTACATTTACTCAAGTATATACAAGTACTTGTACCTACAGTACAATTTTGAGGTACTTTTATTCTACTTTCCATTTTTGTTACATATACTCTACTATAAATACAGCATTTGACAGCTTCAGTTACTTGTTATTTTGCAGATTTTATTATTAATAAAAAAACATAGATGGACCACTTAATACTGCTATGAAGTTGATCTACAATGTGCACGCACACGCACGCACGCACGCACGCACGCACACACACACACACACACACACACACACACACACACACACACACACACACACACACACACACACACACACACACACACACACACACACAACAACTGTTACTGTGGAGACGTTTGCTTGTATTTGTCTTTGAGACATGTTTTGTAGTGTTTTAGAAATTTTACTTAAAAAGAATAAGGGATTATTCTAAGTTATAGTTTTGCTTAGGCTTGCACCCCAATTGTTTGGCTACAAATCGGGAAAAATGGTCTACATTTTTTGTGCTGGATGTGCTCTAATTTGTGCAGTTGAAATCATCAATTGTGCTTTTATATATATTTATATATATAAATATTTATATGGTTATGAATTAGCAGATTTAGCAGCAGTATACTGATTGCCGGTGCAGCAGTATTTCATTGTAGAAGATAGCAGCAGAACAGTGGTGTCGTGTAGAATATCTCAATAATGATAGCAGCACAAATTATAAAATTTACGGCACAATTCAGCACTAAAGAATGACACCATTTTTATTATGTTTTCATCATATCTTACTTTCCATTTTTGTTACTTATACTCCACTACAATTACAGTATTTGACTGCTTCAGTTACTTGTTACTTTGCAGATTTTAGAATTAATACAAAACATAGGGAAACCTGGAGGTCCTTGAGGGTCCATTGCTGGTTCCCAAAGTGTGGTTCGGTTACCCCCGAGGGTCCCTGAAAGGTTTCCAGGGGGTCCATGGCTGGTTGCCAAAGTGTGGTTCGGGGACCTCTGGTGGGTCCCTGAGCTGTTTCCAGGGGGAGCATTGCGAATTCCCAAATGGCCGGGCTTTAAAGAGCCATAACTTCAGTTCTCAACATGCTACTGGTCTCGAACTTGTTTGTTTACCCGTCCACATTGTTTTTATTGTTATCTTAATTATTTCTTTATTTATCTATCATAGTAGTATCTCCTGCAGATTGTATTAATACAAAACATACAGTAACCACACACTGTGCATCTGACATACAATGTGACACGTTATGAGCTTGTAGATGTGCTATTTTCAGAAAATGAGAATAAATTTTATTCGGTAAGTTAAGTAAACCTTGCTGAGCATGTGCCTCCTGCTTGGCACTTAACATGGTAGTATCCACACGTTTCCAACGTCCCATCGTGCATTGTGCAGGTGGTGTGAGGTTGTATGTCTGCTGTTCTCCGGATGTGTCCCACACATAATGCTACAGTAAATTCTCGCGGAAACAGGTGGATATTTTCATGCTACCCCCCCCCCCCCCCATACCGTTAAAGGACCAGGTCACCTCTGGGACAACAACCAGATCTTATTTTATTGTTGTGTGGGACACGATCAACACAATCCTGTAATTTCTTGTGTTCAATCTGTGTTTTTAGATATTTTAGTATTTCAGCATGCTACAACTGGTCATATGATGCTTTGTAGCATGATATTGCATCATCTCATGCATCATATGATGCAAAATGCATCATATGACCAGTTGTAGCATACTGAAATACTAAAATATCTAAAAACACAGATTGAACACAAAAAATAACTCAACATTGTGTTGATCGTGTCCCCACACAACAATAAAATAAGATCTGGTTGTCCCAAAGGTAGCCTGTTCAAAGAGGAGGACGATTTGGCATTGGGGGGCGGATTCAAACCTCCCGCCTGGATCCAGCGCCAAATCCTATTGGTTCACCGATCCCCACCCTCCCCCCCACCCCCCTCCGCTCACCGCCTCACCCCTCCTCCCCAGTGCACTCCGTCAGCGTTTAGGCTCCGGTGGGAAGCAATTGAACCTAGTTCCTCATTCTAATGTTTACACAACTTGGGACCTTAGTTTAGTTCAAACCACAAAGCTGGGTTTGAAAAAGCGCTTTATCACAAGTGGATCACTACCAACTCAGCGTCTTTCAACTGTAAGTATTTCGTTATTTTCTGTGTTTAGTGTGCACATTGCATAACAGTAAGTACTAGTGTTGCAGTTGAATAAAGTTAGCCTAGCACAGCTAAACTATCCACCCATGATGTTAACAAAAGACAGAAATATATACTCACGCAGTTAACTGCAGTGTGTGATTTAGTATGACTATGCCAGGTTAGCACTGTAGTGCGCTAGTTAAAATATTAATCTGACGATATTTCAACTAGAGATTATAAACAACACGTTACATAACTTTGGCTCAACAATGCTGCAGCCTGCAGTACAGTACATACACTACAGCTGTGTACGGTATTGCTGCACGACATTTTGTATTTTAGTGCAGTTAAACATCTCGCTGCTCAAACTGGGACAATAGCCTAACTACCGTTATAAATAAAATGCTGTAAACTTAAGCTAAAAGTAAAACGCGATCCAGTAATAATGGGGCTTTACACCTCAGAATATATCCCCCTTCCCCCCTTACATTCCTTCCTTTTGTCTCTAACTATGGTCTTTATCTGTGTGTCAACCCCCACTCCAATTTACAAAAATGTTAATCCCAATGTTATCATGTTTTTTCTATCATGTGTTCATCAATGTATTCATTTGAACATTATTTTTCATTTTCATCTCAAGGAGACAACACATTGGAGGAGTCCCTACTCAGCTCTGCTGCAAACCCAGTCCAGACCTTCAACAATGGGAGTGGAGAGTCAGAGCTGGAACGCCAAACAAACATCTTCTCAATCAAAATAATAACAAAATATGCCTTCAACTTGTCACTGTAACAACTACACATACTGAAATATGGTTCAATTAAACATCCGACAAGCTGCTAAAATAAAACTACAAAGGATGTATACATTGAACTGATTGAATATTTTATTACATTCTACAGTCTTCTTTACATTTTACTATTGAGCCAAATAAACGTTTAAATAATATGGAAATGGAAATCCTAATATGTCTTTATTAAATTGAGGGTACCAGTTTAAGAAGACATTTAATCATTTCAATATAATTATATTGTTTTGACATTGGAACATATCTGTAAAATCGGTTGGCTACTTCTTTTGTCTCATCTAGTGATGACATGACACTCTTTATAATCCATGGTATTGGTGTATTTGCATGAAAATCAAGGTGCTAGCAGGCTTGATTGGCCCATATAGCCTATTGTCATACTGTAGGCTATACAGACTATGTACACAATGAATTATTTAAACAATGTGTCTCATGTTGCTCACAGGTTTGGGTGAAAGGAGGATTTAGCATTGTGAATTGATTGAATAATTGATTAGACATGAATGCAAAACAGCAAGAGTAAAAGGATAGTTCTATGATTAAAAGGCGTAGGCTATACATTCTAAACTACTATTGAGAATAACAGGGTGAATGCATTGAAACGTAGCCATTTAATAGTCTGTAGGTTGGTCAAATAGTGTATTTTATACATGTTCCCACAAAGGTAGCCTTTCAACATCTTAAAACAGTCTTTGATTGTGTTACTGGCGAATGTGTATTTATTTATTTATTTATGTGACATCAACGGACGAGATGCTGCGCAGCCTCATCAGTACCATAGCAAAGGTAATAAAAGAGTAAAGACTGGGGATAAAGGAAATCGTTAAATGGAGAACATTATATTAACTTCTGAAAAGGCTTCTAAGCCTACACTATAGCCTACTAAAAAATAGTGGAACCGCGATCTTGCCACACGTGAATAATTGGTTGTAAACAATAACACAGACAATGTAAATCATTAGTCTAGTTGTGGGAAGAAAAGGTTATCATCATGGCCCCAAATCACTTTTAAATATCTTGCAATTGGCGACGAGTCTCTTACTAATCGGCAAGTGCCTCTCATCCTCAATACATAAAGGCTAAGCTATATAACTTCTGCATCAGCAGTCAGTTGTGCGTGTTCCCCAGGGGTCGCCTGCCTCGCAGGAGAAAGTAAACGTTAGCTGCTTAGCTTCAAGTTAGCCTCTAAGCTAGCAGCAACATAATTCGAACTATGGTAAACCCTGAGGCTTGACCTGCTGCGGTGAATATGCGACTACCTCATTGCATACACCGTGCTGGCGTGCGTTTGTCCACACTTCCATCCGATTGCCTTTTAAATGTAAATTTCCCATCCACGGAGTCTTGTGTAATGTGTATGCGACATAGAGTTATGCGAGCGCAGCCGTGCAGGGAGAGGGACTGCTGCGCTGGTTTGGTTTGGTTTCGCTACGGAACTATTTTCAGGGTAGGACCAGAGCAGACTTGCCCTGACGTCACAGCATATGGAGAGACGCCCCCTTATGCCAAACAATGCGTTCTGCTTTCCCAGGCTTTTATTTTTTCTTCCTATCGCCAAAATAAAAGTCTGGGTTTCCGAGGCTATCCCAAAGGTGACCTGGTCCTTTAAGTTCATGTAATAACACTGCTTGTCTACATTGTATTTGCATTACCATTTTACGTCAGTAAAATGAAAGAGAGCATTGCCTGGGAACTTGACACTTTTACTATTATTGTTTTGGGTTGGAAGCGAGCCCACACTGTTTCGAAGGAACAGTCTTTCTAGTTATATCAAGATATCCTCTGAAAAGGTGGCTTCCATTTTGAAAAAAAGGTCACCATCTTGGAATTTTGAGTGGTCAGCGCCTTTTTCCATAAGAGTGGCCCTTAGAGAGTAATTGTACCAAATTTCATGCTTGCATTACAAATGAACGATTCGTATGAAATTAGCCATTAATCTGCTCTGAGTATATACTGTATCTCAAGAACCATACTAGATACAGACATGTACTTGGTACCAAAACATCCGCAATGCCCATGTTTATATTCAACTTCAATACATTTATGGGTCTTAAAATGAATGCAATTCCAGTTATGAAGGAAAAACATCATTTTTGGGCGGACATCTTGGATTTTGGGGGCCGCCATCTTGGAATTTTGAGTGGCCCGCGCTATTTTTGAAGAGAGCAGGATTTGAAGAGTATATGTACCAAGTTTCACGCTTGTATCACAAAGTGAACGATTAAACCATTAATCTGCTCCACTATTTAGAGCACTGCTTGACAACAATCCTGTGGACTATATACACACGGAGCACAATTCAAAATGAATGTATCAAAGAGTGATATTGCAGATCCAGTAGGGTCCGTGGACCCCCAGAGGTCCTTGAAGGAGTTCCAGGGGTCAATGGACCCAATATGTAACTGAGAGTGTACAAATGGAACCACACTCTCAGAGTTAAATTAACGTAGATTTTAGATAGAAATGCTATTAAATTGGGGTCTGTAGCCTAATGCATGTCAAACAGGGGGTCCTTGACATTAAGATGTTTGGGAATCACTGCTAAAGCCATAAATATTATCATATGGGGGTCCCTGGGAATGATATTCTACACAGTCTGCAGTTTAACCCAGTGATTCTCTGCCATTTCCTTTTCAAGGACCCCCAATTTGATAGAAATTTGCTTAGTTAATTTGATATGATTTTAATCTTTGGGACACCAATCTACATGGTCAAAAGCCAGTGTTAATTTAACACAGAGTGTAAAATGGTAGGCCTACCAAATGTTCACATCATGCATGCATACTGTACATTGGCACATAGGCTACACAGTATGCATCTACCAACATTGGACTGTATTTTATTCATAATAATAACACTTCTTAGCGAGGGCTAACCTCCTTTAGACATTTGTCAATGTCAATATGTCAATACATTGTTATTTTGTTGACTCATATTTAGACCTATTTTTTGTATTGTATTTACACAGCATTTTGTCAGCATGGGGGGATATCAGTCTGTAGGCCTAGTGTAATACTGAATAATAATGGATATAAAACCGTTTTCCCCCTCTTTTTGAATTTAACTGTCCTATATTAGCCTAGAGTTTATTAACAGTAATCAAACCACTATTACTTATTCTGTAATTAGATTTGAAATAGCCATAACTTGACATGACTGTATGACGCAGTATACACACGTGTACTAGTCATATGTTGCTCAGCAGTGCTCAAATTGCACTCAGAAGGTTGGACTGTTTGCTCAGACCGATGAAAAATGTTAGGGAACATTGATTGTGACCACGCCCACATTGGTGTCCCCCCATGTCATTTTTGCCGGTGCAAGACACAATAACTAACTGTAAAGAGAAAAGACCGTCAACTTTTTATCAGAGCAACAGCTGTAGGAAGACACCTCTAATTTCACCGCAGCCAAGCCAGCATAAGATAATTAACCAGTCCACTCACCTAATGTTGTGGAGGTTCAACACAGTTCAACATACTTCCAAGTGATATACGTTGTTTAAAGATGCAGTGCTGTGATCTCACCCTCCCCCCTAAAATATGATCATCAGGTATTATGATTTTACTAGGAGGAAGATTTTTTTTCCCTTTTTTTTAAACAGTGTACAGAAGGTGTTCAAATTGGGTTTTTTATGTAGCCACACCCACCAGTTCACAAGTATACCTGGTTTTCACCTTAGCACCTAGCCTGGTTTCCAGCCTGTTCGCGCCGCTCCGCGATTTGTTTTGTCTCTCCGCATCACAGTCTGGAAAGCCTCCTATGGAACATGGCTTTCCAGCAAACCGCGGCTTCCGACCGGTCTGTGGTGCAGAGCAACCCTAGCCGTACTCTGATTCGTTGGAACACCACGTGGCTTTCCAGCCACCGCAGCTTCTGATTGGTCTGTGGTGCTGGGCGGGACAAATACAACAGTCTGTATGGGTCTGTATTGGCTGGCTGATGACATAGCTACCCTAACCCTACTCTGATTCGTTGGAACAACACCCAATCAGCAACGACCTCGCTACGTCACAACGGACGTTCAGAAATGCAAGTCAACTGAATCATTTCCAGACTGTGATGCGGAGAGACAAAACAAATAGCGGAACGGAGCAAACAGGCTGGCACCCAGGGTACTTAGTACCACCCACCTCCTACAGTCCTCATCCTCATGAAAGTACTGCCCATGGCTCTTCCCAGTTGTTTACAAAATGCTCTAGAACAGTGATTGTCAAACTGGGGTCTGGGGACCCCCAGAGGTCCTTAAGGAAGTTCCAAAGGGTCCACAACAAAATTATTTTAGTGTCAAAATCAGTGTAACTAGTTGAAACCTATATACATTTTCTATTTGAAAATAGCAGATCTACAAGCTCATGCGACAGGCTTCTTCTGAACATCGTATGAATAATGTAAAGGTAGTTGCGCCCACAGGTACAGTATGTATGTCATAGTAAATTCGGAAACGCTCGTTTTTCGGCACGAGGCGGAGCAAAGGCTTTGATCCCTACCTGGCTTTGATATCCCCACCTGGCTTTGATGTCCCCCACCTGTCAGCCTAGCCTGTTCCCATTCTTAATGGTCCGAAAATGGATTCAAACAGCATTACGATTCAAATAAATAATTTTATCATATATAGTGATTATTTAATTCATGTGCGGGTAAAATATGATGGGGTCCCCGCAGCTACTGGCTGAGAAACACCGGCTGAGGTTAGACAAGATGCATAAGGTTAAGTACAGTATGTACATGAGGTTAGACTTAGACATAAGGTGCATAAGGTTAAGTACAGTATTGAGTATTTACACAAGGTTAGACAATAGATATAAGGTGCATAAGGTTAAGGTACAATATGTACATGAGGTTTGACATAAGGTGGCATATGCAGCAGGTTTATATTCATGATATTTAGACATTATGCAAAAGAATATCAGCTCATTCATTCATTCTGTGTTTTCTTTCGTTATATATTTCATATTGTCACATGATGACCAACGGCATCTTGCCTGAAACAGATGAAGAAAAAGGTGAGCTGTTTTCTGTCTTGTCAGTTCAATAAAAGAGGTAACTAGTGAGTAGGTTGTTGGCTGGTGCTACCTTTGGTTTACCAGGTTGTACTCCTCTATATCTTGTTCCAACCCCATGTACTGTACCAGTTGTTACACTACTATGTGTAGATGTAGGGATGCAGGAGCTTTTTTTTTCTGTGATGTATTTATATCAACCATATCTTCTTTTTTTTCTGTCTTCCTAACAGAACACTTTGTGATGCAGCACAGGGATCAGTTGATTCAACTTTTTCAGACCCTATACACATTACTGCTAGAACCAGTGATGTGTATAGGGTACAATGCTCTGAAACAACACCTCTCTGGTAAGATCCACATGTATTACTAAACGATAAATACATTTTAAAAGTATGTATTTTTCCAAATAGGCCTATATATCACTTTAATTTAAAAGAAAGAACATTCGTACACATTTTGTGAGACTTCAAAGGCTAAAATAGCATATCTGTGTCAGTTTAATAGAAGCGCCAGTAAATGAAATATTTAGGATTTCTAAATAACCTGGTACAGTATAATGTTGGTCTTGATATCCTTTATCTTCCCAAACCCAGACCCAGCTGCGCTGAAGGACCCGGAGAATCTGGGGGCGTATGATCGGAAAGTGGAGGGCGACACGAATGAGTCTGCAAACAGCAGTGTAAGAACCTAATACTCTTCTTACTGTACATGAGCTCCAATGTAGCTGCTACAAACACATTTCTAAAGACTTAGCTTTTCATTCAACTGTTTGGACAAAGTATGGTAAGTCAAATACACTGCTTAGCTTCTTATTCTAAATGTAGACAAGCAATAGTGGCACACTCTGGGTCAGGATGGCAATGTGTTTTTTTCTCTAATATGGCAGGGGAGGAGGATTGTTTAGTAAAGGCAGGCCTTGAGGCACACCCAAGTGAGACGCCAGGTTGAGCAAGTGCCCACGTCTAGTAGCAGATGGCCTCATGACGAGTGTGCTGCGAAAAAGGTTGAGCCCTACTGGACAGCATAGGTTGTCTTTTCAACTAAAACAAGTGCCTCTTCTGAGCTAACCTCAAGCAGTCTGAGCTAAATTCTCCCGCCACCCTAGGGAAAATAATATGTTGTCTGGGTGACTGCAAGGATTATGTCCTTAGCACTAGTGACTCCTACTGGACTCCTACTGGTTGGTTGAGTTTGCTGTTTACGGGGAGATGGCGTGAAGATATATCCATGTGATTTGCTATGAGGTGAAAATAAATAGTTAGAAACTCCATGTGTATTGAAGGAGGCATGTATAGTTGTCTGCATGTAACCCAGGCCAATAGTAGAGTTTGGAGGCAACACTGGACTACACATGGGGGAATTGACCCTTCGTCAAGTCCTACCCGTGGTCCTACCCCTCTTCCACGCGGCGCCCATTGTTGGCCTTAAATTATCCCTCTCTATCCACTACCATTGGAAAAACGGTTAACAAAATCGTGGGATAAATAAATAATAATAAGAGGATACAAGGTTCAAAATTAGGCTAATGTTGCGTTTCATTGAACAGTCTCCAGCTTGCTCTTGCTTGACTCTCCATTTCTGTTGCTGTTTGACCTCCAGGATGAGAACATCCTTCTGTTGGATGAGAAGATGCCTCCCTCAGGGATGCCCCGGAGCATGGAGCAGCCGGCCTCTGGACAACCCCCAAGTAAGCATACACACTTTGAACTACATGAGTTCAAAGTTCAGAGGTCGTGCTAGGATTTTAAACTGCCGGTCCCAATGTCTGAAGATTTCTCAGACATCTTAACGGTCATACAAGTTATTTTCTATGCATTAATGACAAGCAGGTGTGTAAAGGCAGCCTACAATTTATGCAGTGTGCATAATGGTTTCTCAATATTGCGTTTGAACATATTTCCTTCAGAGTAACAGACAATCAAAGGGTACACTGGGTATGTCAGATTGAGCTTTGATAGCGATGATTGGACTGGATCCAATCGTCGACTGCCTATATATTCATTCATTACCTTATTGCTCATCACACAGTAGAAGGAAGAGCTTGTGGAACAAATGAATGTGTCAAATCAAATTGATAACTACCAAATAACGACAGTCATTGGGACCATCGGTCGCATTTAATATGAAAACCTGCAGATCATGTCCGACATCTGTTCGTCATGTGCGTCACGCCTCATGTAACGCTCCATATATGGCCAAGACATCTCCATATATTGAGCTGGCAAATACCTCTACATCTGACCTCACAAACTCCAGATATGGATATAGCTGACCTGTTCAGAAATCACAGTGATGACTCGTATTAAGAAGCTCTGATATTTCAGCGCAACCTCTCCCTTTAGGGAGTATGAACCATATTATAATTAGGGCCCGAGCACACACAGTAGTGTGAGGACCCTATTGTAATTGCAAAGATTTTTATTCTTCTTCTTCTTCTTCCGCCGAATGAATCGCGTTTTTGAGGCGCCAAACGTACTCCAAAAGTTGCGCAACTTTGCACACACATCACAAGTGACGAAAATTTTCGTATAAAAAAAAAAAAAGGGGGGGGGGGGGGGGGCGTGGCCTAATGGCGCAACAGCGCCCCTAGAATTTTTTAACGGCGCAGCCCCACTATACGGTTTCACCTACACGTACGAAAATCGGTAAACACCTGTATCATGTCCGGACTCACAAAAAAGTCTCTTGCCGCCACGTCCAATACCAAACAGGAAGTCAGCCATTTTTACTAATTAGTGACATTTTGGCACATTTTTGGCCGTTTTCACGTGTCGCACTTTAACAAACTCCTCCTAGGGGATTAATCGGATCAACTTCAAATTCACTTGGCATACTTAAGACACCTTAACGATGAAAAGTTGTGCGAATCGTGAGTTTTCGTAAAACGGCGTGCCCGTGGCGAAGCGTCAAACTTCCTTCGCCAAACAGGAAGTGCCCCCTGCTCTGATTGGTCGATACTTGATTGTTCCTTTTTTTGGCTAGAACTCATCAACCGTTTGTCGTACAGAGTTGTGGCTGGTGTCATATGACTTGACTAAGAGTCCTTAGTTAATTGGTTTAACTAAGCCCCGCCCCCTCTTCTGATTGGCCGAAACTTGATTGTTCCTTTTTTTGGCTGTTACTCATCAACCGTTTGTCGTACAGAGTTGTGGCTGGTGTCATATGAATTGACTAAGAGTCCTTAAGTTAGCCCCGCCCCCTCTTCTGATTGGTCGATTATTGATAGTAATAGTGTAATAGCGCAATAAGTGTAATAAGTGTAATAGTGTATTAAGTGTAATAGTGTAATAGTGTAATAAGTGTAATAGTGTAATAGTGTAATAGTGGAATAAGTGTAATAAGTGTAATAGTGTAATAGTGTAATAAGTGTAATAGTGTAATAGTGGAATAGTGGAATAGTGGAATAAGTGTAATAGTGTAATAAGTGTAATAGTGTAATAAGTGTAATAGTGTAATAGCGCAATAAGTGTAATAGTGTAATAAGTGTAATAGTGTAATAGTGTAATAGTGTAATAAGTGTAATAGCACAATAAGTGTAATAAGTGTAATAGCACAATAAGTGTAATAGTGTAATAAGTGTAATAGTGTAATAGCGCAATAAGTTTAATAGCGTAATAGCGTAATAAGTGTAATTGTGTAATAAGTGTAATAGTGTAATAAGTGTAATAGTGTAATAGCACAATAAGTGTAATAGTGTAATAGCACAATAAGTGTAATAGTGTAATAAGTGTAATAGTGTAATAGTGTAATAGTGCAATAGTGTAATAGTGTAATAAGTGTAATAGTGTAATAATACAATAAGTGTAATAGTGTAATAAGTGTAATGGTGTAATAGTGCAATGAGTGTAATAAGTGTAATAGTGTAATAGCATAATAAGTGTAATAGTGTAATAGTGTAATTGTGTAATAAGTGTAATAAGTGTAATAGTGTAATAGTGTAATACTGTAAATGGTGTAATAGTGTAATAAGTGCAATAGTGTAATAGCACAATAAGTGTAATAGTGTAATAGCACAATAAGTGTAATAGTGTAATAAGTGTAATAGTGTAATAGTGTAATAGTGCAATAGTGTAATAGTGTAATAAGTGTAAGTGTAATAATACAATAAGTGTAATAGTGTAATAAGTGTAATAGTGTAATAGCACAAAAAGTGTAATAGTGAAATAAGTGTAATGGTGTAAAAGGACAATAAGTGTAAAAGGGCAATAAGTGTAATAGTGTAACTGCTGCCCCTTGTGACGTGGGTAGAGCTGCGAGGGCCCGGTCATTGCTGCTTGCAGCTTTATTAATTTTGTTTCTCATTCAATGACGTCACTCCTGGATTTGGTCAAGGTCAATTTGGCAAGGTTATTTAGGAAATTCTAATCAGGCACAGGTGTTGTAGACACACAGGTTCAGACACAGGTTTTTGACTGTGTTTCTGAGGCATGCTGTGTTCTAAGCGTTTGGTTGGTTATGTTTATTTATTTACTTATTTATTTCTCTAAGCCGAAGTGACAGACTGAGACATTTTAAAGAATAAAATACCTTTTTGTTGAACTCTATGGACATGTGTTTGGACATCAGCTCCTGGACAGTCTATTTGAAAAACAGAATGAGTTCAACTGCTAGTTTTAAAAAGTTCTCTTCATGAATATCCAGTAATCCATAGTCCATGGTGTTTTAGGGAAGGTTAGACAGCTTCCCTGTGTTAGTTTAACGCCCAGGATTCAAATTTGGGTGTCCCACTTGAAAGTCCAATATCTTCAGCACTAGACCAAAGGGACATCTCTATGGACCGGGGGAGATACTAGACTTTTGAGGCCATCAGGCTGAGGCAGTGAGTCACTCTGCTATAGTCTAGATGGACAGGGGGGGTCCACGCGCATAGGTGGATTTTCTTTTCGCCATCTGTTTTTTCTTAATCCTTGAAGGGTATATTTTAGGATTCTGCCAGGTACCAAGCTGAAATATGTTCTCATGGGGTTAATTTTTGATGAATTATTGCACCTATCCATTCACTTACTACTGTATACAGGAAAAAATATCCCCCAAAAAATCTTCTTTAAGTAGCATGTGAGGGGTCTAACTAGGGTTTTTTCATGATTCTGAATCCATTGCAAGCATTTGTTTTGCACAAAAAATAATAATTGTGAGGGGGTGGACAACAGCGTTATTTCTTTTTTTCGTTAAAATGTATTTTCTTTGGAAACTCTTGTATTTTATTATTCTTTCTTTATTCTAATGCTTGTTTTATATGTTTCCTATGATACATTTTATTGGTTATGTTGTATTAATGCTATTCCTCCCTGAACGAAACCCTACTTCTGGTGTGTGTGACTGTGAGCAGAGACTGATAAGATAACTAGCGGCCGCTACTCGGCCAATGTGAAGAGACTGATGTCATTCCTGGCCAATGAGAGACTGGCGCAGGAAAGGGGCGGCCTTTATAAGTGAGACTCAGTCACTCTGTGAATGAACAAGGAAGGAGACGGACGTGTGTGTGTGAGGGGCAGAGGCAGGTGAACCGGTAGAAGCACCCGGTGATATGAGGGACTGATAACCGACTGCTAACAGGAGGGCATGAGCAGTGAGCCCTAACTAAGAAACATTGATGATGAAAACAAGTGAGCTCCACAGTGCGACGCAGTGATCCAGACAACACGGTGGCCCAGCAGAACCAGCAGTGTTCCCGCGGACCATCTATCCTGATCCAGACGAGCCGAGACGAGCCGCTCTATCCGAGCTGACGAGAGGGGTCGCAGTGGTGACAGTGGTGTCGTGCGAATCACCCGCACCGGCAGCCACTCGGCTGCCTGGTTGTGAGTAACCTATCTATGCACCATTGTCTATTCGAGCCACTGACCTGAAGTTGTGCCGATAAATTGAAGTATACGAAGATACTGGCCTATTTTCCTTGTTCGCAGATGCGTGGGCCTAAGAAGTAGACGTTACCGAAGAGTTGCTGTGTCCCTCTACACCTTTCACTCACTTTGATTCCTATTATTATTATTATACCTGCCTTCGCCTATTCCTGTTATTACATAGATACTTACCATATGTCCTAACTGAATCCCATTAAGTGCAATACCAGTATTATTATATAACGAGCCTTAACTGCTAACGGCAAATATTGCACCCGCACTTTATTTGTGCGGTGGTTTTGATAAGGGGGGAAGTTTACCCGGGTTGTTGGTTTTATTGTTGGTTGTTTTGTAGTTTTAGTTTAGAGGCGCCATAGGAGTGACAGGGTTATTTTATTTTGTTTTTGTATTGTTTTTACTGGCGTATAGAAGCCCTTGTATTTTAGATAATAAACATTGTTATACCTTTTCCAAATACTGTGTCCGGTCTCATTCTCTCCTGGGTTTATATTGCTCTGGTTACCTGAAAAACGTACCTGTGTGTCTAAGAAGGGTTATTACTATATATCTCCTTTTCCTCTTTTATAGAGGTGGCGTTGTCAGAAGTCTTATAATTATATATATGGAAATGCTAATGATAATACTTAAATAATACACTTGAATTCCAAAGGGTGTAACATAATTATTTTTTGCAAATCCAAGCAATAAGGTGTTGACAAGAGTACCAGTTTATACTGGCTGTTAATGTGAGTCGGGCCACTCTTACATAATAATAATAAAAACATTCCTAAGGCTAAAAATGGACCCCACACAACTGTGGAAAGTGATGACTCATCACTTTTCATCACAAAACCATAGTTTTGTGGGCCCATTTTTATCCGAAGAATTTATTTTTTGTGCAAAACAAATGTTTGAAATGGATTCAGAATCATGAAAACCCCTAGTAGGACCCCTCACATGCTACTTAAAGATTTTTTGAGGGGGGGTCTTTTTTTTCTTATGTCCTTCGCGTCAGCTGCACTGACGCTCTGACAGACCCGTCGGCAAATGACGAGAACGAGATTTCTCAGCCCCTACAAGCTCAACTTGAGTCAAAATAAACTATACTACTTCGCTACTCACCAAACCAAAGGTAGTTTTGCATTGTTGAAAGTATTCTCCGCGGTGGTGAACCCCTCAGCACCCCACCAATCTGCAAAATACATTATTTTTGGCATGAAATAAAGTGCATCTTCACCTCTGGGACAACCCCATCTTATTTTATTGTTGTTTGGGACACGATCAACACAATCCTGAGTTATTTTTTGTTTTGTTGTTTATCGTGTCCCAAACAACAATAAAATAAGTTGTCCCAGAGGTGAAGTGGCCCTTTAAGAGTGAGCGGGAGGGGTTGTAGGGTTGGATCAGACTATTATAATTTGGTTGCCTTGTAGAACATTTTATTGTGGTGCAGACCATTTCTGAAGAACCACCAATCCGACCGACTAGCACTCTGATCATCAATACACACACCGAGTATGAAGGCGATTATTTCAACATTGTGTTTTATTTACTTATTTTTGTTTGGCTTCCTTGAGACAATGCAGCAACATAGGTTATAATAATAATAACAATTGTTATTATAATTACCTGAAAATGTCCAGCTATAATAACAGGGCCAACACAATGACACCTTGTATACATTGTTTAATTTGTTGTGATCTTTTTTCTCACAGAGCCCTGTCAACTTTCACTGGACAACAACACAGTGCACAAAAACCTCATCCTGTCAGAGGAGAACAGGAAGGTGACTTGTACATCCCAAGTCCAAAATCCCTGTGCTCATACAGACCGATTTAACTCTGAAGGTCAGGTGTTGAGTAAAGAGAGTCTGTCTGATCGTTGTTACTTTGAAGCAGAATGGAAAGGAGGTGTTGGTATAGCCGTCACTTATAAAGACATCCCCAGAAGGGAGAAGGATTCACTCTTTGGTAACAACGACAGGTCCTGGGAGTTATATTGCGGTGGTCAAAACTACAAGTTCAGACACAACAGCCTTGTGACTGAACTGTCGCTACATCCCTCCATAAAGGTGGGTTGGCGTAAGGGGGTAGTGAGGGTGGTCATAGATCACAGAGCAGGTACTGTGTCTTTCTACAGCGTTGAAAAAAACACAGCCCACCTCCTCTATACAGTAAACACCACCTTCAAACAACCTCTCTATGCCGGGTTAAGAGTTCTTTATGGTACAGCAAAGCTCTGTAAGATCTAGTAAACATGTCCCAGTCAGGGTTACAGCACATCCGCACTGCCAGCGAGCGAGCATTCCGACAGCAGTGCTGTGTTGTGTTGTGTTGTGTTGTGTGTACACACATTGTAAATACTTTTATTCAGTTGTTACTTGTGCCAGCATAGTTACAGATAAATAACAAGTAGGTCATGCATGGCCACAGGTGCACAATGAGCAAGTTGGCACCTCGACAGAGTGCAGACTAGTTTTATTTTGTATTGTTTATGTTGTAAATACTAAGAGTTCTTACTTCTTACACAGATGTGAATGATTAGGCAACGCCCATAGGTAATGCCCCCTAAACACCATGTACGATGGCAGCGAAACCGTACAAGCACACTCCCTGGGTGCCAGAGCAGAACCTCTGCCCCCAATTTTTAACATGGGCCTGTTACAGCGCCACCTGGAGGCGGATTTGTGCAAAATACATTTTTTGACAGTACTCCTAAAGATTTTATCCCAAAATCACGCAAATCGTATCTCTATTCACCTTATTCCTGGCCCTCTCTAAGGAGGCTGCCATTGCCTTAGTATATTAACACATAGGGTGGCCAGCATTGTTCAACATTTAATCGGCAGGAGCCAATGGCAACCCGCCATTTTAGCTTCTTTTGAAGGGTTGGCAAAAAAGGTAATCTGAGTAAATGTAATCCAAGTATGTCCTGTTTATTTTCACGATAGTATTTTCTTTCAGTCAGGACAGTTTTCTAACAATCGCGGGCATCAGTGCTTTTGTAACGGCCGGTAGAGAAGGCCACGTTTTAAACATGAAAGTGATTTAAAAGTTAGATTAGAAGAAAATGCATATTTGTGCTGCAGGGTTACACTGATGTGAATGAGGGAGACAGACTTCCGGTCACGTGATCTCGCGCTGCATTTCGGGAAATTTTGTGTTTTTCGTCACCGCGGTAGCTTTGTACAGTAGCTACAGATTTATATAGTTTACTGTACAACGTGCCGAACGTGTCAATGGGCACAGGGAGAAATCAAAGTGATTGACGCGTCGGACGTTATGGACCTCCTATGAGTTAAACTATCCTCAAAACCACCACACCCACCTCTATATTAACTGTATTGTTAAAACAATACTAGGTCCTTATCCGTTCCTTACCCATTACCAGTTCCCACTCATCCTCCCCCCTCATCTACCCTCCTTTTCCTCTCCTCTCCTCCTCTCCCACCCTTCCTTTCCTCATCCACATTGTAAATACTTTTATTCAATTGTTACTTGCAGCATAGTTACAGATAAATAACAAGGCATGCGCTGCTGGCGCACAAGTAGGCCATACATGGCCACAAGTGCACAAGGCGCAAGTTGGCACCTCGACAGAGTGCAGTCTAGTTGTATTTTTTATTGTTTATATTGTAAATACTACGAGTTCTTACACAGATGTGAATGAATCCATCTTGATCTTAAATTAGGCAGCGCCCCCTGAACACCATGTAAGGGCAGTTTTTGAAGAGCTGGATCTGTGGCTCCAGGCTGGATCAATGCAAAATACCACTGTATTTCTGTTAAATGGTTACTCTATGGAACAAATGCAGAGATGAATTGAAACAAAGTGCCACATGGATTAACCAAAATGATTTTGGTTTAGATCTGGAGCATCATTTCGACTATCTTGTAGGCTTGATTGTTTGTTTTGTTTATTTTCATTTTGTTTTGTTTTTGTTTTCAATGTGAGTGTATAAACACTGGGCGGATGAATATGTATCTGATGATTAGAGGTTTTTAAATTATACAATGAAGGGGTTGGATCTGAGTTTTCACAAACTTCTTCCTACTCCTTTTTTGAACATGAAATATAATGTAAGGATGATGTTAAGATAATTTGTAATAATTTGTTGATTTTATTTGGGTTTGAATGTACACATTTGGTCAAGTAATTATAAAGCAACCTTGGTTGTAAATAGTTGTGAATTTACCCCATAGGTAGCCTGGGATCGCTACAAATTTTGACTTTTGATCCGGTCGGGAGAGGATGGCGTCAAACCGGAATCAGTTTGAACCCAAAACAATTCCCCGCACTCAATGACATCATTTTAGTACCTACCCAATAAAACCCTTTATGCGGCGTAGTTTTGCTTTTTTTATGTTTGTTTGGTATGTCCATCTTTTAGTCCAACTCCCATGCAGCGACTGGCAAGACTACACTCCTCTAGCATTTAAATAGGGATTGGGGAAACAAGCGGGGAACCAGAACAAAGTGACGCCGCTTCTGCCATCCGGTCTAGACCGGATCAAACGACCTGTTTAGTAAACGAGCACCAGGCTTTCTCGCGAGGTTACCCAATAGGTACATTTGGAATTGTTTGTTTTCCTTCATTGTATCAGATTTGTGTTAGTTTTTTGTACATCTGTTTGTTTAAGAAAATAAGGAAGTACTGTTAAAGTGTCTGATTTGAAAATGTATGCTTTACCCTGTGCTTGACAATAAAAATATTTGAAACCTTTTCTATCTGTGTACCACTTTTAGTATACTATCCTCCAAGACCACCACACCCACCTCTATATAAATATATCATTATAACAACATAATCACAGTGATGACGTCACTTCTAACCGGTACAAACGGATATACAACTAAGATTTGACCAAGAGGCAGGGCTGTCTGTCCTGACGTATATTTACAGTACACACACACATGCGCACATTCCGGTTTCAGTTAAGACCCGCCCGCGGAAGCTTGATTGGCTGAACCGGAGGTAGGAATCACTCCGTTTTGTTCACCTGGACCATGTGGAGGTGCAAAGTCGAACAAAGATGGGGGACGAAGATTTACTATTCTGTCCATATCGTGACATAACTCGGACGGCGCTGAGACGGCTCATGCGACCTTCGAAAACGCTCAACACGGCGACTCGCTCACTACCGCTCGATCGGTGGTGTCTCTCGTAGATCAAGGTCGCCTGAGACGTCGCCTCCGTCATCTCCACCGAAAACAAGCGCTCTGCCCGTGGAACCGGAACGGTGTTTTGATTCACGCATTCGAGACAGATGCAGAATTTCCATTCAGCACTTACCCGGTGCCATTTTACATACCTGTCAGACTACTCCAAAGTGAGTGATACCCACAGCCACGATACTATATAGAGGAAGCAGCCATGATCTGGTACGTCACAACTTTAGAACAAACATGGGGAAATTCTCATTTTACTACTCTACCACCATAATGTGGTCTAATATTGCAATTAGCCAGCAATACATGTGTGACGGTAATAATACAAATAATAATAATTATTATTATGAGGGCTGTGGGTCTGTTAGCAATTTGAGCAGAAAATGTATTAAATTGATCATTTGATACAGTCCATAAAATGCAGAAGCGCGCACGCACACACACGCACACACAAACACACACACACACACACACATACACACAGGCCTGAACACGATCTGGGCTTTGAGAGTAAAAACCACAGGAGCACAGAAACACAAAGTATGTAGGTGTAAGGGTGGCCCAACTCACATTAACTGCCAGTGTTTAAACTGGTACCCCTTTGTCATTACCTTGTTACTGAATTTGCCAATAAATAATTGTAAATACACCTTTTTGGTTTGTTGTATATTATTAAGTATTATCATTAGCAGATTGTATAATTATAAGTTTCCGACAACGCCACCTCGTTTAAAGAGGAAAATAAGTGCACAAAAGGCACAACCTTTAGGGACACACAAGTTCGTTTACGGAACACCAGAGCAATATAATCATGAGGAGAGAATGACCAGGACGACAGTTTAGAAAGGTATAACAATCTTTATTACTAGGTTACAGCGGCCTCTATCACGCCAAAAACACAATAATAAAATAAAAGGGAACCCTAAAATCCTACGGCGCCAACTAACTACAAAACTAAAAATAAGAGCACTGTCAACAATAAAACATTAATTCAACCCCCCTTCTTTCTCTTATCGTAACGTTCTTGGTGACAATTAAAGTGCACTTAGTTTAGGGTACCGGCTCGTTAAGGCCTCAAATCGTAATAGTATAATAATTACGATAATTAATTATAATGCAAGGAGCGCAGATTTAAGGACGAATAAATGTTATATAACTAAGCAGATATGAAATAATAGGCAGAGTATCGTTTCAGCAGGTGGGAATAGTGACTTCTACAGCAGGTGGGATGGCACACACAGCGGCACACAGCTCATCTTTGGTCATCTACGTCTTTAGTCCACCGTTCTGTGAATACAAAGAATACGCCAGTATCCTTGTCGTGACGACTATACAGCTCAACTCTAGGCCAGTGACTTTAGTGACAGTGGTGTACAGGATTGGATACTCACACGCAGGCAGGCTTGTGACCTGCCGCTGCGAATAGTTCACACGACACCACAGTAGTCACAACGACCCCTCTCGTTAGCCGGGTAGCCGGTTCGGCTCGTCAGGACCCTCTCGCTCGTCTCTGGATGGCCGGACCCTGCCTGGTACCGCTGACACCCGGATCACCGTCTGGAATCCGCTGGGTTTGTAAGGGTAAGCGCTACTCGGTCCTAGCACTTTAGTTCAATAAGGTTCAGTTCAGTTACTGCCTGGCTCGGCCTGTGCCTGTCTCTCTGCTCATCACAGCCGGCCACCTGAGTCACTTCCCTCAGCCTGCTCCACACACACGTCTGCGCCCCTTGCTTGTCAACCTAGACTGAGCCTGGCGTTCCTCTTAAAGGGCCGCCTCCCACTCCGCCAGCCGCCCATTGGCTGGTCATGACGTCAGTCCCCCATACATTGGCCAGCACCGGCGTCTAGTTATCCTATCAGTTCGCAGTCAGACTCACACATGGAAAGAGAGGAGGTTTTAAAGGGGGACAGCAATACAACATTATAACCAAACGAAACATATTATACAAATTATACAAAACATGTTCAACAGAAGGAAATAATTGTAAAAACAACAATTATTAAAGGAAATAAAAATAAAAAGAATAACGCTGCTTTCCACCCCCTCACACTCCCCCCTACTTGATCGTCAGCAGTCCCTGCGACTAACTCAACCGGGCTGTACCGCACAGACGGCTGCCCAAATTAACTCCAGCAGAACGTCGGGGCCCTGATACCTCCCTGAAAGCTTCTTCCAGTTAGGCTGTCGTCTTGGTTGAATGCATCCTCCCTTTCTCCGCCTCAATGGGACGGCCTGAGCCTCGTTCCCCCAGGTGACCTGCAACTGGGGTTCGTCCTGGAGCTTCTGAAGGGCCATCTCCTGTTCCTCAGACAGCTGCTGGTGTTCTCTCATCGGGGACACGCTCCGTCTGTTGGCCTCTTGCAACTCTGCGCTGAGGCCCGTTATGGTGATCTCCAGCTGGGCTTTCTCCTGGCTCAGCCTCTGACGCAGAGCACCACCTCCCTCCAGCTCCACCGCCTGTTGCCTTACCTGCAGCTCCAGAACACGCACCTTCTGGTCAGCTGCTTGTGCCTGGCTGTTATACTCACTCTCCATCTTGGCCCATCTGAGGTTGGTGTCCTCCAGCAGAGCCTGGGTGCTCTCTGTGTGTCTCCTTTGCAGCTCAAACTTCTCCTGCTCCTCCTTCAACGAGTTGGCGCTCTGAACCGCCACCTTCCTCAGCTCACCGATCTGCTTATTTTTGCACTCACGAATGACCTGGGTTTCCCGCCGTAGGCCTCGAACTGTCTCCTCTAGCTTGCGGACGCGCTCCTCAGAGTCCCGCTGCTTAGCTCTATACGCCTCAATTTCGCTGTTCTTTCTGTCCAAAAGGGCCCGCATATCCCGATCGTGTCTCTGCTGCATTAACCTAACTTGTAATCCTGCATCGGGTAAGCCACATAATGGAACTCTCTCCCTCGGTACCCCCATAACCTGACACTCCCCAACAAACGCCTCATTAGCCCTCCTTCCCATAGGTGGGGAAATAACCCCTGTCGCACGGGCTCCGGCAACAGGGCCCTTTAGTTTAACGACGGCTGATTATTAGTGCACCACCTAGCTATGTGTCCTGGCTGTTTGCATTGTCGGCATATTGGCCTCCCCTCCCCATCCCATTCATGTCTCTGAGGTGGCGCGTACCGGCGTGCAGGTGGCACATAAGGCGCCTCAGGCGGCGGTGGTTGGGAACGCACAGCAGGAGCGGCAGCTTGGATGAGCGGTCGGAGTTCACTCATCAACTCTTTCGTCATACCGTGCAACTGCGTCTTGACATCCTCCATTATTTCTCGCTTCAGTTCATCTCTCCACGCAGAGGTCTGTGGTGGCACAGGGACAGTTACGGGGTTAATAGCATGACAAGCGATTTCAGTAGCTGGCGTACCTCCATGTTCCGTGTCCAACGTCAAGGCCTCCTGTCGCAGCGCGGCGAAGTCTTCGTCAGGGTGGCGTCGAGCATATATTCTCAGTGCTTGACCAAGTGGGCCCTCAGTTAACCCCATAAGAAACTGGTCTTTCAAGACGGCCTCGGAGGGGGCTGTAGTCGCATCATAACGCCGCAACCCACAAAATAATTCTCTAAGTCTCAGAATAAAGGCACTGACACTCTCTCCAGGGCGCTGTGCGCAACTATAAAATTGTGAGCGTACCTTTGCAACAGGGATTGTTTCCTTGTACACGTTATCTAGATGAGCAAAGATTTTGGCCACAGTATCTCGATCCCCCTCATCCAACACATTAACTTGCCGTCTAGCTTCATCAGTCAAGGTTTGTAATAAAATGGCAACCTTTTTAGCCTCATTAACATCTTGCGTCCCCAATAGCCCTTTAATCTGTACTTTCCATTCCCTGTACTTAAGTTCACCCTCTGTACCTCCAAACGTGGGCAGCCACGGGGCGCCCGGATACACCGGCATCATCATCATATTAACAAGTTCACAATTACACACTTATTCACTCTCTCCTCTATATTGCTCTGTGTCCGATCCTGCCGCTACAAACGCCAATTTATGTAAGGGTGGCCCAACTCACATTAACTGCCAGTGTTTAAACTGGTACCCCTTTGTCATTACCTTGTTACTGAATTTGCCAATAAATAATTGTAAATACACCTTTTTGGTTTGTTGTATATTATTAAGTATTATCATTAGCAGATTGTATAATTATAAGTTTCCGACAACGCCACCTCGTTTAAAGAGGAAAATAAGTGCACAAAAGGCACAACCTTTAGGGACACACAAGTTCGTTTACGGAACACCAGAGCAATATAATCATGAGGAGAGAATGACCAGGACGACAGTTTAGAAAGGTATAACAATCTTTATTACTAGGTTACAGCGGCCTCTATCACGCCAAAAACACAATAATAAAATAAAAGGGAACCCTAAAATCCTACGGCGCCAACTAACTACAAAACTAAAAATAAGAGCACTGTCAACAATAAAACATTAATTCAACCCCCCTTCTTTCTCTTATCGTAACGTTCTTGGTGACAATTAAAGTGCACTTAGTTTAGGGTACCGGCTCGTTAAGGCCTCAAATCGTAATAGTATAATAATTACGATAATTAATTATAATGCAAGGAGCGCAGATTTAAGGACGAATAAATGTTATATAACTAAGCAGATATGAAATAATAGGCAGAGTATCGTTTCAGCAGGTGGGAATAGTGACTTCTACAGCAGGTGGGATGGCACACACAGCGGCACACAGCTCATCTTTGGTCATCTACGTCTTTAGTCCACCGTTCTGTGAATACAAAGAATACGCCAGTATCCTTGTCGTGACGACTATACAGCTCAACTCTAGGCCAGTGACTTTAGTGACAGTGGTGTACAGGATTGGATACTCACACGCAGGCAGGCTTGTGACCTGCCGCTGCGAATAGTTCACACGACACCACAGTAGTCACAACGACCCCTCTCGTTAGCCGGGTAGCCGGTTCGGCTCGTCAGGACCCTCTCGCTCGTCTCTGGATGGCCGGACCCTGCCTGGTACCGCTGACACCCGGATCACCGTCTGGAATCCGCTGGGTTTGTAAGGGTAAGCGCTACTCGGTCCTAGCACTTTAGTTCAATAAGGTTCAGTTCAGTTACTGCCTGGCTCGGCCTGTGCCTGTCTCTCTGCTCATCACAGCCGGCCACCTGAGTCACTTCCCTCAGCCTGCTCCACACACACGTCTGCGCCCCTTGCTTGTCAACCTAGACTGAGCCTGGCGTTCCTCTTAAAGGGCCGCCTCCCACTCCGCCAGCCGCCCATTGGCTGGTCATGACGTCAGTCCCCCATACATTGGCCAGCACCGGCGTCTAGTTATCCTATCAGTTCGCAGTCAGACTCACACATGGAAAGAGAGGAGGTTTTAAAGGGGGACAGCAATACAACATTATAACCAAACGAAACATATTATACAAATTATACAAAACATGTTCAACAGAAGGAAATAATTGTAAAAACAACAATTATTAAAGGAAATAAAAATAAAAAGAATAACGCTGCTTTCCACCCCCTCACATAGGTCACGTGCATTAAAAGCAATGCACACGCACTATAGCACTCTCACACCTGCGCGCATGCACACACACACACACACACACACACACACACACACACACACACACACACACACACACACACACACACACACACAAACACAGCAGAGAGCAGGTGGTAGCGTACAAGTAATAAAGCTTCCGTGACAATTATGAATGATTATTTTAGAATTTTAGAATCATCTGTCCTAAAGCTTAAAAGAGGTGAAACTAGACAAAGTAAGAAGAGCGTTTATGAGAAACGAGTCCCACCATACCACTCACACCACTGCCCCCCCCCCCCCCCCCCCCCCAGCCCACACACATCCTGTGCTCAGCTCTAGTTTCGATATTGCTCACAGAGTCAAAGGTTTGATAAAAAAAGAAGACAAAAAAAACTTTGACACACTCAGAGCCCCTTTGGCCTGTCCTCTGCACCGTTTTAGTTTTTTTCCCCTGTGAGACAGGTGCAGGCTGAGCGTTGGGGGTTCCAAACCACGGCTTCAAATCGGAGTGGATATGTTGTTAATCAACATATTTATTTTGCTCGAAAAGAAGTGCACACACACACACACACACACACTCACACTGTCACACACTAGGTCATAGAGTGTGATAAAAAAACATCCTCCCACCCAGGGCAAAAGTTTCAGGGAGGCCATGAGGGCCTTGGCCGTCGTTGCCCCTCAGTTTGGCATTGCAACCCTCCAAAAAATGGCATATAGTGGCTGCTGACTGTACCACTTTCTCATGTCTCTGTCCTGTCAATATGTAGACAGTAGTGAAACTTGAACTGGAAACCTCGTACACCTAGTAGGCCTACATTAGTCTTTCCTATAGTGAGTGCCCTGAACTATGAGACATGTGCAGGATAGGGGCTTGACAACAAACAATTATATGTATATATAGCATTTATGTTAAATACATAATGATAAAAACGTGTAGCACCAAGGCAGTCGGGCACGTGCACACATAGACATCAAACGGGCTTGAGCCCCTGCCCTTTCATCAGTCTGTACAAAAGATGGTTTTGAAAATAGCTGAGCTACAAGCTCTCAACAATATTACAATATGACCCTGGGCCATGAACAAACTTTGAGCACTGTGTGCCAAAATGTATGCCAGATGTAGGCCACACTTTGGGACACTTTGTCCCAGACAAAGACAGATGTTGGAGACTGGAGCTTATCTTCTTCCAGGAGCCTTTGTCGGCCTTTGTCAGGAATACACACACCAGCCCACAACTAAAGAAATTAGCCATTTCCATTCTCAGCACTTGGGGAATTCTCTGCAAAATATGTCTAGAAGTGGCTTTATTCAATCACTGGGTCAGTGTAGAACTAAATTGTCTTTGAAAACAACATGTTTCACTATAAAGAAGTCAGTAGAATCTAAGCTGTACTGTTGCTATGTTGCTGGATTAAATGATGAATTAATCATATGAAAAATGGGGCTGAGACAATGTGACATGTCACTTTTATTGTGTGAACAGTTTCACAGTCGACCGGTTCAATGGTGCCGGAGACCAGGGGCGTCAATTAGGTATGGCAGGGGTATGCAGCTGCCATACCCTGGGTCCAGGGGGGAAAATACAAGTTACTTTATGAATATAAATCCATGAATGTCTATCTATCTGTGCTGGTTATTATGTTGTTAAATTACAGTAAAATAACAACAAATGCAAAATTCATTATTGTTAATTGTGTCACGTTTACTAACATGCCAAGTTTGGCTGCACTTGAACAACCGTTTCAGGCTGCCATATCCAGCCCAAGAAACCGTAGAAACCTGGGTAAAATCTGACAAAATCTGATTCTTTGTACACGCACTGTGGGCATCTTTACCATACCCTAGCTTTTGCTGAACTGACGCCACTGCCGGAGACTAGCTGTAGGCTACACAGATGCACGCACGCACGCAAGCACGCACACAGGCTATCTATAATCTAGATAGATACAGTAGATAGATAGACAGATAGATGTATGTTTGTCATGCAGCTCAGTCTAACAGGAAGCTATAACAGCTTCTGAAGAAGAAGGTGACAGACACAGGATGTGGCAGGTTGTTGTTGACACACGCTAGCGGTGGTGTTTACCTGCTATCCTGGTTCCTCTGTAGCTCTAAACTGTTTCTGCTCTCTGCGGCGTCAGTTCAGCAAAAGCTAAGGTATGGCAACATGACTGGTGTCTTGCACGCACGCGAAGACACCAGTCATGTTTGCTATACCTCAGTAACAGGCATGATCAATTTTATTTAGGAAGTACGTTTTATTGTTTTCCCCTAGAGCCAAGGTATGGCAGCTGCCATACCTTGCCATACCTAATTGACTCCTCTGTCTGCACTTTACGTCAATGAACATTTACCCTGGAGAGACATTTACTGTAATACTGAACTTCTGAGAAGCTCTGGCTAAAGCCGGCCATACATTACACAATAATCGGGCCAGACTGAATCGGGTAGAATTAAACACTACAGGATATTTTTTTCAGATTATCTGAACAGATAATCTAAACACTAGCCGTTTTGAACAGTCGGGCGCTCCACACGCTACAGGATTCTATCCCGATTGAGTCGGGCTCGAACACAGCAATAATAAATAATATAATTGATACAAAATGCCAAGGGGGCTGTTCTGAGCGCTGTGCTTTGCAACACGCACACACACGCACATACAAACACATTACGTTATCCATTCACTCAACACACAACACTGCCTCACGAAAAAAAAAAAAAAAAAAAGCTTCAATATGGAAGTTGTGTCCTATTTTGATGATATGAGTTAACTTTGACACGTTTCATGTCCATCCAACTCTGACATCCCCTCTCTCTCCTGCGCTATTAGTCAAGTGCTGCTCCTTCTCATGGTGCCTGATTTATGATTAGTCGTATGACGATGTAGCGCACACAGAAAATATAGATCTCCAAGACCAAACCGTGTCCCTTCCGTGCCACGTTGTAGGCTTGTAGATCAGGGGAGAGCCCCCGTAGATCAGGATAGGCGTGTACTTCTTTGGTGTGATGTGCTGGACTGCTGGTCGCAGCCTGTGACTGACTGCAGACAGTGGCTGGTAGCGATAGTCCCCTGCTGCTGTTCCAGTCTTCCAGACACTGATCCAGGAAAATATCAAACATTTTTGAAAAGAGTCGGGCTACTCCCGATCGTCCTCCGAGCCATTCGGCTGGGCTCCGAGTGGATCTGTGAGACCTCACGCTAGACGACATTCATGCCCGATTGTCGGGCCTGTTTCAGTCGGAGGCAGCCCGATAGTCGGGAGAGTAATTAAATGCGTCGATTATCGGCTAGTGTAGGGCCGCCTTAAGAGTGTCAGCTGAATGTCTGAATTGTAAAACCTACTTAAAAAGCATTAGTTTGACATAAATGTCTCAACATTTCAAACACCATATTTGAATCCACAAATTATTATGAATTTACAGGGAAACAAAAGTAACTGGGCTAAACAGTTCATGGTTTACTGGAGGAGAAGTAGACAATATTTATCTGCTGTTGATAAGCATATATTTTGCACTGGCTATGTTTGTGTATTTGTTATCTGCAGTATACTGTACCAAGCTGTAGATTCTGAACAGTTATTTATTTTAATGTATTTGTTTCCCTGGCACAAAATGGGGAAATAAATATATACAAAGAAATATTGGTATTAAGTACCGGTTATTGTCTAAATTTTTATTTTGGCTAAATTGTTATTATTGTTATTTCCATATCGGTGCATCCCTAAGTTAAACCATTGCTTCACAAAAATGAAGTATGTACGTCATGTTCCATATCCCATATGCGACAGAAACACAACAACTATATATTTTTACTAATCACTAATGCCATTGGCCTGCATATTTATCTTTAATGCTAAAGGTTTGTTAAACGATGAAAGTGCACGGTGGGGCACGGTGGCGCAGTCAGTAGTGCTGTCGCCTCACAGCTAGAAGGTCCTGGGTTCGATTCCCGCCGGGGGACACTGTGGGTGCTGGGGGCGTGTTCCCTCCTCCGCGTCATCAGTGCCCACACCCTAGGTGGGGTTGGCAAAAGGGCCTTTCTGTGTGGAGTTTGCATGTTCTCCCCGTGTCTCCTAGGGTAGATACCCTCACAAAAACATGCAGTAATCCTGGTCTCTATAAAGCCTCCCCCTGGCCAGCCGGGGCGCCTGATGGAGGGGAATGGAACTGGTTGGAATAACGTGTTCCTTCCACGCGCTACGTCCAACCGGGGAAGCTCCCCCTGTCAGGTGATAAGAAGCGGCCTGCTCACTCCTCATGCATTGAAGGAAGCATGAGCTCAGTTCGGGGCCCTCCCCAGGTTGGCAGAGGGAGAGTAGTGCCCAGGATCACAGCTTAGGCAATTGGCACCGGGTGAAAAAATGGGTTACAAAAATCGTGGGATAAAAATATAAAAAAAAAAAAAAAAAACGATGAAAGTGCATGCTTCAGCCTGCCTGCTGCTGCTGCTGCCTGCAGTACAGACACATGTCATGGAATCACAACACCACCGCAGCATGTTTCTGTATGCACTGTGTGTGCTGAATCGACACACACACACACACACACACACACACACCTGGGTGAGCAACATACACACACACCTGGGTGAGATCATATTTCCAATTCTACATGTATATGTTTTTCGTTTTTCCGTGTTTGAACTCCACGGTTGGGTTTATATCCTGTTCATGTTTGCTTAAACTTATGTAACAGCACTGCCAACAAGTTGCTGATGATAAGGCCATTTATTATGGCAGTGGTCTTCCAACTAAGATCTGCGCCCCTCTTGGCTCTATGGCCCAGGTGCCAGTGCTTCACTAGAGTCTGGAACTACACCTCCTGAATGCTATAGTCTGGAACTACACCTCCTGATTTATGTTATATAGAGTCTGGAACTACACCTCCTGAAAGTTATATAGAGTCTGGAACTGCACCTCCTCAATGCTATAGAGTCTGGAACTACACCTCCTGAATGTTATATAGAGTCTGGAACTACACCTCCTGAATGCTATAGAATCTGGAACTACACCTCCTGAATGTTATAAACTGTAGGCCCAATTACAATCCTCTCCCTTACTGACTCACTGACTTACCGGTAGGTGCACGTTCACGTGAAGTCAGGGGGCAGTTCCAATTGAGGGGCAGTTCCAATTGAAATGGGTCAGTGATTTTACTGAGGTTATGTTGTGCTGTTACTATTATTATTTATTTGGCATCGAGAAGGAGAGCAGAGTCTGACATCATTCATTCCTCCTAAATTGACAAACCTGAAACAAGTGTTCTGTGTTAATAAACACATGTACAACATATGTAGTAATTTTTATTATCATTAGGGCTTTGATACAAATTCTAGGTAAAGGACTCTCATCTCGCAGCAACAAAAGGTGAAAAAAGAGAAGAGTCGATTGACACATTTATAAAAGGCCTCGGCACGTCAACAACCAACCACATCCTGTACTCCAACACTCCAACTTTCCTGTGTGTGTGTGTGTGTGTGTGTGTGTGTGTGTGTGTGTGTGTGTGTGTGTGTGCGTGTGTGTGTGCATGCGTGCTTGTATGTGACACGTACGTAGTCTACTGTACATTTGTGGGTGACACGTTGAGAAATGTGTAGACCTTATTTCACTATTAACGTTTTTGTCTCCGTCAGGCCGAAAGGCATATTGGAGATTATGTTTTGCACCCTGTCCTTCCGACCCTGTCCTTCCGTTGAGTGCAGTGAAACTGTGCACACACACTCCTTGGATGCCAGAGAAGAACTTCTGCCCCAATATTTTCCACATGGGCCTTTTATAGCGCCTGCAGGAGGCAGATTTTTGCAAAACACATTTTGTCAGTACTCCTACAGATTTTGTCCAGACATCACGGAAAACAGGTCTAAACATTACAGATGACTAAAACATGACTAAATCTGAATGGAAATGTATTCCAAAGACTGACTAAAACTAAATCAAACTCTGCTGTGTGTGTGTGTGTGTGTGTGTGTGTGTGTGTGTGTGTGTGTGTGTGTGTGTGTGTGAAGTAGGTTTTAGGCTACAATTCAGACATTCTGTCACGGTGAGACTCAGATGTAGGACCCAAATGCAGAATAGACAACTCAGAAGCAGAACAGATCCAATGAACAGGGATTTATTGTCCCAAAACTCAGGAACAGTAGCATACATACAGGACTGAAAACACTAGGACAGAACACCATAACAAACATCTATAATCTCGCAGGGAACACAAGGAAGTGAGGGTTTAAATAGACAGGACTAACACATGATTGGCTACAACTAAACAAGACACAGGTGAACACAATTACTAATCACAGGACAGGTGAGACAAGGCAGGTCATAAAACTCAGGAACAGTAGCATACATACAGGACTGAAAACACTAGGACAGAACACCATAACAAACATCTATAATCTCGCAGGGAACACAAGGAAGTGAGGGTTTAAATAGACAGGACTAACACATGATTGGCTACAACTAAACAAGACACAGGTGAACACAATTACTAATCACAGGACAGGTGAGACAAGGCAGGTCATGGAAACATGGCTTAAACAGGAAATACTAAGACAATCACTACACAATAATAGTAGACATCAGACAGTTCATGACAGTACCCCCCCTTTAAGGGATGGATCCCAGACATCCCAAAACTAATGTTAGAATGCCAAGCAGGGTGGGTGGAGGGGAGCCGGAAGGAGTGAAAATGGGGCACAAAACTAAATATTAGACTGGCAACAACAAGTCAAAACAAAAACATAGGACTGGCTTTGGGTAAGGCAAAAACAAAGTCACACAGAAAGGCAGTTGGGAAGACACACAGACACGCACACAGATAAACACACAGGCACAAGGTGATACAAACCAAAAGAAAAACATACTAACTGACAGACAGACAGGCAAGCGGACAAACAGGCGGTCTGGCATAACAGTTGGTTAAGCATAATGGAAGGGGGACTAGATGACTGGGGAGTAGACAGGCGCACAAGCAGACTTGCAGACACGCTAGCAGACAAACAGAAAGGGAGACAGGCAGACAGACAGATCTGAAGAGCAGTCAATGGGCTGGTTTGTGGACCAACTGAACCTCTTGCAGAGGGGCATGAAGCTCTAGAGCCGAGCATAGGGGGCTTGGGAGCAGTCTGTGGAAACTGATGCCCTGAGCTCCGGGGAACAAAAGGGCTGATGGGCGGTGGGACAGGGGCGGAGACTGACCTCTGGAGTGTTTGGTCGATTTTGGCGTTGTTGACCGGTGGCAGTTCAGAATGAATGTCAGTTGGGAACGCTGACTGGGGTTCAGACAAGTGGACGTCAGGTGACAAAGGTTCTGGTGCAGCAGGAGGCATGGGCGGAGCATCTGTGGCACTGAACTGCTGCTGCGGAGCCTCTGAGGTGCTCAGCTGCAAAGGCGGAGCCTCTGCCGGCCTCTGCTTCGAAGGCGGGGCCTCTGCGGCGCTCTGCTGCGAAGGCGGGACATCTGCCGGCCTCTGCTGTGAAGGCGGTGCCTCTGCCACCCTCTGCTGTGAAGGCGGTGCCACTGCCGCCCTCTGCTGTGAAGGCGGTGCCTATGCCGCCCTCTGCTGCGAAGGTGGGGCCTCTGCCGCCCTCTGCTGCGAAGGCGGGGCCGCTGCTGCACTGCTTGGCGGTGGCTGAGCCTCTGCTGCGCTGCTGGGCGACGGCTGACCCTCTCTGGCGCTGCTGGGCGGGGGCGACTGTGTATCGCTGGGTAATTGGGTGCGACGGTTGCGACGGCGACCAGGCCTCTTACGAGGCTTTGCCTGGGCATTGGCAGAAGTGGAAACACCACCCAAGACAAAGTTCTGGTCAACTACCCCACGGGGACCTCCCAGAGCCAGGCTGGTGCATAGGTATGGGTCTTCATCTGAATCCGGGTCAGAATAAACAGGGATTTTGACCCTGCTACGGAAATAGCTGAACAAATCCATGGACTGGGTCTTCGGTGGGGCAGGTTGCAAATTCAGGGCCCCGATCCTGACAGGAGGAGCAGGTTGGGAAACAGGGGTAACTGAAGTGGAATCAATAAAGTTCTTTAGCCTCTCATGGACGTCATTCAAGTGAGGGACGTAGTGGCTCACCCATGGCCTTTCCTGGAACCACAGCTGCTGGGTCGAAATCATCTCATCAATTTCAGCACGCTGATTTGGAGTAGAGCCAATGAGGCAAGTTACTGCAGTATCAAAATCATCCACCTTTTGCTGGAAGAGTTTCTGTTCTGCTGGGTCCATTTTGGCGAGATTATACTGTCACGGTGAGACTCAGATGTAGGACCCAAATGCAGAATAGACAACTCAGAAGCAGAACAGATCCAATGAACAGGGATTTATTGTCCCAAAACTCAGGAACAGTAGCATACATACAGGACTGAAAACACTAGGACAGAACACCATAACAAACATCGATAATCTCGCAGGGAACACAAGGAAGTGAGGGTTTAAATAGACAGGACTAACACATGATTGGCTACAACTAAACAAGACACAGGTGAACACAATTACTAATCACAGGACAGGTGAGACAAGGCAGGTCATGGAAACATGGCTTAAACAGGAAATACTAAGACAATCACTACACAATAATAGTAGACATCAGACAGTTCATGACACATTCAGCTGATGCTCTTATCCAGAGCATCAGAAGTACAATACCAGTAAGACTCCCTAATCGGGAGATAAGCGACCGTTGGTCGCTTATCTCCACAAATAGGCCAAAAGTTTGTTTTACCAATTATCAAGACATACGGGCAGTTGACAGTTTGCCATGGTTACTCATTGAAGTTGAATCTCCATATATGGAGACATAAGTTGCTCATACCATAGCAACCATGTTTTTTACAGGGCCTGGGATTGATGACATCAGAAATCTCCATATATGGGCATGAAAGGGATTTTGTTTCTGGAAATATGTCTGTGGGGTGCCACATTTGGAATAAAACACTTACATCACACATCTGGATATCCATACAGCCCATCTAGTTTGCCTGTGTCCATTTATGCCCATATATCTGATGACATTGGGACACTGATCTCCATATATGGGCATAAAACTTATGTTAATTAGTAAAGCCTGGGGATCTCCATATATGGGCATGAGGGGTACCCTAAAAGGGCATCATCTGGGAATAGCAAATATAGTTATCCTAGAAAGTGAAAATCTTACATCAAAGGCCATAACTACCTACCTACCACCATACTGCATTCCTCATTAAACTACCTACCAGTAAGATGCCTATAGGGAGAAAAGCAAAGGGCGAGGTTGCACCATTTCTTGGTCTTCTGGCCAGTGATGTATATCGGACCATTTAACCATATATGGAGACATCTGGTACCCAAAGATATTCACAGATATGGGCTTAATATTGATGACATAAGGGATCTCCATATATGGGCGTAAAAGGGATTTGGTTCCCCTGGCATCACAGGGATCTCCATATATGGGCATAAAATGGATTTGGTTACCCTGGCAACACGGGGATCTCCATATCTCCATATATGGGCATAAAAGGGATTTGGTTCCCCTGGCATCACAGGGATCTCCATATATGGGCATAAAAGGGATTTGGTTCCCCTGAGTGATGTCAGTGGCTGGTTCTACAGAGGGGATCTCCATTTATGGGCATAAAAGGGAATGTATGTATGATGATGTCAGATATCATAGACGTCATAGGACTTTCACATAACGAATAACTGAGTAAGCATGTAAACCCGTAAAATCTATATTTGGGCATGGCTGATTTATGACCTCATCATGATGACACGAGCAAACACAGCTGAATTGTATAAATGATCAGTGCAGAAACCAACAGAAGTATTTGACCAAGACTCTTCGATTTAAACATGAACAAAGGTGTGACGTTTGTTGATGGTCACAAAGGTGTGACGGACGGACGGCCGGTGGAGGTTTTCATAGTAAACTGCTCCCTGACGGTCGCAATTACAGTAAATGTCTCTCCAGGGTAAATGTTCATGTAAGCAAAATGCACAGTTTAGTGCAGCAAAAGAACCAGGATAGCAGGTAAACAACCTGCCACATCCTGTGACACGTTCTATTTTAGAAGCAGCACAGCGTCACTTGTTGATGACAGCTTCCTGTTAGACTGACAGAGAGATAAGAGCTGCTTCACAATACAAGCCATTCGCTAATGAAGAGAGCAGGACAGTTGAGCTGTTAAAAACTAAAGACATAGAAGACATTCCAGCATCACATCCAGTGGACTGTGAGTGGATTCCAGCATCACATCCAGTGAACAATGAGTGGATTCCAGCATCCAGTGAACAGTGAGTGGATTCCAGTGGATCCCAGCATCACATCCAGTGAACAGTGAGTTGATCCCTGCATCCAGTGAGCTGAGAGTGGATTCCAGCATCCTGTGAACATTGAGTGGATCCCAGCATCACATCCAGTGAACGGTGCTGAATATCTGGAGACACAATGGATCCAACAGTGATGCTCTTCATTCTGCTCTGGACCTCGAGTACATTTACTCAAGTTCTGTACTCAGGTAAAATTAAAATCTAAATCTTATTCAAGTAGGTGTGGTGTCAGGTAAAGTGGGCCATCAGGTACATGGGCCCGATTCACCAACCTACTTACGAACGTTCTTACGAAGAAATGTGTTCTTAGACCCTTTAAGAAGTTTTTTTAAGAAGATTTGGCATACACCAATGTTTTCTTAGCTGTGATTTGTTCTTATGTTAAGAAAAAAATCTACACACACTGTAGAGCACTCTTAGGGTGGCCTTTTAGTTCTTAAGTGTGACATGCTGTGCTAAAATACTTTATTCTTTAAGTTTCATCAATTCTACAGTTGTATAATAATATGATTTAAATCATCAAAATATTTGTATCATTCTTTAGAGCAGTGGTTCTCAAAGTGTGGTTTGGGGACCCCCAGGGGTTCTTTAGGAAGTTCCATGGGGTCCAGAGTAAAACAAGGAAGAGTTTTACCATTTTAACCCAGTTTTATTTTTATTTTTTTGAATAGCCGATCTACAAGCTCACAACCGAACGCATTACCATTACAGCCCATTTTGAGCTTGTAGATCGGATATTTTTTAAACACTTTGATAAATCTTGAAAAATCTTCCCAGGCAGAACATATTTTCAGGTGAGGGTCTGCAGAATGCATGTTAATTTGAGCTTGACTTACTGACTAGTTTTCAACAGGTCTGAAAATTGCATCCCAACCCAAAATGAGCCGGTTGAGTTGAAGCCCAAGCTCCATACTCACCCCCTACGCCCCCCCATCCTCCCCCCGGCACAACCCTTTATCTAACATGCCTATGAAGTGCACATTTTTATAATAATAATATGGGGGGTAATAATAATAATAACAATAAATAAAAATGATAATAATGTAATTATTTCTGAGCCCCTGTGGCCTTGCTGTAATTTAGGTTTGTGCAGCTCACATACATTCATGAGTTTATTCATTTATTTATGGACATACAGTACAAGGTTTCCACCTGACATTATAGCCTATAGTTCTGTATCCATACGTCAGTCAGTTTAAGCAGATTTCATTCCATTTGGCTCCTATGAATTTTACAGTCCAGAGGTGGACATGACCTGGCGGAGATTTTCCCCCCACAGAGCGCAGCAGGTCATACTGTAGCAGGCGAAAGTGATGGAACTAAGAAGATGACGTAGCAGAAGCACTAAAGCAAAGTCAAACTGATTCTAGCGGCAGAAAACGTCCCATTTGCTTAAAAAAGAAACATAACATCGATGTTTTTGCATAAAGGAATTATTAATTGTCCGTCATAATCATGACAGCGTCATGTCAGAGTCTCAGAGCTAGGTGAGGTGCTCTTCTTCCCTCTCTCTCTCAGCCTACCGTACATGGATTTCCAGTAGGCTAATTAATGTGGCTCGCTGGATATTTAATAGGGGTTTTTTATTCATCTTGTCACATGTAGCAATAGGATATTAATCTAGGCTGTGATTCAAACATCGGCTTTGCACACCTCGTGATAGGCTATATGCGCTGCCAGTGCCACTCTTTTTTTCTCCTTTCTCTCTCTCTCTCTCTTTCTCTCTCTCTTGAAACATAGGCAAAAGGTAGCCTAATTCATTTCTTTGCTTGATATTATAAATATCCTTATTTTGGGGTTTTGCTGTTTTGAGTCCCTTGTATTAATCTATATGCGACGGTTATCAAATGTGGCGTGGCTGCTGCTTCATTGCCACTGTGTCACCGTGACCTGCTACTGTGCTGAAAATCAAATGTGTAATCAAATGTGTTTGATTACCTCTTCGGCTCTTCTTTGGTTAGTTATTTTAGGGAAATGGCAGTTCCAATGTTCTAAAAGACGTGATGATGTTTACAATCGGTTCTGCTGAAAGCAGAAGCAGGAACTGCAGGCACGAAAGTAGCGAGTAGCGAGTAACGCGACCAGGCAGTATTTGTAATGTTATTATATATTCGGAGGAGTAGTGCCGTTACACTACTCGTTACCGAAAAAAAGTAGTATTAGGCCTATTACACTAACGTGTTACTTTGTAACGCTTTACACCCAACTCTACTCATGATGTTTCCCAATGATCAGTGTGTCATATGAGGGGACTTGTGTTCCATCATACACTGTGTGCTGGAGGCAACACACTGCTGTCACTCACTGAACATTCATTTTCATTGGTCTTTAATTCAGAAAAAACATGAAAGCGTACAGCGGTCTGCTTTTCATACTTGTATGGATGCAAACTGGGAACTTAGTGAGAGCACAAGGTAGGACCGTTCTGTAAACTTTATATTACTTGTCTGTTTGTGAAATATCGTTGCTGTCGGGTGGAAACCTTGTATGTCCAAACCTGTTAAGTTTGACTAAATAGGGATAAATTAATGACCTGAGTTCCAATGGATCCAAAGTAGTTGTTCTTCATTCACATACTTTTTATTGGTTCAATATGTATAAAATACATACCAAATACACAATGAACAGACTTTAACACTTGTTGGGCATGCAGGAGAACATTTTCAAAAACTTTCAAGGATTGCATAAATAGGTGATCTACATAATCGGCTACTTTCACTTCTTTTATGTGACATTGTCTTGTGGTGAAGTTTAGGGCATTCATTTAAGAAAAAACAAAAAAAACAAAAAAACAAACCAACATACAATAATCATGGAGATAAAATCTTTCTGCCCGGCAGTGACAAGTATTTTGTTTATTTTTTAAAACAAACGTGTTATCAAATTTGCACACAGCCAAATGTATTATTCTCTCTTTTATTTTTTATTGTTCAGATTGTCATCTTGCATCGTTTCTATCCAGCGATCATTATGACTCGAATCTCAACATAACTGGTCTGAAGGAGTCCTACATACTGGGGTCAACCAGCCGATTCCCGTGTTATCCTCCCTTGGGATGGGTCTGTTATCACCCCTGTCATGCCTTGGCCAAGGCTCAGTAGTCAGACTACCAACTACCAGGAGCTGGTAGTTCCGTTATCACCCATAGACTTGTCATTGCAATGCGCATGCGCATGCGCCAACGCACGTTCTCTGGAATAACGTACTGGTGGCTCCCTGTGAGAATCGAACCCGGGTCTGAGTTTTACTAGTCCCATGCTCTACCAACTGAGCTAACGAGATGGCTGGAAATCGCTTGTTTTTTTGTCTGCTCTTATTTTTGACAACGTGGATACTAACGGAACGTAGTCCTTTATTTGAGCAGTCCCCTGGTCAAAATTTACTATTCTGTCCATAACGGCACGTAATTCGGTAACGCGGCTGAGTCGGCTCATGCGCCGTTCCCACCGCTCGTCGCGGCAACTCGGCTCGCTATCGCTCGCCTCGGTGGCGACTCACGGGGGTCATCGGCGCCTGAGACGGCCCTGCTCCGTCGTTTATAGTGGCGTGAGCGGTAGCGACGGGTGGCTGGTAAACCAAGAAGCCTTCAGAGCGGTATCGAATCCCGCATGGGGAACTACTTTTTTTTTCTTTCTCAAGGCTGATATTAAGGTTGATATTGGGACTACCCAGCTACTGGTAGTTGGTAGTCCGACTACTGAGCCTTGGCTAAGGTATGATAACAGTCCCATCCATAGGATATGATAACACGTGTATCAGGGCGGTCAACAGTCAGAGTGCCTTGTAATGTCGGCTACGTGGGCTCCTTTAAACTGCTGTGTGTGAGTGATGTGGGGGTGAAATGGATACCTCACGGTTCTAAAAGTTTACACTCTTTCTACTACCGTTTGTGTAAAATATACATGAATAGTAATTATGTGCCGCTCCCAGTCAGTGGTGTAAAGCAATGGTTCTCAAACTGTGGGTCGCGACCCCCAGAAGGGTCTCCACGTTATTTTGGGGGGTCCCCAGATGTTTAGCTAAATATTAACATTGTTTTCTCACTCAACAGTAAACAGACCAACACATGTATACAGGGTATCTGCACATTTCTAAAGTGGCAATTTAAGGACTTTAAAGATCTTTTAGTACCTCTGGTCAAACATCGGTCAAATTGTCTAATATTATAGGCAGCAATTGTGAAAATAGCCGATCTACATACTCACAACACCGTTGTGAGCATGTAAATCAGTTATTTTCACAATAGAACAGATCGAGTCAAACTAAATGTAATTATGCCAATTTACCAACTCCTACAATTCCAAGTGCTTGTGCTGGGGGGTCCCCACTTCAAATATGATTATTTGGGGGGTCGCAGCCTGAAAAGGTTGAGAACCACTGGTGTAAAGTAACAAAGTACATTTACTGAAGTACTGTAGTCCTACTTAAGTTCAATTTAGAGGCATTTGTACTTTACTTGAATATTTCCAACTTCCAATACTTTTACTTCTACTCCACTACATCTCGGATCCATATATTGTCATTTTACTCCAATACAATTATGTGAAATCTTTAATTACTAGTTACTTTGCAGATATAACTTATAAAATTATAAAACATACATGGACCACTTTAGACCTATTTTATCCACAACTTTCCAACATCCCATCGTGCATTGCGCAGAAGGCGAGCAGCATTTCCGGGGTTGCAGCCGAAGCTCACAACAGTTGCATCTGCGACACGACATGAGCTTGTAAGTCTGCTGTTAACCGGAAGTGTCCCGCAGATAATACTACTGTAAAGTATTGCGGAAACAGGTGGATACCTTGGATATTTGAAAATAGCAGATCTACAAGCTTGTAGATCAAGCTCGAGCTTGTAGATCTGCTATTTACAAACATGTTGTACTTTTACTTTTGGTACATTAACTCATTCCCTGCTAGGCCCGATAGTCCTGAGAATATTTTAATGTCTCTCCCCGCCAGGCCCGATAGTCCAGAGAATTTTGAAGAAAAAAAAAAGAAATAATAATAATAATCAAAAAAATAATAATTGGACCCCAAAAAATGTAGTAGGCATGATAGCAATCGCGAAATTGCATGTTTAACCTCCATAGCAACCCCATCTTTCAAACATGGCAGCCATCTTTGTTTACATTTTAGGAAAACATAATGGCTGCTAGTTCATGAATGCCTGAACGGATTTCCATTTGGATTTTTTTGTTTGAAAGCTGTGAGCAATGTACACACACGTGGTGCATTATCTAGGCATGTACATGACATTATCAGTGCACTATGAATTACATGGAAGTCTTAGACGGCGAGCCACACGGGTTGGTCGGTATCAACTGAGGGGATTAATGCTCATAGTGATTTTTGTCATGGTAGGCCTATACAGTACGTGTCTAGAGTTAGAAAATATGTGATAGCCTTGCACCAGTTGTAGCTTTATGGGTGCTATCATGCATTTAATTGTATAACACTAGGCGAAAATTACATGGTTCATTATATGAAAACATACTACTTAACATACTACATACTACTTAATACAAAAGTTTTTCAACTACTTCTGGGACCTCTAGGCATGCTTAAGAACTTACTAAAAATGTAGGAATTTATATGTCTTATAAAGCCATCATTTTCAAGATGCGTCCAAGATAGCTGACTGGAGCTTAGCGTTATGATACTGTTCAAATATAGAAAGGTGGTATTGGTTATCTAACCCGAGGTTTTAGGGTTCAAGGAATGTGGCTGAATCAGTGAAATTTCCATCAGTTATTGCGACCGTAGGTCGCAGTTAACTATGAAAACCGGCACATCTTGTCCGTATCTCTGTCATGCCTGACCCTGTGGTTCCCCTGACACATCACTGTGTGTCACAGGTCTATGGGTCTGTCGCTCTGACATCATGCTCTGACATCACTGTGATGTCAGGGGAACCACTAACGTAATCATTTTTATGCCCATATGGAGATCCCTAATGTCATCAATATTAAGCCCATATCTAACAGGACATCATATGGGAATGCCCATGTATGGAGGCCACAACGGCCACATACCACACCAACAGAATCCATATATGGCCAAGACATCCCATATCTGTGTGGCTGGTTCTACAGACAGGGATCTCCATGTATGAGCATAAAAGGGATTGTATGTATGATGTCAGATGTCATAGACGTCATAGAACTTTCACATAACGAATAACTGAGTAAGCATGTTTGGGCTCTCACAGCATATCTCCATATACAGTACATGGATCTCCATATATGGGTACCAGTGGTCTCCATATATGGGTAACTGGTCTGATATACATCACTGGCTAGATGGCCAAGACATGGCGCAACCTCGCCGGTTGCATGTCGCCCTGCAGTGTCTTACTAGTTATTTATTGTAAAATCCATTGTATTGAGATGATCCATTGTACTAAATTATGTAAAAACAACCAATTTTATTGCAGTTGTGTGAGGGAATCTGTGAACTTATGGTGATTCATATGGGGACCTGGGGAGGGGGGGGGGGGGGGGTCATAGGTGTAGAATCTATTTCTAATGTTATATATTCAATTGCCAGTCAGTCTTAGGCCTATGTGCTAAAGGTCAGGTCAAGGTCTCTCACACCTTATCACTCCTTATCCAGGTGTCCAAGCAGGCAGCAGCTATGGTCATTGGTTGACATGTAGAGTATTCAAGGGGATGAAAATAAAAAGATTTTTAACAAGATACTCATCATTTTATAACATGATAAGGAGATAAAGATAAGTTCAGTGTCAAAGATCCTCCTCCGGATCCCGGTTTCCCATCCCAGGCCAATTAGCCGATCGCTATGCCCCTCCTAAAGCCGTGCTTGCCCAATGCCACGTTTAGCGACAGGTTACTAAGGCGGGTGCCTTGGCAAGCTGCCATGGCGGCGTGCAGCAATAGCACCCAGCTGCAGACTAACCTGCCACAAACGTCCAGGAAGAAAACAATAGCCTATACTAAAGTCAGATTAACATACAGTACACAAGTGTTACCAGTTATATTTTCTCATGAAGTGCTCCTAAATTATTCCCGTGGGTTGGTTTGTGTAGGTCAGTGCAATCCGTTCTGTTTTTGTTTCAGTGTTTGTGACACGGAAGCGAGTGGGTGGGACGTTCGCGAACGAATCGAGTCTTTTGAACGGCTCTTTGAAATGAACGATATGATTCGGTTCACAGTAGGGAGCCGTTCCTTTCTATGAACAGTGGTGGGAAAAGTACTACATTTCTTTACTTAGGTAAACATATCAATACTGCAATCAAGTTTGGAATGTTATTAATGTAGGCTACTAGAGTAAAAGTAAAATAGTATTGGTATCAAAATGTAGGCTACTTAAAGTACCAATATTAGAACGTACTCATTATGCAGAATGTCCTGTTTCACAGGTTTTCTAATGAGTAAAATGTAGAAAAATCATTTGCAAATAGCTGATCTACAAGCTCACAATGCATCGCAACGTGACACATTGTGAGCTTGTAGATCACCTATTTTCAAATGCCAGAAATGTATCCAATGGCCAAAATGTACAGGCCTATTTGGGTGGAAGTGATTTACAATCATAATCAAAATCTACAAAGTAACCAGTAACTAAAATGAGCCAGTCTTTTGAACGGCTCTTTGAAAGGAACGGATCTCAGAGATCCGGTTCACTTCAAAGAACCATAAATCCCATCTCTATCTAGCAGCCAGACTAGCGGTACACCGATGCGCGCCGCCATGGCAGCTTGCCAAGTCTGCTGCGTTAGTAACCTGTTGCTAACTTGGCATTGGACGAGGACGGCTTTAGGAGGGGCATAGCGATCGGCTAATTGTGTTCATATAGACACTTTACAAGCCTTTTGCACCGTGATGGATTCAAACCTTTAGAACTCCATGGTTGAGGACAGGTACTTTACAAGAGCAATGACGGATGGAGGATTATCCGCAGCTGACAGATTGTAATTTAGAAATAAAACAATATCGGGAGCACTTGAAAAAAGAGGAGTGATCCAAGCACTCAAAAACGTTAAGAGAGGAGGACGGACATAAAAACAAGGCACTTTATTTGATTACAAAATAATAAAAGCCGACATATATGAGCTGATGAAGACCTTGTGGTCGAAACATGTCGGCTTTTATTATTTTATGAAAAAAGGGAGATGACATGCACATCCATGACCAAAGTTGGGCAGGTGCTGAGCGACGAGTAGATACTAGAAAAATAAATAAAACGCTAGCACACAGAGGAGACGTCTGAAGAAGAGCAGTGTGCTTGAAACGTCACACCCTGTATTTGGTGCAATAAAAGCGCTTTTTTCGCATGTGAGCCCTCAGTGTGTTAGCGTTTTATTTATTTTTCTGGCTTTTATTATTTTGTAATGAAATAAAGTACATTGTTTTTTCCGTCCGTCCTGCTCTTTTAACTTTTTTGAGTGCTTGGATCTCTCCTCTTTTTTGAGTTTTATCCCACTGATCCTGGGAGCACCCACCAGTTTTCACTCCTAACATCTCATATTTATAGCATATTTTAGCGATTATGTTGTGAGGAAAACATTGAGATAATAGCCATTTTGGTTAGAACTGACTAAAAATAACTTTGTACTGTAAGTTTAAAATTATACTAACATTTTGTTAAGTGTTTTTTTAAGTTAAATTATCTTGCGGCACCCCAGGGTGCCCTGTCACCCACTTTGAAAACCCCTGATGTAGACAACTTAACGTTTTAGTGAAAAGAACCATATTAATTATCATTCCCTTCACTACTGTCTCAGTCTGTGTTTGCTCATGGGCAGCAACACAACAGTCTCCAGGGGAACATTATTTGTGTGGCCTGACCTTTACAATGAGGCTATAATGTCCTAAACAACCTGTAAGAAATGAAGAAGTCATTATTCATGATTAACAGACCTTCCCATTGATAGATGCAAATTCACCAGTGTCATTGTATTGAGTTTCCTCTTACATTTGTTGACGTTACATCAGTTAAGGTTAGGCTGCTTGGTATTCATCAAATGGGAAGTTAAAGCATTAGACTAGTTCACTATTCTTTCAAAGCATTCCTCGTTCATCTTTCTCTTTTGCAACTTTAAGTTTTCCAACAAGATGTAGAACAGATGCAGTCTGACAATGAACTACAATGACTGAGGACGTGCATGTCAACGTACAATGAAAAACATGTAGTCTGAGCTTTATCCTTGCCATTTTTCAAAGACAGAGGGTCAATACTAAGGGAGAATCATCAGTTTGAAGTTGAATGCTTCATTCGGATTTTGAAAACTGTGTTTTGGCATGTGGTTATAAATGAAGTGATAACACAGAAAGCTACCCCAGATGCAAGGCTATCACATATTTCCTAGTAGCTACTAGGTATATACCTTCCCAAAAGTCACTCTGAGAATCATTCCCCCCCAGATGGTACCGATTACCCCAAATGTGGGGCCCTGGCTCAGAGTATTATGACATAATTATATAGGCACTAAATGTCACTGCCTGTAATAAAGAACCATACAAATTTTAACCACCTTACTGGACTATATATAGTCTGAACTTTATCCCAACCATATTTCAAAGAGATAGGATCAATAATAAGAGAGAACCATCAGTTTGAAGTAGAATGTTCCATTCGGATTTTAAAAACAGTTTTTTGGCATGTTGTTATAAAAGGATAGATAGCACAGCTAAAGCTACCACAGATGCAAGGCTATCACATTTTCCCTAACACTAGAGGTGTATACCTACCCAAAAATCACTATGAGAATTAATCCCCCCAAATGATACCGATGACCCCATATGTGTGGTCCTAGCTCAGCGTCTATCTATGGAGACAGAGGCATATGAGAGTACGAAGGTATTTACAAATGGCGGGGTATGAGTACATTTTGATGCCAATACTTTTACTTAAGTACATTTTCAATTCTGGATTTGTACTCGTAACAGAGTAAATATTGCAGTATTGATACTTTTACTCAAGTAAAAAAAAGAGAGACTTTTTCCACCACTGTTGAGTAGAAGTATCAATACCCCATGTAGAAATACTCTAGTACTCATTTACTGCCACCATGAAACTTCGACTTTGGTAGCTCCCTGCCGTGCTCTTTTATGTTTTATATCTCGGGAATCTCGGAGTGTGGCAGTCAAAAGTCTGACAGCCTATTCAAAAGTATTGGCAACAAAATGTACTTAAAGGAGTAGTTCACCCTCAAAATGACTTTTTTTCTATTGATTACTCATGCCATGGACACTAGAGTTCAATAATATTTTTTAGTTTTTTATCACATTCCTAAGACAAAAAATAGATTAGAGTAAATTTACCCCCTTTGATTCCGGATGGGGACCCGTTTCAAAACGGGTCCCCATCCGGAACGAATGGGGGTACATTTATTGTTATCACATTTTTGTCTTAGGAATGTGACAACAAACTAAAAATATTATTGAACTCTAGTCTCCATGGCGTGAATAATCAATAGGAAAAAAAAGTCATGTTGGGGGTGAACTACTCCTTTAAAGCACCCAAAGTTGAAAGGGCTCATTATGCAGAATGCATAATTTTGCATGTTTCCAAATATATAAAATCCTTTGATTTATTTTTGATTTATTGACTTGTAGATCTATTTTTCTTTTCTTTTTTTCAACCAAAACTAACCATTTCAAAAATCAAAATTCAACAACAGATAATGACGTAATGATGGAATTGATCTGTAGCTTTTGTGCCTCTATCACTAAAGAGATGTGTTTTGTTTACCTGTAGCTAGGTCATGCGGTCACCCTGGTGATGCAGAGTATGCAGAGTTCCAGCTTGTGGAGGGAGAGGATTACGTCTTTGGGTCAACGGTTGAGTACACATGCCAAACAGGGTATGACGACACATTTGATCCATACATTTATCTTGTATTTTGTCCACTGCATCAAACAGCATGACGCTGAACACTGAGCATTGTTGCTCTAATCTAATGTGTCTTGTTTGAATTAAAGGCAGAGCAACACATCCCACTATAAACGCGCAAAATCTCTGTTTGCGTGTCTATCTGTAGTTTACCGGTGTCTCTTGAGAACTGTCCGTCCGACCGACTTCAAACTCGGTGTGCGCGTCACCGACAACCCGAGGGACTGCTATGCCCATATGGCATATTATGGAGATTGTCCAGAACAACCGATCCGACTGATATGCCTATACTGTATATTATGGCCATGCCCATAATATGTGCATATACTGGCTAGTAAGACGCCTCAGGGAGACAAGCGACCTCGCCCTAAAGGGCAAGGATGTGGACATCAGGGAATGTGCATGGACATCAGGGATCTCCATATATGGACATAAAAGGGATTTGTTCCCCTGGCATCACAGGGATCTCCCTATCTCCATATATGGGCATAAAAGGGATTGTTCACCCTGGCATCACAGGGATCTCTCTAACAGGGCATCATAAATATTGATGACATCAGGGAACTCCATATATGGGCATGAAAGGGATTCCGTTAGTGTGACATCACAGCGAAGCCAGAGCGTGATGTCAGAGCAGCAAACCCATTCTGGAAGAATGGTTCCCCTGACATCACAGTGACATCAGAGCATGAAGTCAGAGCGGCAAACCCATAGACCGTAACAATGTGTGACGTTTTTCATATTATATATATTTATATAGCACCTTTCATACACAAGTCAAAAAAGAAAGATCATGAAAGTTAAAGAGATACAAAATAAAATAAAAGTGAATGGATAAGTTAATTAATTAATACCGTGGCAGTGTTAGTGTTAAAGGGATATTCCACTTTCAACAGGGAGCAGTGGAAGGGCCTCTCTCCACATACACACCCATTGTAACTTCAAACTTCATTTTAACCATGATAGATTCATTAAAAACACCCATTATTTTTTTCTGGTGACTCATACTACCCTCCTAATACGTGAGCAGGCTGTGTTTTTTCTATAACGTTTTTCATTTATTTTTAATAATTATTTGGGAAAATGGAAAAAATGAAATACAAAAAAAATATTATTAAAAATAAATGAAAAACGTTATCGAAAAAACACGGCCTGCTCACATATAGAGGGTATGCGCGTGACATCACTGTTGCTGGAAGTTATGTGGGAACACGCCTACTGAGTGGCAAAAAACTAATTTCTGCCATTGACAGCCCATACATCCAAACAGAAAAGTCCTATCTGATTGTATTAAACAAAGTTAACTCACCAACATTGCGGCTGTACTGAAAGCTTGAATTATCCTCTTTCTATCTGCACATTTTTTGTTTCATAAAAATCCACCATAGGCATGTTATGAGCTACTTTCTGTCAAGACATTCTGTGCAGGTTTTTATTCTTCCAAGTGTCAGAGTTTGGAAGCACTCGTTTTCTACAACACATCATCCTGCTGCCTCCTGCATTATGTGCAAATTAGAAACAGGTGGTATACAGGGCTGTTGAGTGATTTGCAACTAGCACCTCCAAACTCCAATGCTCCATGGTGCTCAATGTTTTGCCACTCAGTCTAGATTAGGGGGGCGGGTCCCAGTGGACTTGCATACCCTCTATTAGGAGAGTAGTATGAGTCACCAGAAAAGATAATGGGTGATTTTAATGAATCTATCATGGTTAAAATGAAGTTTGAAGTTACAATGGGTGTGTGTGGGGAGAGGCCCTGGGCCTGGAGGGCCTGGTAACATTTACATCAAATATCTAAATATTCAATCAAGCTAATTAAAAACTGTTCAGGGTGTTGATAAAAGCCTGATTAGATGATACAATTACCAAAAGTTTTTTTGAAAGTGAAATATCCCTTTAAGGGATGATGATCATGTGTGGGTCAAGAAAGCACATTTTATCATACAGGATTTGCAATAAGCAGGAGCCCACACACTTCATATTTGACATATACTTTTCATTTTAGTAAATTGTGGATGACCGTGCAGCCCAGTTCCCCCCAAGGGCCCCTGAGAGCCAAGAGCCCCTAGCCCCTGGCCCCTGGCGCTACCGGCCCCATGGCTAATAACCCTGAGTCACTGCACATATTCCTATACAGGCTGGGGCCGCACATGCACACATAGACATCAAAGGGGGCTTGAGCCCCTGCCCTTGTGTGCCCTCTTCAGACCATGAATGCAGCATTTACTATGGTGAAAGAAATGCCCTCTTTCCATGCCATACCTGAGGGCAGCATTCAAGAGAAGTGCCTTGTCCAAACTCTCCTGAACTTGAATGCAGCATCTTATGTTGAAAGAATTGCCCTCTCTGTGTAGAAATCCATGCCATTACGCCACATTTCCAGAATTGACTTGATTATGCTTAGTTCAGTGTGGTATCAAGCAACGAAAATAGCCGACCTTTTTAGTGAGCTTGGAGGTCTGCTATTTTCAATATTTTCACAAAAAGGCCCTTTTAGAAATTTCAGCCGCTGCCTCTCTAACGTTCTCTGCACGTCCCTGGCAGGGAGTGTTGGGCAGGTGGAGTAGGAGGAAAGCATTCTCCCTGTGGGGGCTCCTCACTGGTAGGGCAGTCAGTAGGATACAACAGCAGTGACAACACAGAAATGTGTGTGTGTAGTTTCAATTGGCATAACGACTGACGGGGAGAAAAGAGGTAAACTGAAGAGTTTTCTTTTAGGACTATTATGAAGACTAGCCCTTACCCGTTCAAAGATATGAGCTCCAAAATGATGTGCAGTGTGTGGGTTATGGGATGTGCACTGTGCACACAGTATATGAGGGATGGAAAGTAACTTTAACTGGTGCTTGCATGATGTAGGAGCATCAATGTAAGAAACCCGTTTCGTTTAATGGCTACAGAGATACTTTGTTTGTTTGTTGCATTTATTCCAGCTACCAGATAGCCAGCAAGATCAATAGAAGGCGCTGCATGTCCAGTGGATGGGATGGATCCCTCCCAGTCTGTGAAGGTAAGATCTCATGTGTTCACTCATTACATTCAGTTCATCTATCTATTTTCAGATGGACCAGTGGGGTCTGCCTAATGGTACAGACACAGGCAGCATGTATTTGACAGGCAGGCAGGCAGGCAGGCAGGCAGGCAGGCAAGTTGACTAACTGACTGACTGACTGACTGACTGACTGACTGACTGACTGACTGACTGACCTTAGCGGTGTCTCAGTTACTGTGCAGGTCAGCATAGTTTGTGATCAGGCATTTCAAATCTCACAAACTGGCACATCTTTTTCCTACCCGATCTTAAATGAAGGTGTTACGACTGTCTAGGGGTAAGGGAATGTTGACATAATAAGACGAATAATAATAATAGTAAAAGCCCCGGGCCGTAACAGGGTTAGTTTTCCTCATTATGTCTAGTTTAGTATAACAGTGCCATGTGCACTTCAGCACATTATATAACAACAAGTATCACTGGGACAACTATGACAAACATTTCATATCCAGCTTTCACTGACTGTCCCGTGCACAGATTACCCTTGATTATGTACATTACTCATACACGGTCCATACATGTAGGTCTGGACATAGGGTGGCCACAGCTGAGTGGTTAGTTGTCCCATGTACCATTCCAGGCCAGCATTGCTGATAGCAAGACTCTGAACCCATAGCCTTGTTTTTTTGTCTTTTTAGTTTTTCCTTTTTTTGTTTGCTTTTTTCATGTGACTGTCCACCATGTCATCCGAGGTCAAACAAACTGGCTAAGAAACTAAACAAACAGTGCTCAGTGAAGCTGTAGAGCAGGGGTCTTCAACAGGGGTTCCGGGACCCCTAGTGGGTCCTCAGAGTTACTACAGGGAGTCCTCCAAATCTTTGTGTGATAGAAACTTTTTTCTCTTTTTTTATATCAACCACTTGAACCCCAGCGTCCATAATATATTCAGAGAACATTAGCCAAAAATAGCAGATCTACAAGCTCATAAGCTTGTAGATCGGCTGTTTTCGGCAAAGAGGTTTAGTGTAGAGGGGTAAAAGAGCAGACTAAGTACAGAGTGAAAGGTCCAGTTAATTAAGTATTGACGGTTCATGTGGTTAATCTGAAATTGACATGAATCCTAAATACACTGATAAGCGTGCTGTCAAATAATGAAATTATATGGAATCTATGAAAAAGTTGTGGGGGTCCCTGCTTCATCTCTCTCTCAACTAAGTGGTCCTCGGCCTGAAAACGTTGAATACCCCTGCTGTAGAGACGAACACAGGTCTGGCAGTCTTCCGGATTAATGCGTGCAATGTGTACTGGAACCCCCTCAAGGATACTTTGAGACCCAAATAGTTTCCAGTGAGCCAACATGCACAATATCAGCACCCTGACTCTGACTTTGAACAGAATGGAACAGAGCCTTCATTAGTATCATTGGTAACACCAGTGAAGGAAGGAAGGAAGAGGCCTAATTTATTACATGGGCAACTGGCGGTCCGGGGGCCGCATGCGGTCCCCACCTTCACTTAATGCGGCCCGCAGGTTAATATCAGAATACTAATATATTATTGATTTCAGCTGTTACTATTCCAAACATGCAAACATGTCCTGCTTTAATTACTTCAGTCTATATTAGTAGCTTACTGACTAGTAGGCCTATAGTAGGATTAAAATGTTAGTATTTTTTTACGCTTTTTCTTTTATGTCAAATATTTATATTATGTTTACGTTCATATGAGTATAACTAAATGCATTTGAAATTAAATCAAAATGTTACATTTCAGGATTCCAATTCAAAAGAAGCTAAAATAACAGGTCTACAAGCAACATGTTTTGAGCTTGTAGATCGGGTATTTTTGCTTATTTTGTATGACATACTAGAATGACAAAGTAGGACGTAGCAATATGCAATATGGCCATATGGAAATATAGTGTTCCTCTCCCTCATCAAAGTTGCCCACCTCTGTGGGGGGCCATTAGGTTTTCCATTGGTCATGTGTGTGTGATGCTCCCTTGTTATTTGTGTCCAGCCAAACGGTGTCCAGCGATACACGTCAACGAAAACGACATGCAAGTGACCGGAGAGCCCCTGGACGCTAGCTACGGCGACGTACTCCGGTTTAGGTGCAAGCAGAATCACTTGGAAGTGGACGGCCCGAAACATATCTACTGCGATAAACATGGAGAGTGGAGTGCTCAAACTCCAACTTGCAAAGGTACTGTAGGCTGCATCAGAGAGAGAGAGAGAGAGAGAGAGAGAGAGAGAGAGAGAGAGAGAGAGAGAGACTGAGAGAGAGAGAGAGAGAGAGAGAAGATGCAATGACTGACACTTATTACCTTACTCATTCTCTGCCAGTCAACTGCCTGATCAACATTTCAACTAGGGGGTTCCCTGCCGATCAACTTTTATCAACTTTTTTATAAAAAGTGATTTTTTTAGATATGTTTTGCGGAAAAAACATGTGTTTCGCACAAAACACCTGTTTAGAAACATTTTAACTGCCCCTCTCGAGTTTCCCGAGTTATTACCGTTGTTTGAGGCCGCCATGGCCCGAGTTTCCTGATTTGGCAGCCATTTTGAAAAAAAATATATATATTTTTTGGACCTCCAAAAATGTAGTAGGCATGATCGCAATCACGAAATTGTATGTTTAACCCCCATACCAACCACATCTTTCAAACATGGCGGCCATGTTTGTTTACATTTGAAGAAAACGTAATGGCTTCTATCTCATGAATGCCTGAACGGATTTCCAAGCGGATGTTTTTGTTTGAAAGCTGTGAACAGCGTGCACACACACGGTGCATGATCTAGGCATGATTCCGTGCACTACATTTTTTTTTCTGGCAGCCTGGTACTTGGCAGCCATTTTGAAACGGCAGAGAATGAGCTCATTTACACGTGTTATAGACAATTACAATTAAGTAGAAAGCTGAATCTATAACCATAAATAGATAGCAGTCGTGTAAAGTACATTTACATGTACTCCACCACATCTCAGAGGCAAATATTATACTTTTGCTCCACTACAGTTAGACTCTATTAAGACTTTAAGTTACTAGTTACTTTGTAGATTTGGATTATTATTAACACTTGGGGAGCCAAACTCGTTCAGTGACGAGTTAAGGCCACTAGGTGTCACCAAGCCAAAAGGAGTTATCTCGTTGAGGGACGAGGCAACATAGGGTTAACTGTTCGTGCCTGCAGCCTGCCCTCTGAATGACCCGAGTCCATTACGTCACCCCTTAGCAGGGAGAGAGAGAGGGAGAGAGAAAATAGCGGAGCCTGCTTACATTCCTTTCCATTCTAGCCTGAAACATAAGAAGGGCTTTATCTCTGAATGAGGTAAAAAGAACGCCAGGGAAGCAGAGATCTGATTGTTTTCACAGCGACACTTTACCGCGATGGTCAGCTCCCGTTTGGATTTTAGTTTCGCGAGCGTTTGTAAACAAAGGGATTATCTTCCTCAATCGTCAGCGGACACCCACGTGCACACGCACAAAGCTTCCGAGGCTATAATATATATAATAAAGCGTAAGTGAACGGCGGCACCAGCAACAGCTAGAAATGTTATAAACCTTGGCGGCCGTTGTGTTAAGTGTGCCATGCAATGCAATGGCAAAACACTTATTGTAATCCGCCATACTTAGTTGTGGGCTCGCTGGAGGCGAGTCCACCTTGTTGTACCCAAATTTATATTTGTGGGCACCTTGTTATACCCCAGTTTATTGTGGGCTCGCTGAAGGCGAGTCCACCTTGTTGTACCCCAGTTTGTATTTATTCTTTACTACTTCCAAGGGTCTGACCCAGGGACGTGCTGGCCATTGGAAAAAGCGGGACAACTCCCGAACGGCCGGTCCATTCCCGGCCGTTCCAGGCCGGCTATTAGGAAAAAGTTAAAAATAAAATGTCGACCTTCGTTCCATTTTGGGGGCTGGGCGGCCAACAAAGTAAATCGTCACTGTCGGGCAGAAACCTTGTATCTCCAAGTTTCAAATTTGTAATTTTTTTCGCAAAGTAAAGCCCTGCTTCATCATACAAAGCCGTAGCACAAGTATTGAAAATAGCAGATCTACAAGCACAAAACACCTCGCGGTGCGAGGCGTTGTGTGCTTGTAGATCGGCTGTTTTCACTAGTTTAAATCATTTTTTAAATGATAAAAACAAAACAAAAGGTTTTGGACATACAAGGTTTCCACTCGACAACGATGAAATATAACTCATGTAATTGGCCCACTGGCTTGTCACTTGTCATGATCTGAAATGACAAATCTTTGAGTAGCAGCAGCGCTATAGAGAGAGATCTCTCTCTATAGCGCGCAATGAGGGCCTCTCCAACTCTTTTTCCCGGGCTGAATCAGGGGCCCAGCACGTCCCTGGTCTGACCACTTTCTTCGTCCTTTAACTACTTCAACACACTTTGTGCAAGAAACCTCATTCAAACTTCAACATGTTCAGCTTTCTACAGTGATGATTGCTTACATTTTTCTTTTCAAAATATTTCATATTTTTTTAAATATTTAACTTTTAAACTTTTTTTTTCCCTATTTATAATGGGAGTCTATGCAGAAAAGTGCAAATTCTTTGTGCTCTTATAGCTCTTTCATACTTTCACATAAAAACCTCGTTCCAACTTTGAAATGTTCAGCGAGGTTTGAAGTTTCATTGTTGTTTTAGAATTTTTTTAAAAGTTTATACTGTTTGAAATATTTAACTTTATTCATAAATCTTTCATCCCATAGAGAATGAATGGGATCTGACTTTCAAATTTTCACTTTTTCACTAGACTTTCCAGCCTCATTACTCTGGCATACTTTTACGTAGGAACGCGATTCAAGCTTGAAAAAACGCTCACACTCTTTTGGACTTCTTCCTGGTTCAAACGGTATTCGAAAATGTTGTACGGTTTATTCACAATCGCAGCTCAAAGGTAGAGTGGTTTGGGGTATTTTGGGGGTATTTTTGGCGGGAAAACCAGTCCTAGAGTGTGGCTAGAGTGGAGGAGATTTTTTCTTGTTCCCAGATTTTCTGTGAATATATTGTCCTCACGGCCAAAATATTCAACATTTATGCATGTTTTTGACACGTTTGTAGCCACGCTCGTCGTGTTTCGTACAGTGCAACTAAAATAAAACAGAGACTTACAGAATTTCATCTATGGCCCTCGGAGACAACGTATACATTTACTACTGATACGGCCCGCCCCCTTTTCAGACTGTTTGGAGACCTACTGTATCATAATGTTATACTTCGTTGCGTCACCCCACCACTTTAAAGGTATGATGACAGCCAAAGAAGATTAACATTATGATACAGTAGGTCACGTGGTCTTTCTTCAAACGGTCTGAAAAGGAGGCGGGGCCGTATCAGTTAGTAGTGAATGTATACTTTGTCCGTCGTGCGGTGCCGCGCGTTGTTGTTAGCTTGCCTAGCGCCGCACCGCACGGCTATTTTCGAGAGCTATTGTGTGTGTACACACACGCACACACGCTCACGAACGCACACACACACAGGCTACACACACAGAGTGTATGAGCCACGGACAACAGTCCTCCGCTGTGCTCCGGTGAGACAGCAGGACATATGGCTTGCTCCGGACATATGGCTTGCTACCTAAACTGTAAACTGTAAACTGCAGTATAGCAGTGTGTGTGTGTGTGTGTGTGTGTGTGTGTGTGTGTGTGTGTGTGTGTGTGTGTGTGTGTGTTGTGTGTGTGTGTGTGTGTGAGAGAGCGAGAGAGAGATAGAGAGACACACCCCGTTCTCCTTCCTTTTTTTCCCATCTGGTGCCGTGCCGCGAGGGCCAGTCAGATATGTATCCGCCCTGCAACGCTCATTTATCGGCCACAAACATTGTCATGCCATGGACCTCCAATATTTACAAGCGACTTCGGCACTAGCCGTTAACAAATGGACTCCCCCAGAACCTAAATAACTTCGTGTCGGGGGGCCCTCCCCGGTCTCTCGAACCTAAATAAGTTAGGCTCCTTATAGAGTCTGAATGGACCACAATACTCTTTTTCACCTTCACAGCATACTGCATATACCCGCGTGACAAGTAGAACACAGCACTGATACACAACAGTGCAGCGTTAAGGCCTCTCCATACTTTGACCGAAATGTTAGGGGAGTTGGACTTTCCGACGTTCAAATTTCCGAACTCTCATTCGGTCTAATGCTTTTCAGAAGTCGCGAGTGGCGTCATTTTGTAGTCGAACCTTACCTTTTGCACACATACTCCTTGCCTGCCAAACCACAACCTCAACCCATCAATTCTCACATGGCCCTCTTCTAGCGCCACCATGAGGCCGATTCTTGAAACACACATTTTTGGACACTGCTCCTACAATTTTTGCCCTAAAATCATGCAAATCGGTACACAGTATGTCTACACTCATCTCATCAACATGGATATGTCCCATTTAGCGACACCTTCAGGCCGATTTTTTAAAACACATTTTTGGACACTGCTCCTACAAATTTTGCCCTAAAATCATGCAAATCGGTACACACTTGCTCTACACTGATGTCATCAACATGGATCTGTCCCATTTAGCGCCACCTTCAGGCCGATTTTTTTAAACACATTTTTGGACACTGCTCCTACAGATTTTGCCCTCAAATCACGCAAATCGGTACACAGTATGGCTACACTCATCTCATCAACATGCATCTGTCCCATATAGCGCCACCATCAGGCCGATTTTAACATACACATTTTTCCACACTTCTTTTGGCCTAAAATCACGCTGCGACCTGACGGTCGCTTATCTCCCGATTAGGGAGTCTTACTGGTAGTGGTTCAGTTCAGTTAGTTTTATTTTTCAGCACTTTTGAACAGTTCAATCTAATAAATACAATTCAGCAAGCACAAAGTGGTAGCAATTTAGAAGCAGAATTTTTAGCTCCATTGTCTCGCTACACCTCTCACAAACATAGCCACCACGTCGAACAAGCGTGAAAATTTACAACTGTCCACATTTTAAACATGCCACTCTTTGAACGGCATTTATTTCAATTTAACAACATCTCGCCTTTCGCCTCACGCAGAGCAGCCAGTCCTGACATAGTATTCTGAACATTCTGGCCAGTGCTGAAATGATCATCAGGGTATCAAGTTACAGAGGGAGGGAGGGGGAGGGAGGGGGGAGAGGAGCTGAGCAGAGTAGAGTATCGAATTACAACAGAGGGGGGTGTGTGTGTGTGTGTGTGTGTGTGTGTGTGTGTGTGTGTGTGTGTGTGTGTGTGTGTGTGTGTGTGTGTGTGTGCGTGCGTGCGTGCGTGCGTGCGTGCGTGCGTGCATGCGTGCGTGCGCGCGCGTGTGTGCGCAAGCGTTTTTTTTTCCCCAAAAAAAATTTTTTTTCAAAAAATATTTTTTTTCAAAAAACTTTTTTTTTCTCAAAAAACTTTTTTTTTCTCAAAAAACTTTTTTTTCCTCAAAAAACTTTTTTTTCTCAAAAAACTTTTTTTTCTCAAAAAACTACCATATTTGGCCATTACACACACCACACTGCCGCAACATGGCGGTGAAGGCCGCACAGCGGCCTGAACTCTAGACTTCGGGCCGCAAACTTCTAGTACAATTACAAATCTGATATCAGTGCATCTGAACATAGCATGGTGTCAAAAGATAATAAATAAATGTAGATAGAAACGTTCAAGGCACAGAGTTCATTTGACATGAAAGTCAGCTAGGGGGTAGATGAGGAAACAAAATGAAATAATTTTGGGCTATTTTGAGTTTTGAGTTAAATCACAGGTCAAATTTGACCCGCTAACACAAAAAGTGTTAGCGGGTCAAATGTCTCTTAATTTTATTTATTTTTTACCATCCATTTGCAATGGAAAAATATCTGGAGAAAGATATTTTTTTATCTGTTATCTGGCCCATGGGAATGGGCCTTTATAATTATATTGTACCTATATATAATTATATATTATACTTCTTCTTAAAATAAATATATCATGCCTGTTGCTAAGCGTGCAAGACAGTATAGTCAAGTTGCCATACCTTAGCGTTTTCTGAACTGACGCCACTGGGATAATGTATCATCATAATATTATAATATTATACTCTTGAGAGGAACAGTTTGACTAACCAGAAGTTCCTAGTTCCTATCAACTGCACTCTATGGTTACACAAGCGTGTTCTTATTCAGGCCAGTGAACACATTAGTTTTTTTTTTTGTAATTTTTGAATAATATTTATCGTTTTTCAGAAAACTTAGGTCAGGCCTAAATGGGAGGCTAATGTAAGCATTTTTTATGATTTGAGTAAGAGCAGCAAAACATGGCGCTTCACTCCTTCTCACATTGGTATTTTTATTTCTATGTGTTGCGGATATGGAGCAGCTGTTACAACATATCTGTCACAGGTAAAGTTAACAGTTATTTACAGTGGAGTTATGGACAGGACAGGGAAAGGATGATAACTCCATTCATAATGATTATGTTTTCTATTGTGTTTCCCTTTTTTTCCATTTTCACATTTTTGGATTCAGGGCAAAGAGTTAGAAAATGGAAAACGAGCAATTATCCATTTTCAAATTGATTTTAGAAACAAATATTGAAATATTTTTCATTTTCCTTTCCATTGTAGGAGTCATTAAAACCGGTACAATTTGAGGTCCCTCTAACCTTTTTAGGTGTATTTTATATATTTGGTCACCAAAATTGATTTTTAAAAGCTTTTTATCCTCAATTGAAATGTTCCCTTTACATCTTCATGCCAGAAATTATCTTGCCTTTTTTAGCAGACAACCACACCACCTGTAACCTATTTTGCCCTCGCTGCATGTGCAAGCTGTTCAGTGCTCGCTCGCTCCCGTGAATCCGATAGGAGCATGTTCATTGATTGATTGATTGATTGAAGAATTTATTAGAAGTTTGCAATAGAAAAAAGGTAAAGTTTCATGACAGTACAAATCACTGGTACAAGGTTAACTAAAAGGAGATCCTAGAAAGCCGAGGCTTATTTCCACAGGAACCACAGGAATAGACTAAGCCCCCATGCTCCCCCCACACGTGGGGGGAGCATGGGGGCTTAGTCTATTTACAAGTCACGGGTAGCAGCCGCCTGAAGGCAGTGGTGTGATATGGATTTTAGAAGTGTGGGTCCTCTAAATTCATGACGTCATGCGTGCATGCTGTTTTTATTGTTAATTGGTGTGTGCATATGAGGCGCGCGTGCGTGCAGCAAAATAAGTGTGGGCTCGCCGAGCCCACGCGAGCCCATGGCATCTCACCCCTGCCTGAAGGTGACTTTTCATACCAATTTTGAAGGAGACTAGGGATTTGCTCTCCTTTAAGGCTTGTGGAAGGGCGTTCCACATGTTGATGGTATAGCAGGAGAACGAGTTAGAGCCTTGTTTACTGTTAAATCTACGTTGATGATGATTAGTGGAGCTGCCTCATGGTGTTGTGATCGTGAACATCCTTGACCTTTAAGAAGTTGTCAGGTACATGGGTATCTTGGAGGTGTAGTGTATCTTGTACACCAGGCCCATTGCAAGATGCTGTACTCTGTCAGCTACTTTGAGCCACCCCACGCTTTCGTGGTGATGATCGGTAAGGTGGGTCTGAGGAGGAAGACCAAGCACAACCCTTGTTTGTTCTGGGCACTTTTACATCATGATTGTGATGTAATTTTCCACCATTTGGGAATTTTTACTTTTTGTACTGTAAGTATATTTAGATTTTACTTAGGTAAAAAGTAACACATGCAAACACAAGCCTTGTTTTACTTGTAACAGAGTACTTTACTTAGGTAAAAACATTTGAGTAGCCTACTTGTGTTGTAAAAAGCTTGGGGCAAAACACATGCAGGCAGTGAGAAATAGGCCTAGACATCCATGCCTTGATTTCATCCAAAACATATTAATCCTAAAATCGGAAATGTGGGTCTATAAAGAATGCTTGCTGCTCACACAGAGGAGAGGGAGCATTTCGCTGTTTCTATGTGTCATCCTTTCGACACCCAAACCTAACCAAGCTCCGTGGTGTGAGTCGCTAACCCTCTCGATGCTCCGTTGTCGAAATGATGGTCTTCGAAACAACGTCTGAGAAGGCGGGGCACACAAACCAACTACAGAAGCCCAGGTAAAAAATGACAGTTCTGTGACCACGATACAAGAGCAAAGTTCCGTTTCTCAATGGATTTGTCATCTAGGAGGGTTATTAAACAAATTTGGCCGGGGTGTATTTTTTAAAATGGCTGGGAAAATGTTTGACAGCTAGGGTAATTTTCTTGAAAAACATTCCTTGGGCTAAAAAACGGCCAACAAAACTATGGTTTAGTGAAGAGTCATCAATTTTCACGGTCTTTTGGGGTCTGTTTTTAGCCCAAGGAATGTTTTTCATGCAAAACAAATGCTTGCAATGGATTCAGAATAATTAAAAACCTCTAGTTTGACCCCTCACATCCCACTTAAAGCAGTTTTTTTGGGAGTCATTTTTTCCTTTAGTATAGTGTATCCACGGCTTTCCAACGCCCCAGTGCATTGCGCAGACGTTGTACCGAGCTTCCGGCGCCGCAGCCGAGAGTGATTTACAAGCTCACAACGGGCTGCATCTGCGACGCGACGTGAGCTTGTATGTCTGCTGTTAAACCGGAAATGTCGTCCAAATAATCTCCAGTAAACTCCCGTGGAAAGAGGTGGATATAAGTGAATGAGACTGAAAATTACCCTAGCTGTCAAACATTTTCCCGGCCATTTAAAAAAAGACTAAATTTGTTTAATAACCCTCCTAGATGACAAATCCATTGAGAAACGGACCTTTGCTTCCACGGTCACGGAACTGCCATTTTTGACTCTACTACCACATCAATAAGAGCGTTAGAATTGCATCAGTGCAAAAGAACGTGATGTGAGCCTAGCTCAGCCTCCGCCAGCCTGAGTAGTTGAGTCTACATTTTCGAGCCCTTCCTGATCACGTGACGGCAGGACTGATTTTGGAAGCTGGTATTTGAGCTGTCCGCTTCGCTCGACAGCTAATAATAATAATAATCCTTTGGCAGAAAACATCCAAGTTTTGTTCCTTTTTTAAATGAGATACAAAAGTTTTCAGCAGCTAGATCATCAACAGTTTGACATTATATCAGTTTTTGCTGCTGCAAATTCTCTTCTTAAGTTAATTGTTTGCACCTGCTGTGCTGCTGGGAGCAGCAGGCGAAGATCTCCGCCAGGCCGGGGTTGTCTACCCATGCCTGTGAAATTCATAGGCTGTCATAGTGGCCATTTGGAATGGAATCTGCTCAAACTGGTTTATATACTGATACAGAAGCGTCTAGCAGATTACCAAGCGTGTCTAGGAAGGGAGCGCTCGTTTTATGGTTAGATGTCACAGTTATTGTCCACGACATTCAGTTATTGTCCACGACATTGCAAGCGGCGCGAAAGTTACGAAGCCGCGGTGAATGCAAACGTTATATTCATGCCCAGGCCGTAAGGCCTGAGCAAGCCCACGATAAACGCATTCTATTCACCTCCTCTGCGCGGTCCAAGTGACTACAATGGAGCGCTCCCTACCTCCGGTTCAGCCAATCACAGGGGGCTCGGGGGGGACAGGAACTTGTACAAGCTTGGGTATCCGCAAGACACGATACAGAACAATATATAAACATGTAATGTCCAAAACAGTTCCTTAACCAAATTGCAAAATACAAATAAATAGCAGTTCTACAAGCACATAAACATCATATCTCAATGCATTGGGAGCTTGTAGATCTGCTATTTTTACTCCTATAGTGTAACACTATTCTATGATGTACTTTTTGTTTGTTTATTATCAGGGAAAATAAGGGGATTTGTTCTTTTTCCTTATGGGACTACTTGATGAATGTTCCGGACCAGTGGTTACAATGGTGGGGCCAGTGATCCAGTGGCAAATATCCGTTAATGTCTACCCCTGGAAAGACAAAATTACTTTTACATTTACAATGTGGTCTTTATCCAGAGAGCTGTTTACAATTGTCTAATCACTAGTCTAGAGCTGTCAAATCTTACAGCAGACTTTCTGACGTCAACGCCTGGCCACGCCCACACTCTGACCACGCCCACATTGGTGTCCCCCCATGTCATTTTCCTTTCCAGCTCCCCTGCCGCTAAGGAAAGTGCACTAAAAATGTAAAATAATCCATAAATTATGCTATTCACATAAAACCAGCAATGTAGGGAAGAACTGGGTAAGATGAACCACTTTGGGCTTGAAGGACCAGGTCACCTCTGGGACAACCAGATCTTATTTTATTGTTGTTTGGGACACGATCAACACAATACTTTTTTGTGTTAAATCTGTGTTTTTAGATATTTTATTATTTTAGCATGCTACAACTGGTCATATGATGCAAAATGCACCAGTTGTAGCATGCTACAAGCATGCTGAAATCCTAAAATATCTAAAAACACAGATTGAACAAAAAAAGAAAAAGTGAGATGGCAGTCAAATCAAAACATCTAGACATAATTATTTCAGGATGTCTTCTATCATTTGAAATTATGAGTTAGCATCTATGACAAAGGGCCATAAAAATATGACTTATTAAAAAAAGTGGTCAAGTGTCTCAATTTTTCCCATAGGGGTATGTTGATCCAAGTCGAGGGGTAAGTTGACCCACATGATATTCTTAACTTATCAGTTTAACCCTCTAAGGCCCAAAAATAGAAATACTTAAAATAAAAAATTGGAAAAAAAATCAGATGGTGTTGTAGGAGTCTTAATCAGAGGAAAATGTAATGTTTTTTTAAAAAAAAATGTTTTTGTAAGGTTTTATAGCCATAAATCATAAATCATGCTTTAATTTGCATATGGGGGATATTTTTCACAATAATAACATATGTACATGTTCTAGACATTCTAATGATCACCAAAAAAATAGTACAGGCATTTTACTTATGTTTTTGTGAGGAATAGCTTCCATGAAAAAGTGAGATGTTGTTCGTCAAAACTCTGGAATGTCAGCGGGTGTGGCGGGTGTGAATGTCAGCCCCTGTGGGGGGTATTTATATGCAAATATTGTGGCCAATGGCATTGTAATACTAAACAATAGAATCCAATGTTGATGTTTAGGTGGTAGGGGGAGCCAAAATAAAATGATTTAAACCTTTTTTTGGATAAAATACAAACGTTGTAATATTACAACAGTGGGCTCTAGACTCTAGAGCCCACTGTTGTAATATTAGAGGGTTAAACTTGAACAGTGATTTGACAGAAACAAACTGTCATTAAATTTGTCCACATACTCAAGAGTCACATGAAGCACAGTCCCTTGTGAAGTTCTGGATGAGTTGTCAATCAGAATTCCCAGAGTTTACAGTGAAAGCTAAAATGTAACTTTTGTTACTACAGTATGTATCTCTGTAACAGTAGTATTTTCATGCTGGCATATAGCTGAAGAATATGTTCAGGACAAGGTTTGAGACAGAAAATGACATGAGACATGAGACTCCACTATAGCCAAGAGAAGTTGAGAAACAGTTCACTCAATGACCTGGTGACCCAAGTTGCAGTTTTCACTGGGAAGTAGGAGGTCAAGAACATCCACAGAAAAGGAAATTGGAATCTCAAGAAGGGGAAGTGATACCAGTATTAATATTAATTGAGTGAAATAGAAATAAAGTAATAAAGCTTTCCTTTTTATCTTATTTATACATTCCTCTAAAAGCCGCATCCCACTTCCAAGCCCATTCACGCCCACTTCACATCCACTTCAACTCATAGGTAGTTGTCTAGATTCTAGAACATAAGGAATATACCGCCCATAACTTTATGCCGTCCGCTCATTCGCTAGAGAGCAAGAGCGAGCGAGCGAGCGAGAGAGAGAGAGAGAGAGAGAGAGAGAGAGAGAGAGAGAGAGAGAGAGAGAGAGAGAGAGAGCTAGAGAGAGTGTAGTACTTTTCCTTTCCTACCTGTTTGCTGACAGGTCATATTCCATTGGCCATATAATCTGGAACAAAATAATCCTTTAGGGGTCCATGCACGTCCCAAATTGATCCCATCATTCTCTGAAGTAAGTGTGCAGCTCTATAAAGTATTGCTGCATCGTGTGTTCTCCTCTTGTAGATCTGTCTGTTTTCAGTAACAGTGACAAGTACGTCAACGTTACAGTCTCCAGTTTCATTTTCAGTGAACTGAAACCTAAACTTTTCTTCTTCTCTCTCTCTCCCCCTAGCTCTCTCGCTCCCCCTACTGCTTGGCAGAATAACTTACTTTGTCTTACAACAATATTGTAACATTTAAAGACAGATGTATATTTTATGTATTTTATTGATTTTGACATTTATAGATATAAAAGTCAAAATGTATCAAATATGATAGTCTCAATCCAATTAATTAATAACAATTAGTTTAAATCATAATTTGATTTTACTCAATTCATTTGAGTCTAATACAATATTTATTTCAAAGAATAAAAATATTGTGTGTGTTTGTCAGGCTGCTCCTCGCCTGTCTAGATGTCTCATTCACAGAGCTTTTCGCGTTAACAACGAGGCGAGGGGGGCTAGATAGGAGCGCCGCTTGCGGCGCGACTTTCTAGTTTACATACAACAGCAATGTATATTTTCACGCACGCACGCACGCACGCACGCACGCACGCACGCACGCACGCACGCACGCACACACACACACACACACACACACACACACACACACACACACACACACACACACACACACACACACACAGACACAGACACAGACACACACACACACACACACACAGTGAGCCTGCATTACAAACCAATGGAGCGATGGTCCCGAAATATGATATACTTATTTCTTTTGACCAAATTGACATCAACATCCCCAAAAGTATTCAAAAGAAGGGCTACAGTAACTGGATTGACGTAGCCTGACACTCTGACAATTGCATTTCGTTTCACTCCATTATTCAGTCTGAACGTGCTTTCATCCAAGGCAGTTTCTGGGATGGGCGTTGCCAAAGAGGCAGTCTTCTTCGATTGGTTCACCGCCTGACCAATCACAACTGTAGCAACGCAGATGATGTAGTGTTGTTATGTATATTGTTGTTGTATATTGTTGTGGCTGGCTAGTGGCTAGCCTGTTGCTTGCTACTTCTAACCAAAGAAACAGGCAGAATAGGAGCGCTACGAACTAGTAATCAAACACAACATAACATGTCTGCTACTGATGTTTCATAGCGAGATCGATACGAGCACAATGTTTATGTTTGGGAATGTGCGGTACGGTCCGGCGGCGGCGCTTGGTAATTTGGAAACGCACATGAGTTCTGGGAAATCCCCAACCACGCTGTTTATCTTCGTTCTGTCAGTTCAGTACTCCATCCTATGGGTGGCGCTACCGCATCAACCAAGATCACAGAAACGTCTCACGTTTGCTCCCGCAGGACGATATTATTGGCCGGCGGGCTTGTCACTCAAGTTGGGGTGTCTCCCCCTTAAAGCCGGTGACGCCTGCTCGCTCCTCCTCTTTTCGCTTTCTGCTTGCCAGACGCAGACGCGAATTCACCAGCTCCTACCAACCTACTTCTACATTCTTCACATTCTTCAAGAGGATCTAACCGGAGACAATCAACTCGGGCGACATTGGAGTTGCCACCCGGTTCCGGAACCTTTCCTCCAGCGATTCAACTACTTCAAGGACAAAGACTTGTTCTAGTGCATGTTGTTTGTTAGCCTAGCTTAGGCCACCGTGCTACTAGCCAACAAGCTAACCCTCCACGCCGCCTTCTTCTACCTAGCCACCGTGCTAACGGTAGCCACTACACCTAGCCACCGCGCTACGGTTTTTCCCTTTCCTCAAAGCCACCGAGCCCAGGATACTTTTGCAGACGTTACCTACCTTACCAGGCCATCGTGCAAGAAACGGTCCACTAGCAAGAAACACGTGGACGATGACACCATCCTCCTGCAGTGCGAGGAAGAAGGCTGCGACTTGTATAGCCCCGGACGACCCGCACAAGCTGTGGTTGAAATGTCTGGGATGGTCACATCCAGCCTGCCCCGAGTGTGCCTCGATGGATCCGGTGTTCAGAGACTTCCGAGCGGCTACGCTCGCTGCAGCGTTGGGATTCGCGTTCAACACGTCGGGCAGGATGCGAGCCCAAGAACAACAGCGTCTGCTGGCGAGCGGAGAGTCGCGTCCGTCCAGCAGCGCCTCCTCCTCCTCTTTGATCCAGTACGGTGTCTAAAGCGATAGCGTCCTCGACGAAGAGTAGCTTTCCCCTCATCAGCAGAACGACGAGAGGGAAGAAGCCATGGAAGTGGGTAGTGGCAGAGGCTCTCCACACGCCTCCCCCCACGCTGCAGCCACCGCGCGTCAGTCAGCTAACTCCCCACCTCCTAGTGGATCCCGTGGCTCGGCAGCAGGAGGGTCTGCTTCCCGAGCCCATTCCCCCGCTCAGTCTGTGGCCCGCGGAGGGTCGAGGGCCCAGACTCCCCAACCCCCCGATGTCACGCTGGACTCGCAGGAAGCAGGGTCTTCCTCCCAGGCTGAGGAAGATACAATTTTGTATTTACCCTTTATTGTAAATACAATTTTGTATTTACCCTTTTTATAAAACATGTGTGTAAATTAAGCTACCTTGACTTATGTAATTCATGCAACACCTAAAGAAAACACTTCAAAGAGCCGTTCAAAAGATTCGATTCGTTCGCGAACGTCGCATCTCTAATTCACTGGTAGTTACAGGTTCCAAGACGTCGTTTCTAACTAAGGCGTCGAATTCATCTTCTACTTTCGAGCTACCTAATGCTCAGCTTGACGGTGATGTCTTTCACACTGCCTAATTTGTTCCGGAAAACCGTGTTTTTCTTCAAAAATTGTTTGTAAACTTTATCTGAGATGATGGATGCTTTTGAACCAGTGTCAATTTGCATATGATGTTGCGAGACCCGAAACACCCGTCGACCCCAGGCTACATCACTGATGATACGTCCCAGTTGCATCCTTGTGATGTTTTTTTTTGTCATTATTAGTTCTATTTATAGTGGCTCATGGGAATAGACTATGTGACAACCAGGAATAGTTTGGTGACCACCGGAGAGTCGGTTGACGGCCGGAATGTAGACGGCAACCGGGAGCAGGTTGGGTTAGCGCCCCAGCCTGTGTCTTCCGTGAGGAAGAAGCCCAACAAATCCACGGTGAGGCCTATAGGAGGGCCATTCAACTGCAGCAGCTAAATGGAATGTTTGGATTGGGGTCTGGTGCAACGCACAGGTTCTGAACCTGGTGAGAGCAGGAGAGGACCTGGTGAGACGTAGGAGGAGCCCGGCCAGGAGTCAACCCACAGAGCCTAGTTCTTCCACGCGCCAGAATAGCCCCAATCCCGGCAGAGTAGTTCCGGTGCAGCACATTGAGTGACCCTGTCTTTCCCTAATAGGACTGATCGTGGATAGCTACTGGGACGTAAGTCGGGACTTGATCAACCCCGGCTGGGTCACCTGGGCGAGGGTGTATGATGTTGCGAGACCCGAAACACCTGTCGACCCCAGGCTACATCACTGATGATACGTCCCAGTTGCATCCTTGTGATGTTTTTTTTTTTTTTTTTTTTTTTTTACTGCATACTTACTGGATGCCCTTCCAACATGGGCTCGACCAAATAACCCTCTGAATCTTCGTCTACCTTCATTATCTTCAGTGTTTTCACACTCATCTCCTGCTCCCCTTCCGAAGAATCACTGGCTTCTGTCTCGTTTTGTCTCACGGCGTGCACCTGTGTTTTCTTCTTGTATTTCCCTTGGTCTTGTCTGCTTGCAGACTTTGATGTTTTCTCTGTCTTCTTCTTACTTTGACAGGCACGCTCTATGTGGACCCTTTTTCCGCAACTGCGACAGTCCACATCTTTACACCAGCATGTCATGGCGAGATGTCCTGTTTTGCCACAACGAAAACATGGCCCTTGTCCACTTGACCTCTCCGTCTGGACTGTATGCACTCTGCCTGTTACATTTAACTGTTGAGCCTTTTTTGAGGCCATTTCCATGGAGACACTGATGCTAATGGCTTTCTGTGATGTCAAGTAACTCTCAGTCAGCAGTTTCTTCTGTGCTGCTTCATTTCTTAGGCCACAAACAAGTCTGTCTCTTAGTGTGTCATTTAGTACTTGCCCAAATTCACAATGTTCAGTTAACTTCCTTAGTGCTGCAACAAACATGGTCACGGATTCACCTTCCTCTTGATTGCGTCGGTGAAATCTAAACCTTTCTGCATTTAGTAATGGCTTAGGTGAATAGTGTTCTGTCAGGACCTCCACTATTTCTCTATAGGTCTTGGTCCCTGGGTTGGTGGGCTGCAGCAGGTCACGTAGCAAATTAGTGTCTTTGGCCCCATTACTGACAGGAATGTGGGTACCACTTTTTCATCAGGAATGCCATTTGCTGCGAAATGATCAAAACGCTCTGAGTATGCACTCCATTGTTCAACATGCTCATCAAAAGGGCCAATACTACCAATAACTCCAGCCATCTTCCTTGCAGGCTCCTGGTTATTAGTACTATCCTCTGATACTTCCTCTTCAGCTGACAATTCCTCTTCAGCAGATCCTCAAGGGGAAATCTCGCTCTTTCGAACGACCGCCAGTTCGATAAAGGAGCGTCGGGAGGGTTAGCGACTCACCCCACGGAGGTTAGGTTTAGGGTAAGGGTTAGAATTGGGTGTCGAACAGATGACATGTAGTAACAGCGAAGCTATCCCGATCCTCGTGGTGTGCCTCAAGGCTCAACCCTCCTTAGCCACTTCTTTTCTCCATCTTCATTTATGATCTTCCTTCAATCTTCTCTGACTGTATTGTTCAACTCTATACAGACGACACAGTCATATACACATCAAAGACCAACATTGCAACTAAACTTATATAATCTTGAAACATGGCTTTCAGCTAATTCATTAATTATCAACAAAACTAAAACAAATAGGCTACAATGCCTTTTGGGACTTTTCAGAATATTAAATGAAAAACTCAAAATCAATCATACAAATTATTTTCTGTCTTGATATGGTACAAAACTGTAATTACAGTTTAGTTTATTTACATTCTCTTTGGTACATTTGAACACTTTTATAACATATTATTATAACATATTATATATTACTGTATCTTAAACCATTAATACATAGGATAGGCATTCATAAGCTTTATAGCTTCAGCCTATTCCTTTTGATCACCTCAAACATTGATTATGCTTTTGTGGATGTATGACTTGTATACATGTATGCTTGCTACTGTGAGTTGATAAAATAAACTAAACTAAACTATATAGAGTTGATCAAATCAAATATCTTGGTATATGACTTGAACTGGTCTGTCTTTCAAATGTCATATTGATAACACTAGAGGTTCGCGGTGCAGTGATCAGTGATCCACCCACATCCATCCACCCACATCCATCCGTCCACATCCATCCATCCATCCACATCCATCCATCCATCCATCCATCCACGCATCCATCCATCCATCCATCCATCCATTCATCCATCCACATCCATCCATCCATCCATCCATCCATCCACATCCATCCATCCATCCATCCACGCATCCATCCATCCATCCATCCATCCACATCCATCCATCCATCCATCCATCCATCCACATCCATCCATCCATCCATCCATCCATCCATCCATCCACATCCATCTATCCATCCACATCCATCCATCCATCCATCCATCCATCCATGCATCCATCCATCCACATACATGCATCCATCCACATCCATCCATGCATCCATCCATCCACATCCATCCATCCATGCATCCATCCATCCACATCCATCCATCCATGCATCCATCCATCCACATCCATCCATCCACATCCATCCACATCCATCCATCCATCCACATCCATCCATCCATCCACATCCATCCATCCACATCCATCCATACATCCATCCACATCCATCCATACATCCATCCATCCACATCCATCCATCCATCCACCCACGCATCCATCCACATCCATCCATCCATCCATCCACATCCATCCATCCACATCCATCCATCCATCCATCCATCCATCCATCCATCCATCCATCACATACATGCATCCATCCACATCCATCCATCCATGCATCCATCCATCCACATCCATCCATCCATCCACATCCATCCATCCATCCATCCACCCACCCATCCATCCATCCATCCACATCCATCCATCCATCCATCCATCCACATCCATCCATCCATCCAACCATCCATGCATCCATCCATCCATCCACATCCATCCATCCATCCATCCACATCCAGCCATCCATCCATCCATCCATCCATCCATCCACACTCCATCCACCCATCCACATCCATCCATCCATCCACATCCATCCATCCACATCCATCCATCCATCCACATCCATCCATCCATCCACATCCATCCATCCATCCATCCATCCATCCACATCCATCCATCCATCCATCCATCCATCCACATCCATCCACATCCATCCATCCATCCATCCATCCACATCCATCCATCCATCCATCCACATCCATCCATCCATCCATCCACATCCATCCATCCATCCGTCCGTCCACATCCATGCATCCATCCATCCATCCATCCATGCATCCATCCATCCATCCATCCATCCATCCATCCATACATGCATCCATCCATCCACATGCATCCATCCATCCATCCATCCATCCATCCATCCATCCATCCATCCATCCACATCCATCCATCCATCCATCCATCCAACCATCCATCCACATTCATCCATCCATCCACTTACTGTACTGTACTTTACTGTACTCTACTGTACCTTAGTGTACTGTACTTTAATGTACTCTACTGTACCTTACTGTACTATACTTTAATGTACTCTACTGTACCTTACTATACCTTACTGTACTGTACTTTAATGCAGAGCCCTGCACGGGTCCAATTTTGACAACCCGCGCCCGCCCGTCCCGTCATTAATCAGATCCGTGGACCGCCCGCTACCCGTCATTATTAAAAAATCAAAACCAGACCCGCCCCGCCCGTCAAAAAATGGACCCGTCGCCCGCCCCGTTACCCGTGATTACATGCATTAAAGTAAATAGCCTACAGCCGTGCATGCGTTCTTTCAATGGCATCGCACTCCATTTTCACTCCAAAGTTGATCCCCCTGCAAGCCGTCGGAAAATGCTGTTATTAAGCCTATTATTAATAGGTCTATTATTATTTGGATAAAGTAGAACAACCTTTAAAACCAATCATACTAATTTAAAATTGTATCATGATCTGACACTGTCGCAACAGCTTGTTGCTGCTGCTGCTTTCTGCCTCCGCTGCTTTGTGCAGTTGTATTTGTCATACGACGGTGTCGCGCATTGAAAATATCAGAGCTACAAGCTCACAACATGTCGGAACTTGCAGCTTTGTGAGCTTGCATGTCTGCTATGCTCGACACGCACCGTCATACGGCGAAGCACATATCCATCTTTTCACAGCTGAAGGGAACGCCACTCGCTGTCTGTCTGTCTTGGTTCTCTCATGATAAACAGCCCGAGGTAATCTAAACCAAACCGGACCCATGATGTGACGATAATAAAGGAACTCCTAATAGTCGTGGAATCACGTGGATATTATACAATCATGGACCTTTCAACTACATCGCGCGCTAGGCAAGCAGATCACTCGCGGCCACTTTATTAAGTTGTGTGTCGGTGACTCGGTGTTCTCCTCACTGTGAGTGTGTGCGCTCCAGCCGGCTGCCGCCGCTCCATGTGTGTGACTTCACTTGACGTTTAGGTGGAAACAGTGCTGTATGCATGCATGCCATGGTTCTGTCGTCCTGCTGCTCACTGCATGTGTGCGCTCTTGTGACGTTGTTTTAGGCAGAAACAGTTGTCTGATTTTCACAGTAAAATGTCACCCGCCCGTGTTTAGTCGCGCACCGCCCGTCCCCGTACCCGCAAATTTATAGTTGAATATATTCCGCCCGTACCCGCCCGTCAAACACGGGTACCCGTCGGGTACCCACGGATACCCCGCCCGTTGCAGGGCTCTGCTTTAATGTACTCTACTGTACCTTACTACACCTTACTGTACTGTACTTTAATGTACTCAACTGTACTCTACTTTACCTTACTGTACTTTGCTGTACTCTATTGTACTCTACTTTACATTACTGTACTTTGCTGTACTCTACTGTACATGACTGTACCGTATTGTACTGTACTTTGCTGTACTTGTACTGTACTTTGCTGTACTCTACTGTACTTTGCTGTACCGTATTGTACTGTACTTTGCTGTACTCTACTGAACCTTGCTGTACTGTATCTTACTGTACTGTAATCTACTGTATTTTACTGTACTGTAATCTACTGTATTTTACTGTACTGTAATCTACTGTATCTTACTGTACTGTACTCTACTGTACCTTACTGTACCATACCTTACTGTACTGTACTGTACCTCTCTCTCTCTCTCTCTCTCTCTCTCTATCTCTCTCTCTCTCTCTCTCTCCCTGTGCAGCTGACCCCCCCCCCCCTTCCCTCTTGTAACCTGAGACTTTGATGATGATAATGACACATTGGCTCTACAGAGGATTGCGCAATAGGTATTGCGAAATAAGCATATAAACACAAACTGTACGGTAAATATGCATTTTGAAAAGATGACACTAAGTGGATTACGTTCAGCATAGCATGCAGTATATATTTCTGTAATAATGGTGACTTCAAACACGACCGAATGTCGGGAACCGCCGAACAAAATCTGTCTTTGGCCGTCGTGAGTTGGTGTTGCTGAGATAATTAGGAAAATCAACTTTAGCACTGGTGTACTTTACCGTCACAGAGATGCTTTACATATACAGTCAGAAAGAAACTTGTTCAATCTACCTTCACCCACCTCAAGAAGACAGCGGGAGAAGGTAGATTGACTGGCGGCAGTTTATCTTTAAATGTTTTCATTTCCTTTATCCACAGTATCTAAAACAATATTTGGAACCTTTCACTTCCAGACATCAGCTGGCTGAGGCATTGTTCACAGGTTTACTTTGAAGTTCCAACTGTGTCCACATCAGTTGCCAAAACAATCATTCAAGTTTAAAGCTCCTTTGGACTGGAACAACCTACCTGTTCATATTTGTTCAATATTTTCAATTATTTTAAACCGCACTGTCCTCTCACTTTGAGATCACCTGTTCATGTTTTCATTAATCATCATGTTTTGACCAATCATCATACATCATTATAACAAATCTATAAAGCGATCATATGTTATGTGTACTATTGTTGCTGTGTTATCATTTGTTTTGTTTTGTTTTATTTGTTTACTGTTTTGCTTGTTTTGTCTATATATTTTGTCTAAGTGTACTTTGTAAATTGCAGAGCCCCTTGAAAACAAGATGCTTCATCTCAAGGGATTATTCCTAATAAAGAATTTCAATATATTAATTTCTAAAAAAAAATTGAGAAAATGTAAAAAATCCTGGTCTCTATAATGCCTCCACCTGGCCAGCCGGGGCACCTGATGGAGAGGAAAGGAACTGGTTGGAATAACGTGTTCCTTCCACGTGTTACGTCCAACCGGTTAAACTCCCCCCCTGTCAGGTGAAAAGAAGCAGCTTGCTCACTCCTCATGCACTGAAAGAAGCATGAGCTCAGTACGGGGCCCTCCCCAGGTTGGCAGAGGGAGAGCAGAGCCCAGGATTACAGCTTAGGCAATAGGCACTGGGTGAAAACAATTGGTTAATAAAAATCATGGGATAATGTACATATTTTTAAAAAAAAAATACGTTTAAATTGCCAAAACAAAAGTCTCAAAATATAATAACAGTTGAAAAGGGGGAACATAGACTACATTTGGAGGGGGTACAGTATTATCTAAACTATGTCACATTGTCTCATTATATACATGTTATGGTAGGAACAATGTTTTGCTAGGAGCAATGTTTTTCAGTTGCTTTGGGACAAAGAGCAGCATTTCTTTTTTTCTCAATATGAATTAAATAGTATACCAAAAAAAAGGCCCCAGATTTAAAATGTGTTTAGTTAACAGCTCTGTTTATATGTGCAGGAGGTCTAGAGGTCACTCAATGGTTTGTAGTCCTTAGGGTGGTTGTATTCCATTCTCTAGCCTTCTTTTAATGCAACAGTTCAATGACAAATCAATGACATCCTGAAAACCACATTCCGGCACCCAGCTCGGTTGCGTGCCTTGCCTTGGTAACCATTAGACCAGTGATACTCAAACTCCGGCCCACGGGCCACTTCCGGCCCGCGGCGCAATTCTGACTGGCCCACCAGCTTAAAGTTATACCATGTAACTTTTTTTATAAAACAAATCTTAAAATTGTCCTAACTGTTAAATCGCTAAAGTTTTAGAACCCCCACTCCGTTATTTTCAGCTTCTAAAGCCTTCTCTATATATGTTTTCTATGATCCCTACCGGGGACCGGTTTTCGCGGCAAAATTGCGTCATCACACTACCGGCCAATCACAGCGAGGGTTATACACTGCCGGCCAATCACAGCGCATCTTGGAGTGGGGTCGCTAGGGCGGCCATATTTGTAGTCTCCCGTGTGTCTCTATACTCGGGTGCACGGTGAAGCATGGGTGAAGGAGTGTATCTCCGGAATGGCTGAACGCACAGCAACCAGGGACCCCTCAAAAGATAGATCTCGGCGAGGTGGAGGCAGACGCGGGGGTGTGAGAACCGAAAAACTGCCGAAAGACGCGGACGCGACCGAGGTTTGCTATAGAGCTACTGACCACAAGTTGAGCAACTTACACAGTATAGCTTTAATGTCCTCGAAGTCACGCATCCAACAAGCTTTAAACTGAGCAGATTGGACCTTGCGTTCCCGAGATAATGGCCAAAACATCTTGAAAGCGGTCATTGAAATCGCCGATTTTCTTTTCTTTTTTCTTTCTTCTTTTTTTTACCAGTGGCTCTGTCTGACTAATTAGCATACCCAAAACGTCATTGTAGGAAATCAAATGAATGAGAGGTGTACTGTATAGCTCCATTTAACAACTGCATCATTAGCCATTTGGTAACTAAACAGTCTGGGTAATCTATTTGAAGTAGATTGTTTGATTTTATTTGATTTTCCTTAGCCATAAATATCTATTTTCTAAGTTTATTTTCTGTAAAACGCCATTGTTGAATGTGGGCCAAGTCATAAATAACATTGTGAAGCAATTGAAAGAGAGATGTGCTCAGCCATCTTTAATGTTATCCCCCTTGATAGCAGGCAGACAGATATCAACCCAGACAAATAGCAGACAAATGTACATTAGTTTGTTATAGTGTTTGTGTGGAATATGATAATTGCACAGAAGTAAATTAAAAAGAGAGCAAAATTTAGCAAATTACTTTGATTACGAATTGTGTCACTGACAGAATATACATGGATTTCCAAGCCATAAAATAATGCACATTGCACTTGTCTTATGTGGAAATAAAGCAAATAAAAGAGAGGTTATCAAATAATGTCATTTTATCAACTGGCCCGCGGCCCCTTGACATTGTTGTAATGTGGCCCACTGGTTCAGAAGTTTGAGTATCCCTGCATTAGACCACAAACCCACTCCTGGTATGGAATTCCACTACTCCCACTACTTTCCAACAACCTCAGACAATTGTTTTAGCCGATAGTTTTGGAGCGTGCCATCTCAAGCGAACTTGATCCACGAGAGGCACCACAGAGCAAGCTAAAGTGAGTGCAGCCTCCTATGAACACAATCCTTGCACCCGGTAGCTCATAAAAAATTGTGCATCATCAACTAACTCAGTGCTTCATGTGCTTTTGTTTTAAGGACAACATCAGGTGATCGGTTCTTCTCAGGACATCCTGGTCAAAGTGGGGGATGAAGTGATCCTTCCATGTCATGTTGAACCACCAGTCAACATGGGCAGGAAGACAGTGGCGTGGTCCAGACCTGACCTGAAGCCCAACCTCATTTATCTCCTCAAAGATGGACATTACAAACATGACGAACCCCTGAACCCGCTGTACAAAGACAGGGCGTCTTTGTTTCCTGCTGAGCTTCCAGATGGTAACATGTCACTGAAACTGTCCAGGGCGAGGCTCTCAGACGAGGGGACCTACAAGTGTTCTGCTCCACAACTGTACACATCTACTTTGATCCAGCTCCTTGTTGGTAAGTTTTATTGTGCACTTACTACCAAAACCTCCACCGGCTGTCTGTCTGTCTGTCTGTCTGTCTGTCTGTCTGTCTGTCCGTCCCTCCGTCACACGTCACACGTCACACTTTTGCCCTGCTCATATCTCCGCAACCGTTGCCCCAATCCATGCCAAATTTTGCACACATACTCCTTGCCTGCCAAACCACAACCTCAACCCATCAATTCTCACATGGCCCTCTTCTAGCGCCACCATGAGGCCGATTCTTGAAACACACATTTTTGGACACTGCTCCTACAACTTTGCCCTAAAATCACGCAAATCGGTACACAGTATGTCTACACTCATCTCATCAACATGGATATTTCCCATTTAGCGACACCTTCAGGCCGATTTTTTAAAACACATTTTTGGACACTGCTCCTACAAATTTTGCCCTAAAATCACGCAAATCGGTACACACTTGCTCTACACTGATGTCATCAACATGGATCTGTCCCATTTAGCGCCACCTTCAGGCCGATTTTTTAAAACACATTTTTGGACACTACTCCTACAGATTTTGCCCTCAAATCACGCAAATCGCTACACAGCATGTCTACACTCATGTCATCAAAATGGATCTGTCCCATATAGCGCCACCATCAGGCAGATTTTTTCAAACACATTTTTGGACACTACTCCTACAGATTTTGCCCTAAAATCACGCAAATCGGTACACAGTATGGCTACACTCATCTCATCAACACGCATCTGTCCCATATAGCGCCACCATCAGGCCGATTTTAACATACACATTTTTCCACACTTATTTTGGCCTAAAATCACGCTGCGACCTGACGGTCGCTTATCTCCCGATTAGGGAGTCTTATTGGTCCTAGTGATGCTGTGACCAAAGAGTCACACTTCAACACAACATTGTAAACTTAACATCAAAGACAACACTGTAACCAACACTCCACTGCTGTAAGGAAACAACCATTAATAAACCCCTCCCTCTCACAACACTGCATAGAACCAAGATATTTAATGAAGAAGGTGTAGTCAGCCTAGTGGCTGGGCAGACGCATTGACATGCATGGGAGCCAAAACTGGAACCGGAAGTTCAGTGAAATACACAGTGATGGGCAGTAGCGAGCTACAAGTAGCGACGCTACATAGCTTAACTACATTTATCAGTAGCGTCACGGTAGCGCAGCTCCTTTTGAACCAGCGTAGCTGTAGCGTAGCGTAGCTATTTTTAGACTCCAGTAGTGACGTAGCGTCCAACAAACGCTACACGTCACTATCCCGGCGAAATTTGACTGCTAAATAAAGTTTGTGAGGAAAATAGTTCAAATAGGATTTTTTGGGGGGGTCACGGCCTGAAAAGGTACACATTTAATTTAAAAAGTAAATGAAAGGATGACACAAAAAGCCAGACACGAGGGCTTGTTTCCAGTTTTATAATAATCAATCGAACTGAACATTTTTTGCCTGCCTATTTGTTTGGTGGAAAGTTGTACTTGATCATGAAGTTGATAAAAAAAAAGAAGAAAAAAAAGTAGCTTTGTTGTAGTTAGCTACTTTTGCCGTGTAGCTTGTAGCTTGCTTTGCTACATTTTCTGTGGGTAGCTTTGTTGTAGCTTAAGCTATATTTCATCAAGAGTAGCTTGTAGCTTAGCTTACTACATTTTCCAAGTAGCTTGCCCATCACTGGAAATACATTGGAGTCTATGGCAGCCAGCAGGACTAGCTTGTGAATACAAAATTGCCAGTTAATCTGTTCTGGAACATAAAAGAAGACATATCACAGGTTGTTTTCCAATCAATAGTTTTTTTTTGATTTGCACACTGTATATTGTGTATAATTGTATTGAGGCATCTAAACAGTGGCATGTATAATTTCTAGCTTTGTTGCAGGAGAAATAAGCAACCAGGTCTAGGAAAACAAGCCCAAAAGAAGCAAAGAGGAGTTTGCAGGGAAGTACAATACAGGGTCTGCTAAAACAATAAAAGGTCTGCAAAACAATACAAGATCTGCTAAAATGTTTTTGCATAGAACCAAGATATTTAATGAAGAAGGTGTAGTCAGCCTAGTGGATGGGCAGACGCATTGACATGCATGGGAGCCAAAACTGGAACCGGAAGTTCAGTGAAATACACAGTGATGGGCAGTAGCGAGCTACAAGTAGCGACGCTACATAGCTTAACTACATTTATCAGTAGTGTCACGGTAGCGCAGCTCCTTTTGAACCAGCGTAGCTGTAGCGTAGCGTAGCTATTTTTAGACTCCAGTAGTGACGTAGCGTCCAACAAACGCTACACGTCACTATCCCGGCGAAATTTGACTGCTAAATAAAGTTTGTGAGGAAAATAATTCCCAACAGATCATCCCTGTGTTGTTCTGCGCTGCGCTGCTTTGCTTTCACTTCATCAACGAATCTCCTCTAAAGCAAGGGATTTATGGCTCTTTGAAGTGAGACCGAGCCAAGGATCTGTCTCACTATGCGCTCACTACTTCGCGCTCTGCTCTCTACTGCACGAACCGGATCCCATCGTTCCACCGGCGCCTAACTCTGTCTCCACTAGGGGGAGCACAAATCCAGGATATATATATATATATATTTTATTTTATTTTTATTTTTTTGGCGCCGCAAAGCGGCGCCGCGAAAAATCGGTTATTTGCGGTTATAAAGTCGTCTAAAATGGGTCTAAAATGAGTCTAAAATGGGTCTAAAATGGGTCTAAGATGAGTCTAAAATGAGTCGAGCACTGCTCGGACACGCACAGCGGTCCGCGGGGCACTCAACAAGCCAACACACAATGTGGCTGTGCGCACAACAAAACCACACTGACCTAGGGGTGGGCGATATGGCGATAATTATCGTCTCGGCGATACAGCTTTGCCACGATATGCTATTTCAGATTATCGTTTCTCTCGTGATACAGTGAATGCACATTCTGTGAGTTGCATTTCTATACTTTAATTTATACTTCCATAGTACAACGGTTTCGTTTACAAAAAAGAACAGATCTACAAGCTTCCAACTCGGTGCGACGCAATGCATTGTTTGGTTGAAGATCTGCTGGCTTTCCACACACGCTGCTTACGTCCCCGCCCCTTCTTGCTAGAGGGGGAAACTAATGTCAGACGCTGCCGCGGGCACAAAGAAACAGCAACAATGGACAACGGGGAGGATTACTCGGATGAGATAGAATTTGTCCCCAAAAAGAACAGTACGTCGGTGGTATGGAACTACTTTGGCTTCTCCACAACAGACAGGGACCAAACAAACGTAATATGCAAACTTTGCAGAAAAGATAATCTGCCAATGAAAGATGGCAACACGACGGGGCTACGACACCACCTCAAAACAAACCACGAGAAAGAATATGCAGAAATGCAAACATTACAAGGGCCTCGCCATGCAACGCCTGCAGCCACACAAGCTCAACCCAAACAAACCACATTAAAACAGGCATTTGATAAAGGCATTCCCTATGAGAAGAGCAGCAAACGCTGGAAAGAGATCACCGAGGCGGTGGCATATTATATCGCCAAGGATATGCGCCCAATAAAGTCAGTTGAAAACAAGGGCTTCGTCAGGTTGCTGAAAATACTCGACCCACAGTATGTGATGCCCAGTCGCAAGCATTTTTCTAAAACGGTCATTCCCAAACTTTACACCGAAACCCGTGAGAAGACAGAAGAGCAAGTTCAGAAAGCCCTGTTTTTTTCAGCAACGAGTGATCTATGGTCTAGCCTCACGTCGGAGCCATATTTAAGTCTGACCATTCATTTTATTGACGGCTGGAAGCTGAAAAGCGTGTGTCTCCAAACGATATACTTCCCAGTAGACCATACAGGGGAGCTCATCGCATATGGCCTAAAGAACCTGCTCCAAGCCTGGGGACTGAACGAGGACAACATGACGTGCATGACCACAGACAGCGGGTCAAACATGGTGAAAGCTTTGAATGAAAACGGCTGGACTCGCCTGCAGTGCTTTGGCCATCGACTTCACCTGGCCATCGGTGAGTAGAATGTTGCCACTGGCATTCAGATACGGGAGTTTTATCATAATACTTCAATTAATATGTGAGGACAACGAGAGAGAGAGAGAGAGAGTGTTTGTGTGTGTGTGTGTGTGTGTGTGTGTGTGTGTGTGTGTGTGTGTGTGTGTGTGTGTGTGTGTGTGTGTGTGTGTGTGTGCGTGCGCGCGTGCGCGCTTGTGTGCGTGTGCAAGTCAGATACGGGAGTGTTATCATAATACTTCAATTAATATATGACGACACGTCAACGATAGTGTGTGTGTGTGTGTGTGTGTGTGTGTGTGTGTGTGTGTGTGTGTGTGTGTGTGCGTGTGCAAGTCAGATACGGGAGTGTTATCATAATACTTCAATTAATATATGACGACACGTCAACGATAGTGTGTGTGTGTGTGTGTGTGTGTGTGTGTGTGTGTGTGTGTGTGTGTGTGTGTGTGTGTGTGTGTGTGTAGTTTAATGAAAACGAATTGTGTGATTAACCAATGTGAAACCCTATTTAAATACTAACAATACTATTAGTAAAACTTTGTCTAAATGGCCTTTTTTGGGAAAATAGTTGGCAGAGGTTAAATCAAATTAATAAATATATTCATCTTCTATTTCTTAGAAAATGGTGCCAAAGACCCTCGTGTTGATCGCACTGTATCCATCTTGAAGAAGGTGGTCAGTGCTTTCTCCTTCAGCTGGAAGAAGAAGAGGGAGCTGGCTAGGCTTCAAACAGAGATGGGGCTACCTGAACACAAGCTGAAAACCGACTCACCAACTCGATGGGGTTCCAAACTCGCTATGGTTGAGAGAGTGTTGGAACAGGAAAAGGCCCTTTCTTTGATCCTTAAGGCAGACAAGAAGACAAAGTCTTTGGCCCCTGGTTACAACGAGAAAGATGTGATGGAGTCCATGGTGAAGGCCCTTGGTCCACTGCGGCACTTCACAGATGCACTCTCAGGTGAGGACTGTTGACTGTGTGTGTCTTTATTTTAATTTTGTATGATTTTAATATTTTAATTAGAGAAGTGGCAACAACTCAATATACTAAATAATCATGATAAAATAAATAACCTGTTATTTGTTTGTCTTTTATTTTATTGTTTAGGCGAGGACTATGTGAGTGTGTCTTACGTGAAGCCAGTCCTTCACCTGTTCAAAGAAGACCTATTGAAAGCGGATGATGATGACACAGACCTCTCCTTGAAAATGAAGACGACCATTCTCGATTACCTGGCTGAGAAATACAGCAATGCCGTAACTGATGACCTGCTGGATATGGCTTCGCTTGTTGATCCAAGATTCAAGACGCAGTACATTGACAGTGACAAGAAAGAGAAGATACTAGCCAGAGCTGTGTCTGAGCTTGAGTCCTTGCTGACTGTCACTGAGCAAGCACAGCGTCCCACAGCATCAGCTCAGCCTCAGCAGCCTGGTCTTCCATCTACCTCCACATCACAGAGCCCTGAGGCAGAAGCACCCCCCGGCCCCCTCTTCCCCCCCAAAAAGAAAGCTAAGAAATCACTGGCCAACTTTTTGATGACCTCTGCTGTAACTGCAGCCGTCACATCTGCTCCTCCTCCCCTAAAAGAAGCAATAGAGGGAGAATTGAAGTCTTACCTGTCTCTACCAAATGTGCCAATGGCCAGAATTGTAGAAGGGGAAACAATTCCAAATGATCCTCTGGAATGGTGGCAAAAACATGAGGCAAACTTCCCAAGAGTTAGCAAACTGGCTATAAAGTACCTGTGCATTCAAGCAACCAGTGCTCCCTCAGAGAGAGTTTTCAGCACTGGTGGCAATATTGTCACATGCCAAAGGGCAACTCTCAAACCAGAGAAAGTTGATCAACTGATTTTCCTAGCAAGAAATCTGTGAGTGTTCTGATCTGTCATACCAAAAAGAGAGAGAGAGAGATGCTCTAAAGCCGAAAAAGACAGACAGAGAGAGAGATAAGATGCCCTAAAGAACTAGTATTCAGTCCGAGACCATTCCTCAGTGATTTTTATTTTACTCCTTGTCATGTTAATTAATGTTACATTACTGCCAGACAGTGCTACCTACTCTAAAACAGAAAGTGATTTTTTTGTTAAGCTGTGCCTTGAATATTTTATTTTATTTATGAAGAGAGTGCACTTTACAGTATTTAGTTACTTAAGTTGTCTACATGTGAAGAAATGTATTTGTTTTACTGAGAAGTGAGAAACAGTGCCTTGAATTTGTTTTACTGAGAGAAGTGAGAAACTGCCTTGAATATATATTTTTATTATTTTCTTTAGCAAGAGAGTGCACTTAAAGTTTTAAGTTGTTTACATGACCAGAGAAAGTTGACCAACTGATTTTCCTGGCAAGAAAGCTGTGACTGTTCTGATCTGTCATACCAAAAAGAGAGAGAGAGAGATAAGATGCTCTAAAGCTGTCTAGTCAAGACAAGGTTGCACTTGCACACTAGTATTTGGTGCCTTGAATATATATATATATATTGTCCCATTATTAAGAGAGTGCCCTTGTTTACAGTTTTAAGTTGTTTACATGTACAGTAAGTTTACATGAGAACTGTGCCTTCAATTCAATATTTTAGTGCACTTGTACACTGAATTGCAGAATTCATTAAAATCTGCTGCTTGTTGAAAGTTGAAATGGTATTTTGGTCTAAATGGTCTGTTCCGTTACCTTGTAGGTGGTTGTACAGTTAAATAGCTTTAAAAAATCCCATAAAAACCAACATGAAAACGTATCGTGATAATATCGTGTATCGTGATACTGCATGAGTCATATCGTGATAATGATTTTATCCAGTATCGCCCACCCCTACTTGACTGACCACAAGTCCACAACCATGACCAAAGATCTGCAACCAGCAGCTACCAATATTTACAAGCAAGCAAGCATCTCATCACACGCGCGCACACGCACACGCACACACACACACACACACACACACACACACACACACACACGGAGGAGGAGAGGAGAGGCTGGCTAACCACAGTGAACAGTTAGTTAAATAAAGCCATGTCTTACCTTGAGAAAATGACAAGAAAATATCCAATTTTATATTGAGGTGCCCAGAAGAAAGTTCCTTGGAGGCACACAACACAACATGTCATGTCATCCAGCTTCTTTGAACAGCGTCAAAAAGTTTAGTTTACGTATGGTAAATGTAAAAGCTATCCACATGTCCTACAGTCCTATGGATGTCTGTAGTTAACCCCAGGTAGCATATTCCACTGTGAAACAACTGTTTCATTCTGTTATTTAGATAAAGCCATTAGCCATGCCATGTTGTTTGTTGTTGTGCAGCGCGCTGTCAGCCAGAGGTTCAGACAGTCACTGTGATTGGTTGAGAAACCAGTTGTTACCTTTTCCACTGTTTGTAGCAATAACTTGGCTCGTGTCATGTGGTAACTTATTCAAATAGTCCATACTACTTCTGTGTAGATAACGATGATTTATTACTTCCAGGGCCAGGCAGGAACATACAGCATAAACGTCACGTTTTCACTATTAATCCACTTGTATTAACTTAACTTCTCACTAATATATTCTCCCCAGCATCACACCCGCACATTCACTTCCGCGCCGGTCCCAAGATAACTATAAAGAAGGTAGAGTCACCAAAACGGCTGGGCATCCGCCATTGACGCTCATGGGAGCCAAAACTGGGACCGGAAGTTGTGTGAACTGCAATGGAGTCCATGGCAGAAGGATGACAGCCAGCTGGACCATGCTTGTGAATAAATTATTTCTGAACGTTTGTCTCTTTTGTCAGTTAATCGGTCCAGGAATATAAAAGAATGCATATCACAGGTTGTTTTCCAATCAATTGTTTTTTTATGTGCACACTGTATAATTTTATTGAGGCATCTAAACAGCGTCATCCTCCGTCATGTATCGTTTCTGGTAGTGTTGCCAGGTTCTGAGAAATAAGCAACCAGGCCTAGGAAAACAAGACCAAAATAACCAACCAGGGCCAGGCAGGTACTAGGCTTTTATGAGCACTTACTGCTGTATTGAAAATAACCATCAACAAGCTAATAGATCTGCTAAGAATTTGATAACTTTCTGCATAATGAGCACTTTCTATATTGGTACTTTTTAAATATTTTATTTTAATATCATTCATTTTTAATTCCTGAGTTTAACTTGTGAGATTATTTCTAAATTGCTGTATTGATTGATTACTTACAGTTTGCAGAGACAGGTACAGAGAAGTAGGCTACAGTAGGCTACAGTACAAGTTCTGCTAAAATTATTTTTCCAAAAAAGTACAAGTAGGCTATGGCTTGTTTCCATGGGGTCCTTTGTACTCAATTGATCGAAACGTTGATAATATTGATGATACTTTTACTCAAGTAAAAAACGTTGGTACCACCACCACCACTTAGAACCACTGGTTAAAACAATAAAAATCCCATTCCCTTGTTACTGCATATCCTATGCAAAGTAGCCTACTGTGCTCCATCGGTCTCTTTCAATGTTATGAGATACATAAAGTGGCTTAAAATAAGACGAAAAGCTTACTAGGATCTCCTTTTAGCTGACCTTGTACCAATGATTAGGCTACAAGTAGGCCTACTGTCATAAAACTGTACGTTTTCCAGGCTGTTAATACATTCTTCAATCAATAAAAAATAAATAAATAAGCAACTTGTTCACTTTAGAACAGAGGTCTTCAATCTGCTCCATCAGATGGAGCAGATTGAACATTCGGGTAGGCTATATTCATGTATGACATTGTGTTTCATATGTATTTTTTTTAAACATGAATACATAGGCATACCTTATTGAGAACAATGTCAATAATACTATCAACAATGTCAACCTCCGCGGACCCCCTGGGGGTCGTCGACCCCCCCCCACACACACACACTCCCAAGACGCCACCTGCAATAACCAATATTTACAAGCAACTTCACAGACAAATAAGTCCAAAGTCGCTTATAATAAGCACACATGGCAACACTAAATCCTTGGCACGTTCAGAACGTACATTGTACTCTTTAGATACCTCTATAAAATTGCACAGTGTGCACATTGAAAAGTAACATAGCAGAAAAAAAGTTTTATATGATGTCTTTTATTTTCCAGAAGTGATTATTTGACAAAGGTCTAAGACAGTCAGAATAATTGTTTGTTGTTGGTTTGTTCATGAGCTTCTCCACGGACTTCCATGGAATCCAATGCAGGCCACCAAACTTCCGGCCGCAGGTCTGGCTCCCATGGTGAGACGAATCTGCCGTCTGGAATTGCATGATAGCGAAAATGACGTATATGTCCCTACCTTCTTTTTAATTTCCTTGGCCGGTCCCAAAACACAGTGTCAACGTCATCCCGTACTGCTCCTAAGCCCGCCCCCTTAAAGGCACAGGCTTGGCATATAACACAGTAGACCCAGAGCGATATATAAGAGAGTGGCGTCACGCTTTGAACTCGCCGCAGACCGGAAGTGGCGTCGCATGGAGCCTGTTCTCATTCTTATCGAGCCTCTGCTGCTCTCCTGCCCGTCCGCCCCCACTATAGCCGAGGTATTTTCAATCACTGGTAAGTAGACGAAATCACGTCTTAAACATTAACTTGAGCCGATTACGTGAAATAATAACGTTGTCTACCGTGGAGAGGCCCGTGAATGCGTTAAAAGGGTGAAAAAGACGTGATTTCGTCTACTTACCAGTGATTGAAAATACCTCGGCTATAGTGGGGGCGGACGGGCAGGAGAGCAGCAGAGGCTCGATAAGAATGAGAACAGGCTCCAGTAAGCTAAGCTAGCTAGCTTTCCACGCTTACTATGGGAGTCGACGTAAGTGACGTAACTCTCTCTTCTACAACTTTGAGTAGACCTATACCTCCCGCCCCCCATTCGCTGTGATTGGTTTAGAAGCCATGCTATGGGTGCTTCAAAGGGTCAAACAAGGCGAATTTCTGACGTTCTTCTTCTTAATCACATTTTGTGATTATATGATCGTAAATAAATAAAAGGAGGGAGGGGGAGCCGGGCTCCCCCTACTGGCGAATAGGGGGAGCCATTGCTCCCCTTGGCTCTATTGAATAGGCGCCAGTGCATCGTTCACTTCAAAGAACCGTTCAAAAGATTCGATTCGTTCGCGGACGTCCCACCTCTCCTAGCGTTTTCGAGCTTGGGGATCCGCTATAGATGCGGTGGACAGGCCGCTTTTGGCCGCTTTGGCCTAGTTTTTTTCGGGCAGCGAGGGGGTCCGCGGGGGTCCCCCGGCGTGGGGGACCCCTCGGGGACCCCCTGGGAGCCGGCCAAGGGTATTGGAGCTCGGAGAGCGGGGGCTGCGAGCTGCATACATACGCTCTTGGAACGACACGGTGAAGTGTTCAGAGAGCGTCTGAGTGAGAACTGACATAGGCCTATAAGCTCACATCGCGTTGCAAATGCCAACATTGTGAGCTTGTAGATCTCCGGTGGAGAGCATAAATTAGGCTTGAGGCGCTGCGCTGCAGCCAGAGATGGACTGTACTCGACCCGAGTAGCCTACTTGAGTAAGAGTACAGAGTACTAGCCCACTCCTCCTGGTCACATTTACTCCAATCCACAGTAAATCAGTCAAAAAGTACAAGTAAGAGTAAAAAAGTACTTGCTTTTAAATAAACGTATGTATTCAAGAGTACATACCGGTAGGTCTACATGCTTTTAAGCTACTTGAAGTACAAATAAAAGTAAAAGTACTCAAGTACATTACTCAGTTACTGTCCACCGCTGGCTGCAGCTTATCAGCTGTTTTGACAGCACACAGAAGTCAGTGCACTCTTTTGTCCACAGCTAACTAATGACAGTGAAGTGGCAATTTAAGGACCTTTTAGACATTTTAATACCTAAAAAAATATAAATAAAAGACCAAAACTGCATAAAAGGTTATCAACTATAAAAAACTGGTCAACCATTGGCCAAATTGTGAAAATGGCAGATCTACAAGCTCGAAACGCCTTGTGTTCCGAGGCCTTGTGAGCTTGTAGATCTGCTATTTTACACAAAATGTATTGGTGAAACAGAAATGTGAAACTAAATGCCTCAACTCCTAATTCCAATTGCTTGTCAGGGTGGGGTCCCCAGTTCAAATAGGATTTTTTGGGGGGTCACGGCCTGAAAAGGTACACATTTAATTTAAAAAGTAAATGAAAGGATGACACAAAAAGCCAGACACGAGGGCTTGTTTCCAGTTTTATAATAATCAATCGAACTGAACATTTTTTGCCTGCCTATTTGTTTGGTGGAAAGTTGTACTTGATCATGAAGTTGATTAAAAAAAAAGAAGAAAAAAAAAGTAGCTTTGTTGTAGTTAGCTACTTTTGCCGTGTAGCTTGTAGCTTGCTTTGCTACATTTTCTGTGGGTAGCTTTGTTGTAGCTTAAGCTATATTTCATCAAGAGTAGCTTGTAGCTTAGCTTACTACATTTTCCAAGTAGCTTGCCCATCACTGGAAATACATCGGAGTCTATGGCAGCCAGCAGGACTAGCTTGTGAATACAAAATTGCCAGTTAATCTGTTCTGGAACATAAAAGAAGACATATCACAGGTTGTTTTCCAATCAATAGTTTTTTTGATTTGCACACTGTATATTGTGTATAATTGTATTGAGGCATCTAAACAGTGGCATGTATAATTTCTAGCTTTGTTGCAGGAGAAATAAGCAACCAGGTCTAGGAAAACAAGCCCAAAAGAAGCAAAGAGGAGTTTGCAGGGAAGTACAATACAGGGTCTGCTAAAACAATAAAAGGTCTGCAAAACAATACAAGATCTGCTAAAATGTTTTTTGTTTTTCTTTCTTTTTTTCAATAAAACGTATTATGGCGTGTTTCCATCGAGTTCCTTTGTACTCAATTGATTTTTCCCCCTTAATGTAGGCCTATAATTTTTTACTTAACTAATTTACTGCTGAAGAATCAACCTGCACTGTCACTGTGCGTCCAGTGCAATTATGAAGGTCGAGTTCACAAAAAAATAACGCATAGCCTTAGACGTGCTTTGTTCACCTTTTATGCGCTAAATGACATGTTTGTGCCCACATGAGACTGGCGGCGGCAGCCTTGCTTCACAAGAAACAGCAGATAGGCGGCCTATATACCCTATAATTCAGCCACATTTCTTCATTCTGGTCTGATTAAAACAAAACAAAAAATCCATTCCTTCTTCTGTACCAGTCATATGGCTCCCCCATGAAAGATATCACGCTAATATGGGACTTCGGGGATTTCTTTTATTTAATTACTATAGGTTGGCAAGAGCAGATTTTTGGCTGCTGTAATTTGTGCATGAATAGATGGCTGGTGTCGGCAAGGAAAGCAAATTCACAGGACCATGGATGGATCTCTTTCAATTTTTAAAATCGCTTCATAATTGCCCGATCTATGGAATCAATCTGCTGTTTTGCTTTGCTTTATATAGATGCATGATGTGATCGCGATGCGTCGCGCCAAAGAAGAAAAGAAAAAAGCTCTCGAAGCACTAGGCACTAGGCATTTCGGGGACACACATGTACAGTATGTGCTACAGTGCAAGGACATGCAGCAGCCGAGGGCATAGTGGCTGCCATCACCTTGCTGTAGGCGCTGAATTAATTAATTAATTAAACCGCTATAGTCCTATTCTTTTACATCTCTGTCATTTTTGGTCTCATTTTACAAATGTAAATGTCTAAATAATAAATGAAATGTATTTATTATTACTGTACTCAATATCAAACGAAATCAGGTGGGATATGTTTTATTTAGTTTAATTACTGGTTCCATCAGATTCCTTTTTTTTTCCTTCTTTTTTTTGGCAGGAGGCCACCGTGCCTTTCTGTATAGCCTATTAATTAATAGGCCACTTGTTTAATTCGTTTAGCCCTAACCCACACATTTAAATATCTAAATATTATTTGAGACGTGCAAGATCGAACGAAATCAGCGAATATGCAACTATTGGATTGATTATATGAAATTGGCGGAAGCTTGTAGATTTTGGTGCGGGAAAAAGGCTATAGCCTACGTCCATTGTTCACTCAACAAGGCCAGCCTATGTCACACTGACACGCTGGCATGAGATGAGAGAGACAAATAGATATGTGTACGTGACAAAAAGTATTATATTAATATAGCCTTCTCTCTCTCTCTCTCTCTCTCTCTCTCTTTTCACGTGGTGAGCGCACAATTACCATCAACGCAAATCACATAATCAGCTGCTGATCGTTATTCATGCGTCAAACGCGATCGTTGCCTGTCGGCATCTCCTTAGCACGGGCGTTAATTACCGTCTTTGTAATCGAGCCCTTTGTGTCTCCATTGGGAACCACTGCCTTCCACGGTCATCAAATTATTGGTTTAGGAATGTGACTAAACTAAATAATGTCCATGAATTCAAGTCTCTATAGGGCAAGTAATGGATAGAAAAAAATATATTTTTGGGGTGAACTATCCCTTTAATCGACACGTTGTGAGCTTGTAGATCAGCTATAGAGCGTCGCAGCGGAAGTGGATTCCTGGGGTCACTTAATATTCCCCATTCATTTTCGCCATAGACTTTTACAAAAATATTTATAACAATTATGTTAAGCCTCGAACCAAGCCATCCAGGATGGAGGTGAATCATGATCATTAAACCTTTGATCCTATGTGAAAATATATTTTAATATTACATTATTTGATATACTACATTTAATAACTACCCTTTGTTTAGCGATTTTCAAAATGTTCTTTTCATAGAAAAAAAGGTTATATGGTCATGATTCACCTCCATCCTGGATGGCTTGGTTCGAGGCTTAACATAATTGTTATAAATATTTTTGTAAAAGTCTATGGCGAAAATGAATGGGGAATATTAAGTGATTATTTTTGAAAAATGTTTTTCAAAATAATAAAAAAGGCAAAGAAGTTTAGGGTTTAGCATGGACCCTAAATATTCAATCAATCAAACAATATATTTACAGTAGAACTGGAATGGAATGTCTGGAAAGAATGTTTGACATGTTTACATGCTTGTTGTAGCATCCATAGCTTTATATTTTAGATTTGTAAATATTGTCAGCCTTGTAGATGGATGCATATATTGATAGATTATCATATATGATTATGTCTTTGCAGGGTTAGTGTCTCAGCCAGTGATCTCTTCAAATGGACCAACAGACGGTGGTGTATCTTTGACATGTGATTCTGGGTGCTGGTATCCACAACCTGACATGTCTTGGCTGGACATTGATGGAACCCTCCTCCCTGCTGGACCCTCAGTGAGACTAACCCGTTCTCAACACTGTTACATTGTCCAGAGCAACATCATGGTGACACAAGCAAAGAACATGACCTGTAGAGTTCACCTGCCACACATCAACCACACTGTTGACATGCAACGTTTCATCTCGATCTCAGGTAATGAATGTTTACATCACTGTAAATGCAATACTATAAATACTGTAAAGTGCAAGAAACGGTGTCCAAAGGCCAAATGGCTATAATATATAAATATGCGATTAATTGTGATTAAAATAATTAATTATAATTAATTTAGTTAACTCGCACAGCACTGCCACTAATATATACTGTATATCTATATCTATATATATATCTATATATATATATATATATATATATATATATATATATATATATATATATATATATAATGAATACAAAAAGACAAAACATGATCAGGTTTTATGATTAGACTAGGAGGAAGATTTATTTTTCTTTTTTTCAAAAAAGTCCATAGAAAGTGTTAAAATTATGTTTTTATGAGGCACACCCACCAGTTCATCAAGTGTTGTCATGGTGGGTGGTGACCAAGCTGAAGTTAGCCAGACCCACAGTGTTGGGCGTATGGTAAAAGGGGAGGGGCTGAGTTTATGATGTCATTAAATCTGTGTTTTTCGACTGGGCCTTTTGACTCAGAGGCTTTCAGCTTTCAGGAAGTAACCAGAAATATACAGGGAAGGCAAATTTGAAAATTATAACCCCACCATGGGGGTCTATTAGAGTAATGTTAACTCCATAGACACATACCGGTACAAAACAGAAAAGGTTCAAAACTATGGCACCACCTCTTTAATGATCGCAAACGATTTAGAAATCTGGTAGCATCACACACTACAGGATAATTGTCAAAAATAATCTTAAAGATAAGTGTAGGTCGGGGGTCCCAGACCAGGGCTCCGGCACCTATTAATTTACAAATTAAGCACAGACCTCTCGGCGGACTACCAATCGCCCGTGGGCCGCAAACTCTGGCATACACTGACTGGCGAGTCGTGGCGACGTTCAGTGTGTTTTAGCCAACAGCCAGCATGCCTGTTGCCTGATTCGTGCTTTATTGTCTTACCACGGTACATTACGTCAGAGCTGATCTACAAGCTAACAACACGTCTCTATCACATAATGTTAACCGCTCGTCACCCTCGTGCAACGAAAAATAATCCAGGCAGTGGTATGGAGACTTTTCCTTGCAACATTTGGCAATATTTGGATTTAAAAACCGATAGCTGAGAGGGAATTCGGACAAAATAATCTAAATCGTGCACTTGGTGATACGTTTTAGATTTTTGGTATGGTGTTAGGTATGAGCATAAGGTTTTCAAAAACCATGGCACCCTAGTGGTCTGTTTGCAATGAATCCAATATTAGATAGGCCAGGTTGAAACCCCAGATGGAAGAGATTTTTCAATGGATTCTGGTGCTATTGGGTATGCTAAATAAAATAATATACAACATTTTTTGGAAAAAAATACTTTCTGGGAAGGCATCAAAGATGGCATCCACGATGGCTGCCGGGAGTTTATATGTAAAAAATCATTTAGATTTTTGGCATCTATCTATTAAACCAGCAAACTCACTCACTCACGCTCTAATGCTCTAACGCTCACGCTTATCTACGTTTATCTATTCACTCGCTTCAGCAACTGATCCCAAAGTTCACATGGTATTGGCCATTAGCATTATACTGTTGTCAGGGTTACGGTCCGTTCCTCCAGGCCATGGGATCTGTAGCCCCCCCCCCCCCCCCTCTCTCTCTCTCTCTCTCTCTCTCTCTCTCTCTCTCTCTCTCTCTCTCTCTCTCCCTCTCTCTCTCTCTTTCTCTCTCTCTCTTCTCTCTCGCTTTCACCAGGTGCATTTGATGTGTGTCTCATCTTCCAACGGGTATGAAAAAACTATGTGGAGCAAGCGCATTCATTCCCATACTTCTATTCACCTAAATTTGCTGTTAAATATTTTCTATCCATCATAAATATACACTCCTCCATGAGCTGCTAGCTACAGTAACTTTCCCCACAACCCACACTCTGCACATATTTTGGAGCACATATCTTCGAACGGGTAAGGTCTAGTAAGGTTAGATTATAGGCATATAAGGTTTTCAAAAATCATCGCAAACAAGTTGCAATGAAACCAATATTAAATAGGTTAGTATAATTATGGTTGAAACCCTGAAACCCCCCCCCCCCCCCCCCCTGCAGGTTGCCTCGATTGGCGTCGCCTTACACATAAAGACAGGCTGTGTCCGCGCCTGAAACCATATGCCCTTACCTAACATTATAACAAAAATCGAATCGATCACAAAGTGCACGATTTTCATGAATTCCCTCCTGTAGGGAATTCGGACGAAATCATCAAAATCGTTGTAAACAAGTTGGGCTTGCCCAAGTCATCCAATAGTGACAATATGCTGGCATTATGAATAGGCATCACTCACTACTTTTGACGAGATATGACAGATTTATTTTAGAAGCCCCCACTACCATTGATGAAATCTGACGCTCTTTACTGTATCCGGTCCCAGTTAGGCCAGATCTGGTTATTTCTGCATCTGCAGATTTTGATCTATATCCAGGTCAATGTTATTGACGTTCGCGAAAAAATCTAAACAAGCAGGTGACGTGTATTATATTATGGACGACTACATTTAACAATCAATCAATCAATCAAACTCACTGTGTTCACTTTCAGAGAGTGACATTCTCACAGAGAGAGGATCAACTGTAGCAGTGATTTCAGGGATTCTTACTACGATCATCATCATCATCATCAGCTTAGTGGCAGCAGGACTGGGATATTTATACTGGAAGAAGCGCCCCGGTGAGTCTTGAACTTATTATTTATTTTAAATCTATATTTGATCCATTGAATATTGAATCCATTCATATGTGTGTCTGCAACATATGATAATATAGTCATATAAATCTCCCATCCATGTATCTATAATGACAAGTTACATCTATATTTGATAAATACATCTATTGTATGTATCTATAATAACACAGATAAAATGTAAATGATTAATGTCTCCACACTTACTGATCACTGTCTCTCAACTTGTAAAGAACATATCAAACCTTCTTCCATATATTGATTATATTGATGAAACTTGTTCATATAGTAAATGTGTGTGTGTGTGTGTGTGTGTGTGTGTGTGTGTGTGCGTGTGTGCGTGTGCGTGTGCGCGTGCGCGTGCGTGCGTGTGTACATGTCTGTTTTTAACTAAAACAGTTAAAAGATTACAGTTCTAAAACTGTTTTATAACTGTAATCTTTCTCCCCTGTAGTTGAAGTGAAAGTGCCTAGTGGTGATCTAGGTAAGATCAAATCCATGATGTTTTTAGATGATGTACTGAGCTCCTCTGCATGCTGTACTGCATTAAAGGTCCTACACCATGCATTTAAAAAATAATTTATATAACACTGTTTGTGTCCCAAAAACGTTTTTGAAAAGGTTTGAGGCTAAATTACCACTCCTGAATACAGAGCCCCTGTCATTTCTGCCTGGCTTTCAGAGCATTTTCAGCTGCAGTACCACCTTGTCCTGAGTGGGAGGACTGCGCTATTGAGCCAGTTTTGGCCCCACACTCCTCCCCACCTCCTGCTCAGCAGGCCTGCCCACCCCTCCCCAACCCTCTCCCAGCTCCTCCTGCCTCCTTCTCAGGCCTGCCCACCCCTCCCCAACCCTCTCCCAGCTCCTCCTGCCTCCTTCTCAGGCCTTGTGACATCACAAATCTGACATTTCACAATCAGGACCGTTCTGAGACATGCTAACATAGATCTGCCCATAAACTGAGAAAGACACAATGGTCAGAAATAGGACTTTGTGAGGATAGAAGTTGCTGGTGGGACACCAAGAAAATACATAAAAATTGGAAAAATGAAAATTCATGGTGTAGTCCCTTTAAATAAATATTATAGCCTACTAGTAAGACGCCTCAGGGCGACATGACAATTCTTTGCCATCAGACTATTGATGTATATCGGACCAGTTACCCATATATGGAGACCCCTGGTACCCATATATTGAGATCCATGTGCTGTATATGGAGATACGCTGTGAGAGCCCAAACATGCTTACTCAGTTATTCGTTATGTGAAAGTCCTATGATGTCTATGACATCTGACATCCATACACTTTTATGCCCATACTGTACATGGAGATCCCTGTCTGTATAGAACCAGCCACACAGATATGGGCTGGTTTGGCCATCTGTCTTGGCCATATATGGATTCTGTTAGTGGGGTATGTGGCCGATGTGATTTCCATAATATGGAGATCACATCGGCCACATACCCCACTAACATATATTATATGGGCATTCCCATATGAGGTCCTGTTAATATTGATGACATCAGTGAACTCTATCCATATATGGGCATAAAAGTGATTTGGACGCAATTAATTTGCTCTATTCCTTAAGCAACAATTTAATTCAATGTAATATGTTAACACACATACTGTAAGCTCCAGTCAACAGATTAAGTGCGGATCAACACATGATTTTACTCCAATGTGTTTCAGAGATGGCTCCATTGGTGAATCCAGCAGACCGGCCTATGACGTATTCAGGTAAATCTTCTGTTTAATTTTCACTCTGTGTTCTGAGGTGATTCAGTTCTACTGGTTGTCTCCGCCAGGTCGAAGCCATGACCAACCTATCCTGTTACCGTCTATTTGACCGACTATTATAGGCAATTTGTTTTAGGACCACATGGTTATAATGTAAATAACAGCAATTAAATGTACAGACTGTAAACAACGAGAGGTTCGGGCAGCTTCGCCATCATCTAGTCGCCGCTGACACCATCACATCGAGTAGCCTAGAATATCCACATAGAGATGTGAATGCATACAACATACTGTACATATCGTATGTATATCGTTGCTCTCGGGCAGAGCCATCATATCTCAATATTTTAACTTTAAGCTATCAAGCCCACAATGTGACATGCTGTGAGCTATTAGACCAGTTATTTTTATTATTTGTTGTACTAAGTGGTTAAAACAATGAATAAGGAATTACTAATATTGTATAATATCAAATAGTCTGTTTCAGAGATGGAAACATGATTTTACTCTAATATGAAATGTATCTCATGTTTCAGAGCTGAAGACATTGATGGATTCATTGAACCTGTCTGCAGCATCTTCAGGTGAGTCCTTTGTTTATTGAATAAACTGATATGACAGACTTGGGCATAATCCACACAAAGCCGGGTATTTTTATAAACTGAGCTGAAAAAGTCTACACAGCCCTGTATAGAAAAATCTCTCTCTCCACACAATGGCTTGTAACATTTGTCCGTAGCTTTTCTTTCACTGATCTCGACTTGCACATGCAGGCACAGCCAGCGTCTGTACTAAACATGAACGACCGAACGTGCAGTTGGGCTTTAGCTCCCCCCAGCTGATCTGCAAGCCCACAATGTGTCGCTGATGAACGTGGTATGGGCTTGTATGTCAGCTATTTCCCCCTGCGTGACAACATTGCACACAAAACAGACAACAGCAGACCCCTAAAGAGAAAAAAAGACAAATCAATAAAATATATACACTTGGGATATCCATCCATATAGCATATACATGAGGATAGGCAAATATGCATAAAGTAAAACGTTAGACATAAGGTACATAAGGTTAAGATACAGTATTAGATGAGAATAGACATAAGGTGGCATATGCAGCAGGTTTATATTGTTCATGATATTTAGACATTAAGATGCAAAAGAATATCAGCTCATTCATTCATTCTTACATGCGTTTTCTTTTGTTATATATTTCATATTGTCACATGATGACCAACATCTTGCCTGAAACAGATGAAGAAAAGGGTGAGCTTTTTCTGTCCTTAGTCCAGACAGTCCAATACTAGAGGTAACCAGTGAGTAGGTTGTTGGCTGGTGCTACCTTTGGTTTACCAGGTTGTACTTCCTCTATATCTTGTTCCAAACCCATAGATGTACCAGTTGTTACATTACTATTTATGTGTAGATATAGGGATGCAGGAGCTTTATTTTCTGTGATTCTTCTCAGCCATTCTTTTTTTTTTTCTGTCTTCCTAACAGAACTCTTTGTGATGCAGCACAAGGAACAGTTGATTCAACTCGTTCCACCTTCCACCGTCATGTCTATAGTAGACAGTCTAGGAGATAGGGTCAGTGCTGAGCTCTCTGCTGAGATCCAAGCTGCAGAGAGGAGCGAGGACCAAATGAAGAGCCTGTACACATCACTGCTAGAACCAGGGAGAACATCTGTTAGCATGGACGGATTAACCCCCGCGAGGGCCCCTGGCCGATTTTTTTTTAGGGGCCCCCACCCCCCAAAAAAAATTTTTTTTTTTTTTTTTTTTTTCAAATTTTTTTTTTTTTTTTTATTTTTTTTTTTTTGGGGGGGGGGGGGGGCGCAGTTCAGGCCAAAGGTGGTACTGCAGCTGGAAAATGCTCTGAGAGCCATTCAAAAATGAGAGGCTCTCTATTCAGGAGGTAATTTAGCCTCAAACCTTTTGAAAAACGTTTTTGGGACATAAACAATATGACATAAATACTTTTTAAATGCATGGTGTATCACCTTTAAGCCATGATGATCATCTGTGGACCAAGAAAGCACCTGTAGACAACAGAGGAGGGGCCCACACATTTGATTTTAGCTTAAAATATACATTTAATTTTTGCAAATTGTCATTGACCACGCAGGCCAGTTCCCCCAAGGGCCCCTGAGAGCCAAGGGCCCCTGGCAACGGCCCCACCGGCCCAATGGTTAATACAGCCCTGTCTGTTAGAGCAGCCTTTTACAATGCTCTGAAACAACACCTCTCTGGTAAGATCCACAAGTATTACTACACGATAAATACATTTGAAATGCATTTGTTTTTCTAAATACATATCACTTTAATTTAAAAGAAAAAAAAACAAATTTGTAGTAACATTTGTACACATTCGTTAGACTTCAAAGGCTAAAATAGCATATCTGTCTGAGTTTAATAGAAAGAGCAGCGTCAGTAGCTGTGATGTTTCTGAAAATCATATATTTAGGATTTCTAAATAGCCTGGTACAGTATAATGTAATACCTTGATACCACCTAACCTTTATGTCATATTAAAATCTATGTAATACTTAACATTTGTATTTTGGTCACTGTAATTATCCTTCTGTTTCTCATCGTTATTGATTTTCTCTTGTGTTCATTCTAACATTTCTTTTCTTTTTGTTACTTTTCATATAACCACATGATGACAGAACCTCAGCTGACCCAGGTAAGAGTTAGTAATCACGGTGTAACATTCAGTCTAGTGGAATAGAGTTGTCACAGTGTAACAATCAGTCTAGTGGACAGCGTGTTTATGGTTTTAAGTTGAAAATCACAAGCTAATACTGTACAAGACATAATGTTGTTCAGTAGCACTAAAGTATAACATGACTGTTCAACAGGATGATGATGATGATGATGATGATGATGGCTTAACATCAGAAGAAAAAGGTGAGCTTTTTCTGTCCTGACAGCTCAATACTACAGGTAACCAGTGAGTATGATGTTGGCTTGTAATACCTTTGGTTTGCCAGGATTGATTGATTTTGTCTTTTTAACTTTTATTTTCTTTTTGTTACTTTTCATATAACCACATGATGACAGAACCTCAGCTGAAGGTAAGAGTTAGAGTTGTTAGAAAGTTGTCACTGTGTAACACTCAGTCTAGTGGGGTAAAGAGTTGTCACAGTGTAACAATCAAGTGGACAGCGTGTTTATGGTTTTAAGTTGAAAATCACAACTGAAGCCAATACTGTACAAGACATAATGTTGTTCAATAGCACTAAAGTATAACATGACAGTGTTCAACAGGATGATGATGATGATGATAATGATGATGATGATGGTGATGATGATGATGATGATGATGATGATGATGGCTTAACATCAGAAGAAAAAGGTGAGCTTTTTCTGTCCTGACAGTTCAATACTAGAGGTGACCAGTGAGTAGGCTGTTGGCTGGTGCTACCTTACCAGGATGTACATTCTCCATGCCCACAGCCACCCCTGCCTCTGCAGCAAGCATGAGGAAGTCTTGGCACGAAGACGTCACACAGGACCTCTGTGAACCCCATGTCCACAAGCTGTGAGTCTGCACCACAGAGAAACCAGAACAGTGCAAAGTGTGCTTGACCCCTGACCAGCTGTAAATATATCGCTTAGTGAAGGAATGATAATTGGCAGAGCTGGATCTTGTGTTTGACTTTGTTTATTTTATTCTCTGTGTGAGAGCAGTGTACAGGACGACGACATCTTCCCAAGCCCAGACCTAGCTGCGCTGAAGGACCCGGAGAATCTGGGGGCGTATGCTCGGAAAGTAAAGGGCGACATGAATGAGTCCGCAAACAGCAGTGTAAGAACCTAATACTCTTCTCTGTGACATTTATTTCCATTCCATCTACTAGTGATTACTGTACATGAGCTCCAATGTAGCAGCCACAAACACATTTCTAACTAAGCTTTTCATTCAGCTGTTTGGATAAAGTATGGCAAGTCAAATACACAGCTTCTTATTCTAATGTAGACAAGCAATAGTGGCATAGTCTGGGTCTGGGTGGCAATATGTTTTTTCTCTAATATGGCAGGGGAAGAGGATTCTTAATTAGTTGAGCAAGTGCCTGCCTCTAGTATCGGATGGCCTTGTGCGTTGACGATGTCAAGCCCTACTGGACAGAATAGGTTGTCATGTCAACTAAAACAAGTGCCCCTTCTGAGCTGCTCTCAAGCTGTCTGAGCTAAATACTGCCATCCTAGGGAAAATAATATGTTGTCTGAGTGACTACAAGGATTATTAGTGCGGTATGCTATGTATTCCTGTAGGATTTTTCTGCCAAAATTGATTTTTTTGCTGTTTTGGCTTCTATAGGGACCAAACTATCAGAAAATGACGGGGGTCAAAATTTCAGACCCCTCCCTCATTTCCTGGGGGCTGGTCACTTCAGTTTTGGCCCTATTCGGCCATGTTTTCCCAATTTCCCATAGGATTTTTTTGCCCAAATTGATTTTTTTTGCTGTTTTGGCTTCTATAGGGACCAAACTATCAGAAAATGATGGGGGTAACATTTTCAGACCCCTCCCTCATTTCCTGGGGGCGGGTCACTTCAGTTTTGGCCCGATTCGGCCTTGTTTTCCCAATTTCCCAAAGATTTTTTTTTGCCAAAATTGTTTTTTTTTTTTGCTGTTTTTGCTTCTATAGGGACCAAACTATCAGAAAATGATGGGGGTTCAATTTTCAGACCCCTCCCTCATTTCCTTGGGGCGGGTCACTTCAGTTTTGGCCCTATTCAGCTATATGTTTTCCCAATTTCCCAGAGGATTCTTTTTGCAAAAAATGATTTTTTTTGCTGTTTTGGCTTCTATAGGGACCAAACTATTAGAAAATTATGGGGGTCAAATTTTCAGACCATTCCCTCATTTCCTGGGGGCGGGTCACTTCAGTTTTGGCCTTATTCGGCTATGTATTCCCATAGGAGTATTTTGCTAAAATTGATTTGTTTGCTGTTTTGGCTTCTATAGGGACCAAACATCAGAAAATTATGGGTTTCACATTTTCAGACCCTCCCTCATTTCCTGGGGGTGGGTCACTTCAGTTTTGGCCCTATTCACCTATGTATTCCCATATATTTTGCTAAAATTATTCTGAGGCTATTCAATAGTTTAGGTAGGAACAGTTCAAGTGAGGAGGAAGGGGTAGCATTTATACTTCTGATCTGTTATTATTCTTGTCAAATACAGGATCTATTCATCATCACTGTTATCTATATCCTCCCGATAAGGCTCATTCCCACTGGGCCAGATAAACAGATACAAAAATATCTTTCTCCATTCAAGTGGATGGTAAGATACAGATAAAAGAAAATATATGTCACAGATGTTTTTTATCTGTGTCTTACCATCCACTTGAATGGAGAAAGATATTTCTTTATCTGTTAATCTGGCACAGTGGGAATGGGCCTTTATACTGTTGGCAAAGGCTCCAGTCCAGTGCCATAGCACTTGCAGAGATTGACTGTCCCTTGCAACCTGGCTTTGCTCAAGTATTGCCTTTGGAGCAGGGAGGGCAAGACACCTGACTGGAACATACCCTCCACTCTCTGAATTCCACCAATTCCCTTCAATTGGTCGAAGCTCAGGGCTCAGGGCAATTGGACATCGGTGTCAGCAGCCTCTTCGATGTGTGCACCTCCTCAAAATCCCTTGATGAAGGTATCATATATGACAAAGAGCATGAAAGAACTGTCCTTTGAGAAATACTCAAGCAGTCCCTGGCCCAACTTCTCCTTGGTTGATCACACAGTCAGGAGTTCCTTGTTGGACATAGTGAGCTTCATCTCTGGATGAAGACTTTGTATTTTTTAATGACTGATCCATATACCTAATATTACCTATCAAAGACAACTTGACCCTCAACATAGCCAGCCATCATCGTTATGATGCGTTTGTTGAATGCATCCTGAAGATCTGACAGCTTTGTCTTTTTCATGTTCTGAAGCACACAGCATTAACAATTAGAACTTTGACAGAATAATCGTCCTTCGTTAGATCATGCTATGGGACACATGGAAGATCTTCCTGCAGGGGCTCTGCCCTGGCATCTTCAATTGCATGCAAAATCTGAACACCCTCATTTTCTGACAGTTTGGTCCCTAAAGAAGCCAAAACAGAAAAGAAGAAAAAAAATCTATGGGAATATAGAGCCGAATAGGGCCAAAACTGAACCCCCCCTCCCCGCCTCAGGAAATGGGGGAGGGGTATGAAAATTTGAACCCTGTCATTTTCTGATAGTGTTGGTCCCCATAGAAGCCTAAACAGCAAACAATATAATTTTAGCAAAAAGAAGAAAAAAAAATCCTATGGGAAATTGGAATGCATAGCCGAATAGGGCCAAAACTGAAGTGACCCGCCCCCAGGAAATGAGGGAGGGGTCTGGAAATGTGACCCCCGTAATTTTCTGATAGTTTGTTCCCTATGGAAGCCAAAACAGCAAACAAAACAATTTTAGCAAAAAAGTCCTATGGGAAATTGGGAATGCATAGCCGAATATGGCCAAAACTGAAGTGACCCGCCCCCAGGAAATGAGGGAGGGGTCTGGAAATGTGACCCCCGTAATTTTCTGATAGTTTGCTCCCTATAGAAGCCAAAACAGCAAACAAATCAATATCAGCAAAAAATACAATGGGAAATTGGGAATATATAGCCGAATAGGGCCAAAACTGAAGTGACCCGCCCCCAGGAAATAAGGGAGGGGTCGGAAAATTTGACCCCCGTCATTTTCTGATAGTTTGGACCCTATAGAACCAAAATCTGCAGAAAAATCAATTTTGGCACAAAAATCCAACAGGAGCTGTATTTTGGACATAGCATACCACGCTAAGGACATATAGTGTGGTATGCTATGTCCAAAATACAGCTCCTGTAGGATTTTTGTGCCAAAATTGATTTTTCTGCAGATTTTGGTTCTATAGGGTCCAAACTATCAGAAAATGACGGGGGTCAAATTTTCCGACCCCTCCCTTATTTCCTGGTTAGTCTAGTGACTCCTACTGGTTGGTTGGGTTGGCTGTTTACGGTGGAGATGGCATGACACTATGTCCATGTGAAATTCCTTGCTATGAGGGGAAAATAAATAGTTGGAAACTCCAGTAGTTGTCTGCATGTAACCCAGTCCAACAGTAGAGTTTGGAAGCAACGGGGACCACACATGGGGGAATTGACCCTTTGTCAAGTCCCACCCGTGGTCCTGCCCCTCTCCCACGCCCATTTTGGCCTGAAATTGTCCCTCTATCCACTACCACTAACGGTTACAAAAATTGTGGGATTAAAAAAAAAGAATAAGAAGATACAAGGTTCAAAATTAAGCTAATGTTGCGTTTCATTCTTAACAGCTTGCTCTTGCTTGACTCTCCTTCTCTGTTGCTGTTTGACCTCCAGGATGAGAACATCCACCTGTTGGATGAGAAGATGCCTCCCTCAGGGTTGCCGCAGGGCCCCCCAAGCACGGAGCAGCTGCCCAAGGCCCCCGGACAACCCCCAAGTAAGCATACACACTTTGAACCATGAATCAGAGGCTTTTAAACTGTCGGCCCCCGATGTCATTTCTCAGACATCTTTTAAAAATAACAGTCATACATGTTTTTTTTCTATTCATTAATGACAAGCAGGTATGTAGCTCAGTGCAACCTCGCCCTTTAGGGAGTAAGAGCCATATCTAACTATTAATATAGCGAATGTCTGTCCGTCTGCCGTCTGTCTACAATACTCTGACATCATACTCTGACGTCATAGTACTGACATCACAGACTGGCCTGGACACCATATATGGGCATTGTTACGGCCAGCCGTATTATTATTATTTATAGTTATGGTGGGTTGGAATATGTGTATGTATGATTTGAGGCTTGTATTATATTGTACCTTTTCTGTCAGGTACAGAAAGGGCAGAATTAGGACGATACCCACTCATTATAAAAGTAAAAAAGAGAGCACTTAAATTTTATAACCACCTAAAAGAAAGCAACCCAGACACGCTCCATAACATAGCCCTCAACCATAGTGAAAACCTACAGGGTTGCCCCCTCAGTCAGCTAGCCCAGGGACTCTGTGCACAAACAGAAGCCAACTACCAAACGGAAACACTCTGGACCAAACAAGATTATAAGAAAACTAAAAGAAAGCTACCTAACATACTGGAAAGAGACAACCCAAAGCCAAAGCAAAATGGAATGCTATCTGGCACTAAAAACAGAATATACGTTAGCAGAATATCTGAGCACAGTAAAAGACCCAAAACTTAGGAAAGCCTTGACTAGGTACAGACTCAGCGAACACAGCCTTGCAATAGAGAAAGGCTAGCACAGACAGACCCCACTCCCAAGGGAAGATAGGCTGTACCCACTGCACACAAAATGTGGTAGAAACAGAGCTACACTTTCTAACCACCTGCCCACTATACCAAGACATTAGAGACGCATACTTCCCACAGATTACACACACCCGAAGTGAATTTGAAAACTCGACCAATGATGAAAAACTCCCATATCTACTGGGAGAAATACAACAATGCGCAAACACAGCAGCAAGATTTGTGAACTGTTGCGACAAAAGAAGGCTAGAAACACAACCACCCTAAGGACTACAAACCATGGATTGACATCTAGACCTACTACTGCACATACAGTATGAAACAGAGCTGATACCTTTAAATGCACTTGAGGAAAAAAATGCTGTTACCTGTATTTGTACCCTGTATATATATAAAATGTCACAATGCGACATAGCTCTGTTTACTCAATGCTGTACCCCCTCCAACTGTATATATGTTCCCCATTTTCAACTGTTTTTATTGTATTTGTGATACTTGCTTTGGCAATGTAAACGTAAGTTTTCTCATGCCAATAAAGCTCCTTTGAATTGAATTGAATGGAGGATGAGTGCTGGGTGAATGCAGAGAGTGGAGAGTTGGGTGTGGTGCCGGTGAGATTGAGGTGGCTGATTGAATGAGTACCACAGATTGCAAAGTCTGCCCATGCCAGTCCTATTCGCCGTACCTGTCAACGCCCAGGCCAGGATTGGCCATGCCTCTGAGGCTGTTTCTGCAAAAGTGCCATTCTGAGCTAACAACTAAGGACAGACGGCTTGTTTGCAGCAGAGGCTCAATTCCTCTCTCCTTCGAACCCATGTAGCCTTTATTTGCTTTATTTGCTTTAGTTTGCCTTCGGTTGTTTACTTGGCCTGTGTTGTTGCTTAAGTTTCTCCTCAGTAAGTTTGTGGTACATTTTTGCCTACATTTTGTATTTTGGTTTCCTTAGTTCATTTTCAGTTTTGGCCTCAGTGTTACCTTAGTTTTCCAACCCCCCCAACCTACTGTATACTATTATTGTTAATCACTCCGTATTATTGTTCATTCCTTTTGTCACTATGTAGGGGTGTTTGGTATTTTTGTTTTGGTTCCCTTCTTTTTTTGTAATTATTTAGGTAGGTAAGTAAGGTTAGGTATTTGTATTTTTATTTTCGTTAGGGGTTTAGGTTAGGGATATTTATTTTTAGTAGTGGTTTTCCTTATTGTGAACCTGCACCCTGGAGTTTCTACCCTGACACTTGAGAAAAAAGGTGAAAATAGAGATTATTTGTCTCTGCCAAAAAAAGTAATAAAATAAATTCATTTTTGAAAAGTCGTTGTCCTTCGCATTTATGTTGCGCTCCTCCGCCCTAGAGGGGCAGTCGTAACAGGCATAAAGATCTGCCCAATAGACCATATTCACACCGTGGCCATCTTGGATCACATGACTTCCTGGAGTAGCAACCTGCATTACAACCCATTGAGAACAATGGAGCGATGGTCACAAAATATGAGTTCTATTCAACCAATTTCTTTTTACCAAATTGACAAATGGGCAGATGACAACTTCAACATCCCCAAAATGATTAAATAAAAGGGTATATCCACAATATGCATGATAGTTAGGTTGCAGTGTTACACTGTACAAAGACTTGCTACAGTATGCAGACTAGTGCTTGCTTTGCCATCATGTAGTTAATATTACTGTATTGTGATTTTTGCATATTAATCAGAAACAATCTAACAACAAATAGTTAATATGATAGTGGAGCAAGCACTGCAGAGATAGAAAGTCTTTGTGCACAGTGAGGTTGAAACCTAACTACCATGAATATTGTGGATGTACCCTTTTATTTAATCCTTTTGGGGATGTTGATGTCATCTGCCCATTTGTCAATTTGGTAAAAAGAAATTGGTTGAATAGAACTCATATTTTGGGACCATCGCTCCATTGTTCTCAATGGGTTGTAATGCAAGCTGCTACTCCAGGAAGTCATGTGATCCAAGATGGCCGCGGTGTGAATATGGTCTATGGGATACATTCACGTCGTAGTAGCAAAGATATTTAATAATGAAGATAGCTCTTCCTCATTGGATCCACTAGAGTGCGACATGGTACACAAATCCTACAAATTGACTCCTAAGTGGGCGCCGGCTCTGACTGCGAATCTCGCGCACGTCCTGTTTACTGGTGCTATAGATCCCGCGAGAGTGTGTTGCTGGGACAGCTAAAGAGCAATAATAAAGTTGATTTTCACCTTTGTTGTGTCGATGAAAAAAGCCACTTTAGTATGACAATTTTGTTAATATTATGTGGCTTGTGATGATCGGGTCCAATATTTAGTTCAGTGAGCATAGCTTCCGAACTATTATTTTGATCTGTGTTCACGTTAGATCTCTCATTGTAAATGAATAGACTCCAACCTGCTTCCGCCTCCTAAAAAGGTGTCCCCCCTACGTCATGCAGAAACGGGAAGTACGGGTCTTTTGCACCCTCTTGCTATCGCCCTCTTGGATAGTAGTCACATACTGGCCTGGACCCGGAACACCACATGGGCATAGGACATGGAACACCATATATGGGCATAAACAGTGCCCAAATTTCTGACATCACTGATCGCCACCTGTACTGCACATTCGACGCAATTTGGTTGCCTTGTAGAACATGTTATTGTGGTGTGGACCATTTCTGAAGAACCGCCAATCCGGTTCTGGTGTCTGGCCCTGTTACAGCGCCACCAGGAGGCGGGTTTGAGTAAAACCCATTTTTGGACAGTACTCCTACAGATTTTGTCCAAAGATCACACAGATCGGTAGTACACAGTATCTCTATATAAATGAAACGGCTATGTCTTACATTGATGCTCCTACATATTATCATGCAAGCACCAGTTAAAGTTACTTTCCATCCCTCATACTGTGTGCACAGTGCACACCCCATAACTCACACAATGCACATAATTTCGGAGCTCCTATCCTCGAACGGGTAAGGGCTAGTTATAATACCGTAATTGCTGGACTATAAGCCGCACCTGAATATAAGCCACACCTGCTAAATAAATAAAACATTTTTACATATATAAGCCACACCTGACTATAGATGCCTTAATGGTCCACGTCACATTGATATAAACCAGCATGCGCACGCCGGTCGGCACCAAATGAACCCCACCGTTCATAGGATGCAATGGATGGCACTCGTGTTTAAAAATGCATTCCATCAAACTTTCAGATGCCGTTTTTCTCCCAGTGTGGAGGAAGAATGCGTAGGATTTTTACTGTAAATTCTCACTCTTGAAATATATAATCCTTAGTTTCTGTTGATTGTAAACAATAATAGCGATTCAAAACAGTTGTCCTTCAAACCCCACCTCTATTCACCATCATCAGAACAGAGGGAGCGCTCCTCATGATCACCCACCCGATCCACTGGATCACAAGCGTCTACAGCTCGCCCAGCTGCAGTCCATGAAGCCTAATTTATGCTCCGTCCTGCGACGGTGTCGCGCGCAGACCTCCAAGCTCAGAAGGGTTGCATTGGTGACGCGATGTGAGTTTGTATATCAGCTACTCTTGACGCAGAACACCGTTGCGCAATGAAGTATATATGTCTCGATAAGGGCGCTCCCATGGGAGCACCTCACTAGCACACAAGAGGAGGTTGAATAACCAGTGCTCCCCAAAACAACAGGTTTGGGGATCTGTTGGGAATTGATTACATGATACAGTCAGCTGTGCATTCAGTCTCAATGTTTGTAAACAAATAATTGGCCTATAAGCCGCAGGTGTCCTTCCTGCTTCCTGCTAGAGCACCCCTGGTGGCCGTTAGCTGTAAAAATATATATACAGCACCCCTGGTGGCCGTTAGCTGTAAAAATATATATACAGTATAAATCCTTGTTAAAGACCATTGTAAAATTAACTAGCTGGCCGTTAGCTGTAAAAATATCTATATAAGCCGCACCGTTGTATAAGCCACAGGGTTCAAAACATGGGAAAAAAGCTGCGGCTTATAGTCTGGCAATTACGGTAATTATGTGAAAATGTCCAGCTATAATAACAGGGCCAACACAGTGACACCTGGTGTAAAGTGTTTAATTGCATATTTTGTCTCACAGATTCCTGTCAACTTTCACTGGATGACAACACAGTGCACAAAAACATCATCCTGTCAAAGGAGAACAGGAAGGCGACTTATACATCCAAAGTCCAAAATCGTCGTGCGCATGCAGACAGATTTACCTCTGAATGTAAGGTGTTGAGTAGAGAGAGTCTCTCTGAACATGGTTACTTTGAAGTAAAATGGAAAGGAGGTGTTGGTATGGTACAGCAGAGATCATGATCAGAGATCAGAGAACATGTCCCAGTCACGAGTGTTCCGACGGCGGTGTTGTGTTGTGTGTAAACACATTGTAAATACTTTTATTCAATTGTTACTTGCGCCATCAGAGTTACAGATAAATAACAAGGCGCGCTCTGCTGGCACACAAGTAGTTCATAGATGGCCACGAGTGCACAAAGAGCAAGTTGGCACCTCAACAGAGTGCAGTCTAGTTTTATTTGTTATTCTTTCTGTTGTAAATACTATGAGTTCTTACACAGATGTACCGGTATATGAGGAATCCATCTTGATCTTAAATTAGGCAACGCCCATAGGTAATGCCCCCTAAACACCATGTAAGGGCAGTTGGATCAGCTGGATCAGAACTATGGCTCCAGTCCGGATCAGTGCAACATACCACTGTATTAAAATGGTTACTCTATGGAACAAATGTAGAGATGAATTGAAACAAAGTGCAACATGGAATAAGTTCAAGCTAATGTTTAAAATGGACATAATAAATATTATGTAGGATAGAATAGTTGGCTATGTACAGCTGATTTGGTTAGATCTGGAGCATCATTTTGACTATCTGGTATGGTTGATTGTTTTTGTTTATTTTCAGTTTGTTTTGTTTTTGTTTTCAATGTGAGTGTATAAACACTGGGGCAGATGAACATTTATCTGATGATTAGAGGTTTTTCAATTATACAATGAAGGGGTTGGACCTGATACGTTTTCACAAACTTCTTCCTACTCCTTTTTCGAAGATGAAATATAATTTAAGGATGATGTTAAGATAATTTACATAATAATTTGTTGATTTTATTTGGGTTTGAATGTACACATTTTGTTTAAGTAATTATAAAGCAACCTTGGTTGTAAATAGTTGAGAAATCACCCCCTACGTACATTTGGAATTGTTTGTTTTCTTTCATTGTCTCCGCCAGGCCTAAAGGCATGGCCGAGTATATGATTTCTCCCCTGTCTGTCCGTCCGTCCATCTGTTCGCGTGTGTGCGTGCGTGTCCGTCCGCTCTTCTGTCTGTGGACAGCTAATCTCCGGCACCGTTAGCACGATGGCAGCGAAACCGTACAAGCACACTCCCTGGGTGCCAGAGCAGAATCTCTGCCCCCAATTTTTCACATGGGCCTGTTACAGCGGGTTTGTGCAAAACACATTTTTGGACAGTACTCCTACAGATTTTGTCCCGAAATCACACAAATCGGTACACAGTATCTCTATTCACCTTATTCCTGGCCCTCTATAAGGAGACTGCCATTGCCTTTTACAGAGGGCGCTATAGAGTTTTTATCTGTGTGGACCACTTTTAGTATAGGCTATATTAAACTATCCTCTACACCCACCTCTACAGTATATATTTATATTGTACAATACTAGGTCTTTATCCGTTCCTTACCCATTACCCGTTCCCACTCATCCTCCTCCTTCATCTACCCTTCCTCTCCTCTCCTCCTCCCCCTCCCTTCCTCTCCTCATCCACATTGTAAATACTTTTATTCAATTGCACAAGTAGGTCATACATGGCCACGAGTGCACAAGGAGCAAGTTGGCACCTCGACAGAGTGCAGTCTAGTTTTATTTTGTATTGTTTAAGTTGTAAATACTATTTCTTACACAGATGTGAATGATGAATCCATCTTGATCTTAAATTAGGCAACGCCCATAGGAGATGCCCCCTAAACACCATGTAAGGGCAGTATCTGATGCTCCAGTCCGGATCAAAGCAAAATATCAATTCTCACATGGCCCTCTTCTAGCGCCACCATGAGGCCGATTCTTGAAAAACACATTTTTGGACACTGCTCCTACAATTTTTGCCCTAAAATCACGCAAATCGGTACACAGTATGTCTACACTCATCTCATCAACATGGATATGTCCCATTTAGCGCCACCTTCAGGGTGATTTTTTAAAACACATTTTTGGACACTGCTCCTACAAATTTTGCCCTAAAATCACGCAAATCGGTACACACTCGCTCTACACTGATGGCATCAACATGGATCTGTCCCATTTAGCGCCACCTGCAGGCCGAGTTTTTAAAACACATTTTTGGACACTGCTCCTACAAATTTTGCCCTAAAATCACGCGAATCGGTACACACTTGCTCTACACTGATGTCATCAACATGGATCTGTCCCATTTAGCGCCACCTTCAGGCCGAGTTTTTAAAACACATTTTTGGACACTACTCCTACAGATTTTGCCCTAAAATCACGCAAATCGCTACACAGCATGTCTACACTCATGTCATCAAAATTGATCTGTCCCATATAGCGCCACCATCAGGCACATTTTTTCAAACACATTTTTCGACACTACTCCTACAGATTTTGCCCTAAAATTACGCAAATCGGTACACAGTATGGCTACACTCATCTCATCAACATGCATCTGTCCCATATAGCGCCACCATCAGGCCGATTTTTACATACACATTTTTCCACACTTCTACACATTTTGGCCTAAAATCACGCTGCGACCTGACGGTCGCTCATCTCCCGATTAGGGAGTCTTACTGGTAATAATATGTATCCATATATGCATACATTATATCTCATGCCCATACATGGAGATCCCTATCTGAACCAGCCACACAGATATGGGCCATGGCTTGGCCATCTGGCCAGTGAAATTATCGATGACATCAGGTATCTTCATATAGGCTATATGGGCATAAAAGAGATTCTGGGGAATACCCATGTATGGACTTTTACATAGGTGATGTCACCTTTGATATCACCTGTGATGTCACAGTGACAAGGGAACAAACCAATAGACTGTAAAAATGTGTACTGACTGACTGACTGACTGACTGACTGACTGACTGACACGGAGACAGGCTGCGACATTTCTCATGGTACAGTATAATGCGACCTATAAGCTTTATTTATAAACACTTTAAACATCACTGATCATTTTGACAGCCAGCCACCCCCTTACAATCACAAGTCACAATCTTCTGGATTTATGTTGTTTGATTTTCTGATCTATTGATATAATGTCATCCGTTACAACAAAAGTACACTTTTAAATCATTTTAACAATTGAATCTCCCATATTATGCTCTCTTTTGAGCAGTGAACTTAAGAGGCACATGCAGAGTACCCCCAAAATTATTTTACACCAGTGTAAAAGCATACTTTTTGAGCGGTGGTTACACCGTCTCCTATACGTGGCCGTGTGTGTATGCGTGTGTGTGTGTGTGTGTGTGTGTGCGCGTGTGTCCGTGTCTGTATGTAGCCTGCAGAGCCTGCAGTACCTTTTCTGACCACACATGTTAAGGGAGGGGCGCTGTTGTTCAGGCCAGAGACACACACACACACACACACACACACACACACACACACACACACACACACACACACCGACCACCGCTCAGTTCACACGGGTGTGATTTTTATGGGTTTGAGAAGTCAAAACATTTTCAGAAAATCATGATCTACAGTACAAGCCCAATTTGCTATTTAACTATTATTGAACCAAACTTAACTTTATCCATTTCTCTTTTGGCTCAGACTTGTGCTGAAAAAGTTTTGAAACCCCTGATTTACACAAACGTGTATTTCATTCCAAATAAACGGTGGTCAGTGAATTATTAATTGTTCTCTACACAACCAGACTCTTATCACTCTGTCAATCATGGCATGAGCTCTATGTACTCTCTCTCTGTCTCTACCCCCCCCCCCCCCCCCCCCTCTCTCTCTCTCTCTCTCTTTGTTTCTCTGCGTGTGTGTGTGTGTGTGTGTGTGTGTGTGTGTGTGTGTGTGTGTGTGTGTGTGTGTATGTCTGTCTGTCTGTCTGTCTGTCTGTCTGTCTGTCTGTCTCTCTCTTTGCACCCTCACTCATAGGCGATTTTAAGGGGTGTCCTAGGGTGCACGTGCACCCCCTGGCCGCCAGGCGGCCATTTTTTTTTTTTTTTTTTTTTTTGTAATGTAACTTTATTTTATAATTATTAAATAAAACAGTGATCGTGATTTGTAAAATGTGCGCAAAAAGAGAGGTGGAGGGGCAAGTATAGTAGTTCACTCGACACTGACAGTAATGCTAATGAACGTGAACCAGAGGAGGTGGACGGAGCTTGCAGCAGCAGTGATCCAGCCACCGACATCACTGTGGAAGGCTCGCCGTTGCCGGAGACCGAGGCCCCGGTTCCTCCACAGCAAGCAAGCCCCACTCCAGACTCAACTGTTGTTACCCCAGGCCCAGACCCAGAGGAGCCAAATGAAGCCAACTTTGTTCATGAAAGAGACCCTTGCCATGGCCCGGATAAAGCCAAGCAGTTTTTGGCTTTGGGTCCATATCAGCCAGAAGATGTAGAATGTCCATTAAAGGCCGCTGGCGAAAAACAACGCAAATTCAGAAAGGAGTGGTTTAAAGATTTTGCCTGGCTGGAGTATAGCGTGCGCCATGACCGGGCGTTCTGCTTTCCATGTCGGGCCTTTGGTTCTGAGAACGCCGAGCAAGCTTTCAGGAGGACAGGTACATAAAGACACATCTCTGTTTACACAATGCTGTTGTACTCCCTCCAAGTGCATAGTCTATTATGTTCCCTTTTTTCAACTGTTTCGTTATATTGAAGAGAATGTGCGCAAAAAAAAAGAAATGGAGGACACGACACTGTTTGAAAAGAAACTTGCTTTTTTTCAAGAGAAGGGAATGCATAATTCTGATTCATTTGGTACATTAAAACACGTCTACACACTGTACCTCACCATACCAGTTACGAGTGCTTCAGCTGAGCGCAGCTTCTCTACTTTGAGACAACTAAAAACGTATTTACGGACAACCATGACTGATAAAAGAGTGTCAGATATAGGCATTTTACAGATTGAGAAAATACACGAAATTAAAGTGCAGAAAATAATTGAAAGGTTTGCAAGTGCCAAAACCCAGAGGCTGCAGTTCATTGTGTAATAAGGATGTGTCTACTATTTGTTTTTGTGAAATGCTTATTTGACACTGTAAATGACTGCTTGATTGCTTGATGAATGATGATTAACTTGATGTTTGGCTTTATATGTCCTGGCTGTGCTGCCTCTGTCTGCAAAATAAGTAAATAAATCCTATAGATAGACATATGGTGTCTAGAAAAAGAAGCACCTGTTTTACACTTTTTTTTGTTTATATTGTGTTACATTTGGGTACAAAATTAACTGCAGAAATCCGCTAAAACAACATTACAAAACCGCTAAGTGCACCGCTAAGTGCACGTCGTGCACGCGCGCTGCGCGCGCGTGCATGAGGTAATAGAGGTCGTGCACCCCCTGCTGGAAGAGGCTAGAATCGCCTATGCCCTCACTGATGTAAGTGACGCCAGCTGGATAGTCAACAGTCATTGACCAAAATGTGAAGTGGCCTGTTATGGGCAAAACCAAATCACACCTAGTCTGAAGTGAGCGGTGCTATTTATGAGTTAATTTCAGCAAGCGTCCCGCTGCCCAATCACAGTGCGTCCTGTGAAGCTTACAACAAACTTGGACCTCTGGACATTTTTGAACATGTTATTCCCCCAGTTTTTGACCGGACATTTTTATTGTGTGTGTGTGTGTGTGTGTGTGTGTGTGTGTGTGTGTGTGTGTGTGTGTGTGCGTGCGTGTGCGCGTGCGCGCATGTGTGTGTGTGCGCGCGTGTTTGTGTGTGCGTGTGCTTGTGTCCAGCGGTGCCTGAGATGAGCTGCTCACACACAGACACACAGCTCACTCACGGACAGGGTGAAAACATCATTATCATTGCTTTTTATCATTCCCTGTCTAAAGGTTGGTAGGCCTATTTGTTCATTCAACATGTTATTTCTTATTCTGGAACAGACCAGGGGGTGGTGTTGAGTGCAGTCTGGTTTATTAAACCAGGCAACTACAGTAGCTCCTTGAATTGCTTTTGTCAACCATTCTTGTAGATCGGCTATTTTCACAATAGTACCATAAAATTGTTGATCTACATGCTCACAACGCCTGTTGTATATATTTGACAGTTTGGCCAATGTTTAATTTGTAATTTTAGAGGTATTAAAAAGTCCTTCATTTGTCACTTTAGAAATATGCATACATCCTCTATACACTTAAACTTTATGTTGGTTTGTTTACTGTTGAGTGAGAAAACAATGTTCGGTTAATCATCTGGGGACCCCCCAAAATAATTTGGGGACCTCCTGGGGTCCAGACCCACAGATTGAGAACCACTGCGTCAGAGCAATAAGCCACCCAGAGTAATTTACTCTTGCTATGGGACCCATTAAAAATATTAAATATTTATATAATAATATTATATTTGTATTTATGTTATTATTTATTTTATTTTATATAATATTTTAAATTTTATTATAACTTTATAATATTATTATAAAGTTATAATAATAACATTAAATATATTGCATCCAATGGCCCAGTATCTGGCGCTGGAATTGAAGATCTCTTCCAGGTTCTCTTACACAGTGCTAAGACTTTATACTTGATTTAATTACCTTAGTAAACCTTTTCAGAAGCACTATGATTCCAATCGCTAGTTTAAAGTCTTTTTTATATCATCATGATGCGTCAATGTGGATAGCACATCTTCATGTAGATGTAGTATAAAGATGTATACATAGTATATATATATTTAAAAAAAGTCCATGCTTTCAAATCTACAAGGGATGATTAATTGATAAAAAGAAAGTTATTTGACATGGAGAGCTAAATTGTACTGAGCAATATAATCTGATATTTTCAACTCTAATATCTCCTCCCCCTCCCCTCCAGTGCATGTGCACACTTAGGGCTCTATTATGATCCAGGTCTTATGCCTTATGCCTTAACTTCTTTGCCTTTTTTTACTATATATACACATTTTTTTAAATATTTCAAATAGCTGATCTGCAAGCTCACAACGTGCAAATGTAGATCAGCATTTTTGAAGTATTTAAAAATGTTTTTCAAAATAGTAAAAAAAAAAGGCAAAGAAGTTAAGGCATAAGGCATAAGACCTGGATCATAATAGAGCCCCTAGACTTCAAAGGAGGCTTGAGCCCCTGCCCTTTTATCTGTCTGCAAAAAGTGCCCTTTCCAGACCATGAATGCAGTTTTTACTGTGATGAAAGAAATGCAAACGCCCTCTTTCCATGCCATACCTGAGGGTGGCATTCAAGAGAATTGCCTCGTCCAAACTCTCCTGAACTTGAATGCAGCATCTTATGTTGAAAGAATTTCCCTCTCTGTGTAGAAATCCATGCCGTTAGGCCACATCTCCAGTATTGACTTGATTATACTTTGTTCAGTGAGGTATCACACACTGAAAATAGCCTGCCCCTGCCTCTCTAACATTCTCTGCACGTCCCTGCGCCCCTCACTCAGAGCCATGAAGCGACCCCGCTGTGGCGTTCCTGACAAGACTACCAACCAGAGCCATTACTCAGTGGGTGATACCAAGTGGGACAAGCTTAATATCACTTACAGGTAGGAAAGGAACAGCCTTTAAGACCGGGAAGATTTTAACCACTTTAACCATTATTTAATGCTTTAACTATTGAAAAATAGCAGATATACAAGCTCACCACACAGCACTATTTTTGAAAAATCGTGAAAATGTGTGCAAGTCTTTGAATATATTTGACCTGATCTTTGACCCGACTTCTAAATCTTTCCTCTGAATCACTGGATCTGAAACTTTTCTATGTCAAGGACCCCCAAAATTACAGGTATTTGGCCGCAGACCCCCATCTCAAAATATGTTGTTCCAGGGACCCCCCCAGAAGCAAATATTTGAGTTACAAACGCTTGCTTTGAAAAATATATATTGAAAAATGTGCACACATTTTCACGATTTTTCAAAAATAGCAAATCTACAAGCTTGCAGCGAGGCACTCAGTGCTGCGTTGTGAGATTGTATATCTGCTATTCTTCAATAGCTAAAGTATCAAATAACTCCAGGTCTTAAAGGGTTAAAGATCTGCATTTTGATGGGTCTTTGTGAATACATGGACAGTATTGATGTGTCAAGAATCTAGATACATATTTATGGCACACGTTATTGACAAACTCGATAAATATATATATATAAGGTTAGGGATTTTAATAATACTCCCGTTTATCTCTCTTTTCCTCACCCTCTAGAACTTTGCACCCAACATTGCATGGTATGAAACATTCGGAGCCATCCGTAGGGCCTTCAAAGTCTGGGAGAAGGTCAGTCCGTTGACCTTTGAGGAAATCCCCTACGAGGAGATCCATCACAGCCGCCGCAATAAGGCCGACATCATGATCTCCTTCGCCTCTGGTTCCCACAAAGACTGTGGAACATTTGGAAGAATCGTTCTGGCACATGCCCATTACCCCGGGCCCGGGACAGGGGGTGACGTGCACTTCAACTCAGACTGGCAATGGAGCAACACCAACCAGGATGTGCAAGGTATAGTGGACAGGAAGTGAGTTTTCGCACCATAGAGACAACCTGAAGAGGCTTGTTCATTTGTTACAATTAAAAGGACACTTCATCATGAGTGCTTAGTTGTTTTTTGTTTTTTAGTTAAGCTGTGATGCTACAGAGCAGCACATGGTTGACTAAGAAAGTTTGAGTTCCTGTTTATACAGGAAAAGGCGATGGTGCCCTCAAATAGTTTTTTTTTTTACTGCGAGGGTTCCCAAATTGCTCCTTAAATAGTTATTTTTTACAGAAAGGTTTCAGATTGCTCCTCAAATAGTTGTTTTTACGGAAGGGGTCCCACATTGCCCCACAAATAATACTTCTTCCATCCATCCAGGTTCCATCAATGTGTTTCTGGTAGCACTCCATCAGATCGGCCACAGTCTGGGTCTGGGCCACTCCAGCAACAAATCATCTGTCATGTATCCCTCCTACCACTGGATGGAGACAGAGGACTTCCAGCTGCCAGCAGATGACCGTCAGGGGATTCAACAGATCTACAGAGGTGTGTGTGTATATATATATATATATATATATATATATATATATATACAGTGTTTTTGAGACCCAGTGAGATTGAGACCAGTAGTGCTCGTTTCCTATTGACCATGACGGAGGTGCGCCCTCTCAGGCGCCCTTGAGCCATGTGAGACACCAACGAGCAAGTGGTAGCGAGCGAGTTGAAGTTGTAAACCAGAGGGACAGAATAGTAAATATTGTTGTGGGGACTGCTTCTAAAAGCACAAAATAGCTTTAATATTCATCAGTGTGCTTGTGTGTTTCCTAGAAGAAATACACAGGCATTGATAATCTAAAGCTATAAAGTAACTACTAAAGCTAATTTTAGTGAAGAACTATAATATTTACTGTACCTAGTAGAGTAGCTATAAAGGATAAGAACAGGTTAGTGCGTGTGTGTGTGTGTGCGTGTGTGTGTGTGTGTGCGTGTGTGTGTGTGTGTGTGTGTGTGTGCGTGCGTGCGTGCGTGCGTGCGTGCGCGCGTCTGTGCGTGTTTGTGTGAAAACCTGCAGCAATTGTGTCACACTGTCACACTGCCTGTTACTCTTGCCAGTCACGCTGCCTGTTTAGGTTGGTTGCACACTGCTGCGTTTTTTCGGACAAATATCGGAGCAAATATCGGAGCGATAAATGAAGAAATCAACCTCACATTATGTCGATCACGTTTGCACACTGCAGCCCGTTTCGTATTTATTTTCGGACCACTGGGTCCCTTGCTTTCTCTATCTCTTTCTCTCTGCAAAACGCATTTCGCAATGAAAAAACACATCAGCAACCGGCTTTACTCTTGCCTGTCACACTGCCTGTAATGCTTGCCTGTCATTGGTGTAAAAAGTAATCACATTCTTTACTTAAATAAACATATCAATACTGCAATACAGAAATACTGTTACAAGTATAGCCTAAAGTAAAAGTCCAGAATTCAAAATATACTTGAGTAAAAGTATGAACATTTTAGCATCAAAATGTACTTGAAACTACCAAAAGTAAAAGTACAAAATGTTTGAAAATAGCAGATCTACAAGCTCACAACGCATCGCACAGCCATGGTATAAAACAGGGCTAAAGTGGTTTTGTACATTTTAAAATATTATAATTTATACCTGCAAAGTAACTAGTAACTAGTACTTCTCGCTCTTAAGGCATCTTACTTGTTAAAATGAAGAAGTGAATGTATTAAATGTAATTAATGATGATTCAATCATGTACAAATGATCAGGTATTCATCAGAGGATTGAACCCTGGGTCGAGTGTTGGATCATGGATTGATTGGTCTGACCAGGATTAGGGGCAGATGGACGTGGCTGGATAGAAGAACTCCCCTGACAACACAGTGAGACATTTGACATGTTTTTTTCTCCATTGTAATTCTATCAAAGTCAGTGTATGAGAGTGACTGAGAGGATGTGATTCAAATACATTGTTGTTTATTGTGCAGGTACTGGTTAGATGGAGGAGCTGTTAACCTACCCGAAGACATGGACTGTGCATCCTACAGTCACTATACTGACTTTGGACAATGGACTAATTGGCAATGTTATGCTATGATGTACGCAATCTGTGAGAAATGATGTTTGTTTTCACTTCATTGATGAATAGCAGGGACCCAGTCACCCAAAATGTGAGAGGACCTGTGATGTCTTGCCGTACTTTTTATTTCTGTTTTATCTATTAGTTTGGTATTTAAGGTCCACAGAATGAGAGGCCTGCTCTGCCGGGAAAAAAAAAAAGTTATGGTCATTTGTATATTCACTGTCCCATCGACTTCACTATACAGGAAAAGAATACAAAAAAATAAATCTGCTTTAAGTAGCATGTGAGGGGTCAAACTAGGGGTTCTTCATGACTCTGAATCCATTGCTAAAAATGGTCCCCCAAAACTGTGAAAAGTGATGACTGTTCTCGGTTTTGGGGGGCCGCAACTTTGCCCAAGGAATGTTTTTCATGCAAAACAAATGCTTGCAATGGATTTGGAATCATGAAGAACCCCTAGTTTGACCCCTCACATGCTACTTAAAGCAGATATTTTTCATTTTTTGATATTTTTCTTTTCCTGTATAGTGGAATCAATGGGACAGTGAATATACAAATGGCCATAACCTTTTTTCGTGATGTTTCCGTCAGAGCAGGCCTCTCATAGTCTGACACTCAGCCTGAATTGACGTTTTGTTTCACTCCATTATTCAGCTTGAACGTGCTCTCGTCCACAGCAGTTTCTGGGATGGGCGTTGCCAAATAGGCAGTCTTCTGCGATTGGTGTTGTTATGTGGCTGGCTACTGGCTAGCCTGTTGCTTGCTACTTGCTAACCAAAGAAACAGGCAGAATAGGAGCGCTACGAATTAGTAATCAAATACAACAAAACATGTCTGCTACTGATGTTTCATAGCGAGATCGCATGTTACCGCAGCGGGTGACTCAATGTTCATGTTTGGGAATGTGCGGTACGGTACAGCGGCGGCGCTGGGTTACTTGGAATCGCACATGAGTTCTGGGAAAACCCCACCCACGCTGCTCACAACTCCGACGTCATCGAGTTGAAGCGACGCTGATTCGCTGTACGGATTTCCAAACAAGGAAAACCTCTTCAATGAGAGCACTTCCAGACCTCTGAATCGTCGAAACAAAATTTTAAAGCGGTGTGGCTAGCGATTCAGGGTCTGGAACCAGACTAGGCCTCTCATTCTGTGGACCTTAATGACCAAACTAATAGATAAAACATCACAGGTTCAACCCTATTCCTTCAGCTTTTTGGCCTGTGGGTCCCCGACTTGAAGCTGCAGTGTTCTGCTGCCAGTGGTGGAAGAAGTACTCAAATGTTTTACTTATGTAAAAGTACCATATCTATACTATAATTTTGCGAATGTCTGAGTGAGTGAGTGAGTGAGTGAGTGAGTGAGTGAGTGAGTGTCTGTCTGTCTGTCTGTCTGAAACAGCGTTTCTCCTCAGTGGCTGGAGCAATTGATCTGAAATCGCATCACCATTAGCATATGAACACACCTAACATAACTGTGAAGCCCGTTTGTCACTTTCACAAATCGTATGCTGTATATTAGCATTTTTATGGTGCACAGCCTGTTCAGCTCAGCCTGTTGTCAGGGTTACGGTCCGTTCCTCCAGGCCATGGGATCCCATAGCCCCACACACACCTCTCTCACAGTTAGGAATGTTGCAGTGAAGAGACACACGCTCTCTCTCTCTCTCTCTCTCTCTCTCTCTCTCTCTCTCTGCTCTCTCTCTCTCTCTCTCTCTCTCTCTCTCTCTCTCTCTCTCTCTCTCTCTCTCGCTCTGCATTCATGGGTCATGCATGCACCGGGTCATCTTCCAACGGGTATGGAAAAAACTATGTGGAGACAGTAAGTGCATACATCCCCTTACTTCTATTCACCTAATTTTGCTGTTAAATTATTTGTATCCATCATAAATATACACTCCTCCATGGGCTGCTCCTTACATTATGATGCTCCCACATATTCTCACGCATGCACCAGTTACAGTGAGTGAGTGAGTGTCTGTCTGTCTGTCTGTCTGTCTGTCTGTCTGTCTGTCTGTCTGTCTGTCTGTCTGTCTGTCTGTCTGAAACAGCGTTTCTCCTCAGTGGCTGGAGCAATTGATCTGAAATCGCATCACCATTAGCATATGAACACACCTAACATAACTGTGAAGCCCGTTTGTCACTTTCACAAATCGTATGCTGTATATTAGCATTTTTATGGTGTATCTACTATCTATTCTGCATCTAGCATGAGGCACATCTATTCTGCATCTAGCATGAGGCAACATGTTTAACCAGCTCTCTCTCTGTGTGTGTGTGTGTGTGTGTGTGTGTGTGTGTGTGTGTGTGTGTGTGTGTGTGTGTGTGTGTGTGTGTGTGTGTGTGTGCAGGCAGGCGGGTGTGTGCACAGGCGGGTGGGCGGGTGGGCGGGCGGGCTGGGGGGGGGGGGGGGGGGGGGGGGGGTATAGCCATTAAACGAAACGGGTATTTCTTACATTGATGCTCCTACATATTATCATGCAAGCACCAGTTAAAGTTACTTTCCATCCCTCATATACTGTATGCACAGTGCACATCCCATAACCCACACACTGCACATCATTTTGGAGCTCATATCTTTGAACGGGTAAGGGCTAGTTGTACAAATTGTTACAAATGAAAAGTCTGGGATTCAGAATTTACTCAAGTTAAAGTACAAAAGCATACTAGAATATACTGAATTAGTGAGTACAGAAAAACTAAAAGTTCTTATTTTGCAGAATGTCCCATGTCACAAGTTTCCAAAGTATATACTGGTACTGTAATGCTTTGAAAATAGCCGATCTACAAGCCCAAAGAGATGCATTGTGAGCTTGTAGATTGGCTATTTTCAATGCATGCTGTACAAACTGTTGTATCCATAACCACTTTAATACAAACTACTGACTATGATGGTTTGGCATGTTATTCATTTTTTACTTTCACAATTTGAACTTTTGTGGAAAATAGTAGTTCATTTAGGAACATTTTAGGGGTGTAGCTTTATTGATCAGAGATTTGTTTTACTGAGAATTACACTTTGGATGTGTGGAGTGCAAATTTAAATCCTTGTTTAGTAAATTGTGCACACGCAAAGGCCATACAGGCCTGAACACGATCTGGGCTTTAAGAGTAAAAACCACAGGAGCACATAACACAAGTATGTAGGTCACGGCAAGGCAATAAAATGCATAAAATCATCTGTCCTAAAGCGTAAAAAAGGTGAAAGTAGACAAAACTAGAAGAGAAAATTTCTAAGAAATTTTAAGTGTGCCTGCAGCTCGCTAAGTCTGTGCAACCTTGTGTAGCGGTTGGTGTTAGCATTAGCGTTATTTCATTTGACGCAACCCGCGTGTCTGTATGACAAACGGTTCACGAGATCAAGGGTCACTTCCTGTTTGGTGAGGGGCACTTCCTGTTTGGCGAAATAGGCCCCAATTAAGGTCATGGACGATTAATGAATTAAAGCTGCAAGCAGCGATGACCAGGCCCTCGCAGCTCTACCCACGTCACAAGGCCAGCAGCCAATCAGAAACCAAACAGGAAGTCAGCCATTTCGACTAATTAGTGGCGTTTTGGAGCATTTTTGGCCGTTATCACGGGTCGCACTTTAACGACAGTTTTTTGAGAAAAAATTGTTTTGTGAGAAAAAAAATTTGAGAAAAAAACTTTTTTGAGAAAAAGAAATTTTGAAAAAAAAATTGTGAGAAAAAAAAATCTTGAGAAAAAAAAATGTGAGAAAAAAAATGTTGAGAAAAAAATAATTTTGAGAAAACAATTTTGAGAAAAAAAAATTGAGAAAAAAAAACATTTTGAGAAAAAAAAAATTGAGAAAAAAATTTTTTGAGAAAAAAAAATTTGAGAAAAAAATTTTGAGAAAAAAAAAATTTTGAGAAAAAAATTTTGAGAAAAAAAAATTTTGAGAAAAAAAATTTGAGAAAAAAAAATTTGAGAAAAAAAAATTTTGAGAAAAAAAAAATTTTGAGAAAAAAAATTTGAGAAAAAAAAAATTTGAGAAAAAAAAATTTGAGAAAAAAAATTTTTGAGAAAAAAAGAATTTTGAGAAAAAAAAATTTGAGAAAAAAAAATTTGAGAAAAAAAAAATTTGAGAAAAAAAAAATTGAGAAAAAAAAATTTGAGAAAAAAAGAAAAGGTATGACACCAGCCGCAAGTCTGTACGACAAACGGTTCATGAGTTATAGAGGCACTTCCTGTTTGGTGAAGGGCACTTCCTGTTAAAGAGGGGGCAAGGCTTAATCAATTACAGCTCATCCCTATTGGTCGGAAAAAGACCAAAGTTGTGTGAGCATTTTACATTTTAAATGACGTTGCTAGGCAAAAGTATGGCAGAGTTATGTGGCGCCAAAGTTTCTGGGTTTTTTTCGGAGTCCCCCATTCAAAGTCAATGGAGTTTTTGGGCATTGTTTTTTGCGAATTACATCGCAATCGTAAAGCGGATCGGAAAGAAAAGTAATAGCACACCATTCCCGGCCGAGCCGCACATTTTGATGTGTATATTGCGGGGGTGGCGTAAATCGTGCGGCAGTTATTACGTGCCGAAATTTCCCCCATTCTAAGTGAATGGGGTTTTTTGGCGTCGTTTTTTGCGAATTACGTCGCAATGGTAACGCGGATCGGAAAGAAAAGTAATAGCACACCATTCCCGGCCGAGCCGCACGTTTTGATGTATATATTGCGGTGGTGGCGTAAATTGTGCGGCACTTATTACGTGCCGAAATTTGTGGGATCATTATTATTATTATTAAGTGTGCCTGCCATGCAACGCAATGGCAAAACACTTATTGTAATCCGCCATACTTAATTAAGTCCATAGTTTCGCCACAAATTTCTGCACGTAATAACTGCCGCACAATTTACGCCACCCACGCAATATATACATCAAAACGTGCGGCTCGGCCGGGAATAGGTTGCTATTACTTTTCTTTCCGATCCGCGTTACCATTGCGACGTAATTCGCAAAAAACGACGCCCAAAAACCCCATTGACTTAGAATGGGGGAAATTTCGGCACTTAATAACTGCCGCACGATTTACGCCACCCCCGCAATATATACATCAAAATGTGCGGCTCAGCCGGGAATGGTGTGCTATTACTTTTCTTTCCGATCCGCTTTCCGATTGCGATGGAATTCGCAAAAAACAACGCCCAAAAACTCCATTGACTTTGAATGGGGGACTCCGAAAAAAACCCAGAAACTTTGGCGCCACATAACTCTGCCATATTTTTGCCTAGCAACGTCATTTAAAATGTAAAATGCTCACACAACTTTGGTCTTTTTCCGACCAATAGGGATGAGCTGTAATTGATTAAGCCTCGCCCCCTCTTTAACAGGAAGTGCCCTTCACCAAACAGGAAGTGCCTCTATAACTCATGAACCGTTTGTCGTACAGACTTGCGGCTGGTGTCATACCTTTTCTTTTTTTCTCAATTTTTTTTTTTCTCAATTTTTTTTTTCTCAAATTTTTTTTTTCTCAAATTTTTTTTTCTCAAATTTTTTTTTCTCAAAATTTTTTTTTTCTCAAAATTTTTTTTTCTCAAATTTTTTTTTCTCAAATTTTTTTTCTCAAAATTTTTTTTTCTCAAAATTTTTTTCTCAAAATTTTTTTTTTCTCAAAATTTTTTTTTTCTCAAATTTTTTTTCTAAAAATTTTTTTTTCTCAACATTTTTTTCTCAAATTTTTTTTTTCTCAAAATTTTTTTTTTCTCAAAATTTTTTTTTCTCAAAAATTTTTTTTTCTCAATTATTTTCTCAAAATTTTTTTCTCAAAATTTTTTTCTCAAAATTTTATTTTCTCAATTTTTTTTTTCTCAAAATTTTTTTTTCTCAAAAATTTTTTTCTCAAAATTGTTTTCTCAAAATTATTTTTTTCTCAACATTTTTTTTTCTCACACTTTTTTCTCAAGATTTTTTTTTCTCACAATTTCTTTTTCAAAATTTCTTTTTCTCAAAAAAGTTTTTTTCTCAAATATTTTTTCTCACAAAACAATTTTTTCTCAAAAAACTGTCGTTAAAGTGCGACCCGTGATAACGGCCAAAAATGCTCCAAAACGCCACTAATTAGTCGAAATGGCTGACTTCCTGTTTGGTTTCTGATTGGCTGCTGGCCTTGTGACGTGGGTAGAGCTGCGAGGGCCTGGTCATCGCTGCTTGCAGCTTTAATTCATTAATCGTCCATGACCTTAATTGGGGCCTATTTCGCCAAACAGGAAGTGCCCCTCACCAAACAGGAAGTGACCCTTGATCTCGTGAACCGTTTGTCATACAGACACGCGGGTTGCGTCAAATGAAATAACGCTAATGCTAACACCAACCGCTACACAAGGTTGCACAGACTTAGCGAGCTGCAGGCACACTTAAAATTTCTTAGAAATTTTCTCTTCTAGTTAAGTGTGCCTGCCATGCAACGCAATGGCAAAACACTTATTGTAATCCGCCATACTTAATTAAGTCCATAGTTTCGCCACAAATTTCTGCACGTAATAACTGCCGTACAATTTACGCCACCCACGCAATATATACATCAAAACGTGCGGCTCGGCCGGGAATAGGTTGCTATTACTTTTCTTTCCGATCCGCGTTACCATTGCGACGTAATTCGCAAAAAACGACGCCAAAAAACCCCATTGACTTAGAATGGGGGAAACTTCGGCACGTAATAACTGCCGCACGATTTACGCCACCCCCGCAATATATACATCAAAATGTGCGGCTCGGCCGGGAATGGTGTGCTATTACTTTTCTTTCCGATCCGCTTTACGATTGCGATGTAATTCGCAAAAAACAACACCCAAAAACTCCATTGACTTTGAATGGGGGACTCCGAAAAAAACCCAGAAACTTTGGCGCCACATAACTCTGCCATACTTTTGCCTAGCAACGTCATTTAAAATGTAAAATGCTCACACAACTTTGGTCTTTTTCCGACCAATAGGGATGAGCTGTAATTGATTAAGCCTCGCCCCCTCTTTAACAGGAAGTGCCCTTCACCAAACAGGAAGTGCCTCTATAACTCATGAACCGTTTGTCGTACAGACTTGCGGCTGGTGTCATACCTTTTCTTTTTTTCTCAAATTTTTTTTTCTCAATTTTTTTTTCTCAAATTTTTTTTTCTCAAATTTTTTTTTTTCTCAAAATTTTTTTTTCTCAAAATTTTTTTTTCTCAATTTTTTTTCTCAAATTTTTTTTTTCTCAAAAATTTTTTTTCTCAATTTTTTTTTTCTCAATTTTTTTTTCTCAAATTTTTTTTTTCTCAATTTTTTTCTCAAAATTATTTTTTTCTCAAAATTATTTTTTTCTCAAAAATTTTTTTTTCTCAAATTTTTTTTTTCTCAATTTTTTTCTCTAAATTTTTTTTTTCTCAAATTTTTTTTCTCAATTTTTTTCTCTAATTTTTTTTTTCTCAAAATTTTTTTTTCTCAATTTTTTTTTTCTCAAAAATTTTTTTTCTCAAAATTGTTTTCTCAAAATTATTTTTTTCTCAAAAAAATTTTTTCTCACATTTTTTTTTCTCAAGATTTTTTTTTCTCACAATTTTTTTTTCAAAATTTCTTTTTCTCAAAAAAGTTTTTTTCTCAAATTTTTTTTCTCACAAAACAATTTTTTCTCAAAAAACTGTCGTTAAAGTGCGACCCGTGATAACGGCCAAAAATGCTCCAAAACGCCACTAATTAGTCGAAATGGCTGACTTCCTGTTTGGTTTCTGATTGGCTGCTGGCCTTGTGACGTGGGTAGAGCTGCGAGGGCCTGGTCATCGCTGCTTGCAGCTTTAATTCATTAATCGTCCATGACCTTAATTGGGGCCTATTTCGCCAAACAGGAAGTGCCCCTCACCAAACAGGAAGTGACCCTTGATCTCGTGAACCGTTTGTCATACAGACACGCGGGTTGCGTCAAATGAAATAACGCTAATGCTAACACCAACCGCTACAGAAGGTTGCACAGACTTAGCGAGCTGCAGGCACACTTAAAATTTCTTAGAAATTTTCTCTTCTAGTTATTATTATTATTAAGTATGGCGGATTACAATAAGTGTTTTGCTATTGCATAGCAGGCACACTTAATAAGAAGAGTGTTTAAGAGAAACGAGTCCACCCACACCACTGCCCCCCCCCCCCCCCCCCCCCCTCCCAGCCCACACACATCCTGTGTTTAGCCCAAGTTAGTTTCGATATTACTCACACAGAGTCAGAGGTTTGATCAAATAAAATGAAATACAATCGTTTTGTTTTTCTGTTTGTCTCAGGCTGGGCATTGGGGGTTCCAATCAGGTGGGAGTGGGAGCACCTGGCCAGTGTTCCCTGCCCTACCTGACCACAGCTTCAAATCGGAGTGGATATGTTGTTCATCCACTTATTTCTTTCGCTCGAAAAGAAGCACGTGATAAAAAACAGTGTGATAAAAAACATCCTCCCATCCTTCTGAGGTAAAACCACTTGACACGCAATGCTTGAAGCACACATGCACACAGAAAAAACACTAACACACACTCCTCACACGACCATCACACAGACACATGTACACACATCTGTGTGTGTGTGTGTGTGTGTGTGTGTGTGTGTGTGTGTGTGTGCGTGTGCGTGCGTGCGTGCGTGTGTGTGTGTGAGAGAGAGAGAGAGAGAGAGAGAGAGAGAGGGGGGGGGGGGGGGTATTGCAACATGCATTGTTTCCACTGAGGCGGAAATAAAAAAAAAGGTGTGAAAATCCACCCTGTGAGAACACAGTGTTGGCTTAAAAACACAGGCAATATGATACATAACCTCTACTGTGTTGATTTAAAAAAAGACTCCATTGAAGGATGTTTTACGTGTTAACATTAATGTCCATATTTTACAGACATTACTGACATTCAGCAAAACTAAACTAAAAAATATGAATGGAATTAAACAACTGGACAACCCACAGTGCAACAAACATATTATTAATTATAATTCAACCTCAGAAAATACCTTTCTCCTCATGGATCAAATGGACATTATATAGTTTTGTTTTAAAGGAGTAGTTCACCACCAAAACATTACTTATTTTCTATCAATTACACACCCCGTGAAGCCTTGTGTTATTTTGTTTTTGTCCCATTCCTGAGACAATCATTTGATTTGATAGGAGACGGAGACTCCACCGGTCATCAAATTATTGGCTCAGGGATGAGACAAAAACTGTGAATACTTATAATTTTTTTCAAAAATAGCAGATGTACAAGTGATGTGCTGCGCTTGCGAGCATGTAGATTTTTGATTGATTAATTGACAATTGTATTAAACAGAAATGCAAACAGCAGTACAGTCACACACTTAGTCTAAAAGCACAACATATTCCAGTGGTCTTGTTTCCACTGAGGTCCTATACATTCAGTTCATCAACATAATATGAAAAGTACAATACCATCACAAAATTAATATAAAACACTGTATGTGCATAGTAGGAAAAATGGGGGTAAAAAAGAAGGTGGGGGGTATTTACCCCCCTTTGGTCTCCTGAAAATTGATTTTCAGGCCTGTTTTAAAGGAAGCGTGGAATGTGGGAATCAAAGGTCAAAGGTGGGGGTCCATTTTTACACCCAGGTTGGTGACTACAGGTGAGCAGGGGATATTCTGTCTGTGAAAGGTGGCTATGTGGGTTTGTACCAGAGCTGTGGGGAAGCGAGGAGTGGAATGCTCCCCATTTTTGCAAAAGGTTCACGTCCCCAGTCACAGCGTCACCGTGACCTGGTGTTGGCCAACAAATCTGAGCACAACGGTGGGTGCCAAAAGTCGGGGGGACAAAGATTTACTATTCTGGCACACTGGTTTACAACTTCCAGCGGCGCTGAGTCGGCTCAAGCGGACTTCACAACGTCGACACCGACGCGACGACTCGCTCTAGCTCGCTCGGTGGGGTCACCCGTGGCTCAAGTCTTCTTGAGACGGCGCGCCTCCGCCACCACTGCTTGCATTTGAACAGGCCTTTGTATGCTGTCTGTAGGCCTGTCTGTGGACAGCGGTAAACAAGGAGGAGGAGCGTGAGAAAGAGACTCATTTTGTTTTGACAGGGGCTTGACAGGGGAAGATCCAGGATGGTTCAGGGTTTGTTGTACAGCTCAACTGATTGATTGACACAGTCTGAACCTTCATCTTTGGGGGTTTTGTATTTCTTCTTTTTTTTCTCTCTCACAAAAGCCTGTGTAGATGTTAAAATGACTCCAAACATGTTTGAAAGTTAAATAAATATCCCTTTAAAAACTCCAGTCTGCCAGCAGTGACCTTGTAGTTGTCACCATGAATTATTTCTCTGTTCTTCACTCAAACATCTCCATCTGCAATGCAATAACAATACACAACATACAATGTTACACAATAAAAAGTGTAAGAAAAAGTGTAAAGTTTAAAAACACACAAGGCATCAATAAATCCATCTATTGTTAGTAATCTGACTGAGGTTGTTTTCAGAGAACTGCTGTGGTTAACAACACTAGGTTGGACGTAGCTACTAGCTTGCACATGGGGGGAGGGGGGCTGTGAAACACTTGCAGCACGGAAACTGGATGTACTAGCGTGCCCGCATGCATGTGTGTGCATGCGTGTGCTCGTGCGTGCAGGCAGTGCTCCATTTTAATGTGAATGTTCATTTTGTAGTCCCCACACAGCCCCCAATACAGGCCCAGGACTTTCACTTTTTCACTTTTTACTTTGGAGGCCATGGCTGCTGTTGCCTCTCAGTTTCTGCCCTTCAAAAGATGATACCGGTATGTCCTGACACCACAGTGGTCTTGATGAATGTCCCTTGGTTTATCCAGCCGCTCGGGTGGCACAGTGGTAAAGTCCCTGCCCACCACCACAGAGGTTGTGGTTTCAAATTCACTGTGGTGCATCCGGCTTTTTAGGATTTACCGGATGCAATACGAACTCAATTTGGCCTGTGTTTGGAGGAGGGAAGCCCGGCGAGGAGGAGGGTGATAATTGTCACTGAACATACTCCTATGGGCTGGGGCGGGTAGTGTTGGATTGGAGGAGTATAACGAAGGCCCTACGTTCTCCCGGTGGGGGCTCCTCACTGGCAGCTGAGTCAGATGAGTAGGTGTAACTTATGGGGGCTAGTAGTGTTACTGAAAATAAAAAGTAACAAAGAAATTGCCAGCTTATAGTGTCTAAAAAGGTGTAAGTAGTGGGTTGAGCTGTCTTAAGTCATGTGACTCCCAGGGTAATCACCTAATATTCAGGACAGCTGAGACACCTGACTGCTAGCTGTATAAAAGGGAGCCACTCCCAGCCATCAGGGTAACTGACTGGCTTGTTGTGGTTGCCTGGTGGAGTGTTGGTTAGTAAGGTGTCTGACAGTGGGAATCCCACTAGACATGGGATAGGCCACCTGCTTCTAATGATATCAACGCACTTAATGCGAAATATTCACGTGCTTTCAGACTCTTCAATGCAGAGGTATCCATAGATACAGCATACTAGTATCTCATCAATGCAGAGAAGTATCTCACCAAGGCAGAGATATTAGTAGTAAAATGACGACATCTAGTGGTCAACCTCAGAGGAGCGCAAAAATAAAACCTGAGGAGAATTCCAGCCTCGAACCAGAAGCCAGCTATTCTCTGTTCCCCCGTGCAACGCTCCACGCCACAGACCCTGACGGAGCGGCGCGGTATTGGGCGGCGATGACCCCCGTGAGTCGCCACCGAGGCGAGCGCTAGCGAGCCGAGTTGCCGCGACGAGCGGTGGGAACGCCGCACAATCCCACTCAGCCGCGTTACCGAGTTATGTGCCGTTATGGACAGAATAGTAAATATTCAGTCCCTCACTATCAACGTCTACCACACTATCCACGTCATAGATAAATGCACAAAAAAGGAGTCACATCATTCATCCGTTCATTAGCTCAGTCAGTAGAGCACGGATGCAATAAACCCACGGTTTGGGTTCGATTCCCCTGAGGGGAATAATATTCAAGGCGAGAGATATCGGCGCATGCGTACTTCAAAGTAGATACTCCTCCGTGGATACACTGTGGATACTATCTGCGTTCAAACGTCTGAAAAAGGGTGATAAAGTACGGTTGAATGCGAAGAGAGCAGTCGAAGCCGGTGGATAGGCCCCCCTTAAGTTAGCCAGGATCAGCGCTCAATCGGTTTCATGAAAGCTGAATTATCTCTGCAGATTAGCCTAGCCAGCTAACCAGGATTAAACCAGGACTTGATTTCATGAAAGTTACCATGGGGATTAAGCTGTGAAGTTCACCTGCTCCGACCAGGCTAACAGCCAAGCTTTATTTATCCAGTGCCTTGTTCTTCAAGATTTGTGAAATAGATGATAGTCCAATGACTCCAATTGTAAACAAATTACTTTTTCCACAGTTAATTCAACACCTATGTTTGTATATGGAATTTTAATTACCATGCATAAATAAATAAATAAATATTGTGTGACCATGAATCATATTGTTTCACAATGACTCGTGTGATATGTCATTGTCACAGTCACTCTGTTATAGACACACTATAGTTCACACTGTAGCTCACACCTTATTGATTAAGAAAGGATGTGTTCAGAACAGATAGATATCCCACTCATGGTGTTACACCAAACACATACAGTAGGCCTATCAAAATAAATCACCAAATCACCTCCATCCCCAACACCACCTAGTCTCCTTTGTCAAGAGTTAAGACGGAGGTTCACCTGCACTGCCACCACCAGCGTCTAGACTCCATGGGGGGCTCTCCCTATTAAATTCTAATCTATATGTATAATGTTATTTAATCATAATTGTATGTTTAATGTTAACACATCTGTTGCCATGGCTTATTTCTGTCTGTACTGTGCTCTTGCCATGTTTTTGACCAACTTCGAAGACAGCCTCAGCATTCAGTTTTATCGTGACAAAATCACACAACACACCGAATGAAAGAGGAGATTCTCTAGTTTCACCCGGTCCAAGAACCATGTTTCTACGATGTTCGCTTCTGTATTTATAGGCCAGACAAAAAAAAAAAAGCGGCCAAAAATGACCCCTTTTTAGACCTTGTTTTGAGAAAAACAGCTTTTAGTGAATGATACTGTATCAGGCTGAAAACTCACTTGATCTTTTTAGCTTTGACTTCAATGACTTCAATATTGTATTTACAGTATTTTTCCTTCAAAGAAATACAAAAGAATAAGACAAATAAGTGTTTTTTATTTTGTTTCTTTACCGTTTTCAATCAAGTGTATTCTTGCTAGTTCAGTGTTTCTCTGGCTTGTTCACATTGTTTCTCACATTGTGCGCGTGCGCGCGTGCATGCGTGCGCCTGTATGTGTGCACGTTCACAGTTCAGAGTCTGCATGCGTGCTCGTGTGCGTGTGCATGTTCACAGTTCAGAGGCTGCGTGCGTGTTCACAGTTCAGAGGCTGCGTGCGTGCACGTGTGAGTTGAGATGAGGCCGGTCAGAAACAGCGGGCAAGGAAAGTTTTCAGTTCTCCAAAGGGAAGTCAGTAGGCTCCTCTGCACGAACCACTACCTATAAATATAGAAAAATAAAATCCATTTACAATACAATGTGTCTCACACGCACGCGCACACACACACACACACACACACACACACACACACACACACACACACACACACACACACACACACACACACACCACAATACATGTTCTCTATCCCTCTCTCTCTCTCACACAATAAAATACATTTCCTCTATCCCACACACACACACACACACACACACACACACACACACACACACACACACACACACACACACTTTCTATCCCTCCCTCCCTCTCTCTCTCTCCTTCATTTCTCTCCTCCCTCCCTCTTTCTCTCTCCCTATCCCTCCCGCCCTCTCTCTCTTTCACACACACACACACACACACACACACACACACACACACACACACACACACACACACACACACACACACACACACACACAATACATTTTCTTTCTATCCCTCCCTCCCTCCCTCTCCTTCATTTCTCTCCTCCCTCCCTCTTTCTCTCTCTCTCACACACACACACACACACACACACACACACACACCCCAAGAGAAAACATTTTCTCTCTCTCTTCCTCCCCCCTCCTCTCTCTCTCTCACACACACACAAACCACAATAACCGTTTACTAAACAATAATCTTACCTTCAGGGGCATCACGTGACACATGATGGTCATCATCATTATCTCCAACAGTATCGTCTGATTCTGAGTCTAAATAAATAACAGATGGGAGGGGGAAAAAAGCACAAATCAATTTACACCTTTAGCCTAAAAGTTTTAGGGGTTTAGAAGACACATTTATCCTACCCAGAGCAACTTAGATTATAAAACATACATTGATTCATCTGACGATTATATATAGGCTATATATATATATATATATATATTCTGAGAGCTGAATGGACTCTCCGACATCTGTGAATGATTGAATAGATACATTCTAAATGTAATCGTGGATCACTACTATACCGGCAGTTCGCGATACAAATACAACTTCAGAAACAGAAGGGGGGGGGGGGAGAAAGAAAGAAACATTTACCTAACGAGCTGCTGGTTTGGCACGTTCACGACGGGGCCTGTGTGTGGGCTGCGGGCCGTCCCCGCAGCCAGCTGGGGAGAAGCGACCGGGTCCGCCTCTGGTGGTTCTGGCTCCGGTTCTGGCTCACAGAAACCTCCGACTCAGTGTCAGGCCTCGGAGCAGAATGCTGTATTGGCTGTATAGGGCTCTCTCATAGGGCTCGATCATCATGTCCACTCGTCCAGGGCTCAGTGGGTCAACCCGCGGTCGCGGTGTTGCGCTGTTGCGCTGAGTCGGATTACCTCCGTAGTTGAAGATGGAACCAGACAAGAACGCGATCCACAGTGAGGAGAGGCCGCCGTCCGATGGCTCCACTATGGACGCGTACATATTGCATTCTGCTCCGAGGTCTCTCGCTCTCTCTCTCTCTGTGACAAATGTCCGACTACAACTCGCTCAAACAGGTATGTTTTAGACTCCATTATATAGGTTCGTGGCTGTTTGTTTTGTATTCCAGGGTCGAAGGAACGCAAAAGTAGATTGTCTAGCTGCTGCTGTAGCGCCACCGTCTTTTGACATTGTTGTGATGACTGATGAAGTAGAAAATGTTTGTCACAGTGACCCACTAATGCCAGGACATTCACAGCAGCCCGTGATAGCACTAGAGTTAGTTGTGATGACGATGATTATGAGGAAGAATATGTTGTTTGTCACCGCGACCGACTAATTCCAGGGCTGCATAGCAGCCCGTGATCTAGAGTTATTGTTTTGACCTGGGGGAAACACCCTGGGTTCAATCCATTGGTTTCACACAACAGGGCTTCCACTAATCTGACAATAGCGCCATCGTGTGTAATAAAGGTGCAATTGACTAGCCTAATGCACGGAAAGCAGTTCAAAGCAGTGAAATGCATTTCTGGTTTAGAGCGAGTAATGAAGTTAGATATTTGAGCCATTTGAGCCATAGTTTAGCAATATTGTGGTTCATGGGAAGCATTTGTATTTGTTTTTGCTCACATCACTTGTTGAATATGTGATTTCTGACTTTTTTTTAATCACAGAAGCACCAAACTTTGTCACAAGATGCGGGAGAGTGTAATTAACCTAATTAAGTAATTAAACCCAAACTCGGGAAACTCGGGGTTGGCACAGCGGTCTATTTGAAATCAAACTCGGGAAACTCGGGGTTGGCACCATATGTGTTAATGGAGTCTAATTGCCAAACATGTATTTTGCAAACATGTATTTTGTATTTATTCTTTGCCTATTGTTCAAGTAAATATTTTCTTGTTCAAATCGGTGTGATCTCTCCTTTATTGAAATACTTGTACATTGTACATTGCCTCAGTCACTTACACTCTGTCTGAGCTGTCTTCACATAGATCAGTGTTCATTTTGTCAACTATAGTATGAGTATGAAAATGTTTGTCGGGCTATACTATATTCACGATGAAAACAAAAACTAAGCTATGATTACTATGACTAAATATATTGACAATTTCGTCAACAAATAAAAACTAGACTAAAATGTTATGGAGGGACTAGTGGAGATTGAAGAACTAAAAGACCATTTTCTGTTTGGTTGTACTCGGGGTCAAACTGTGAGCTTGTAGATCGGCATGTATGCAGCATGCAACCAAATCAGCCGCCATTAAGGCCTGCCAAAATAAAGTTGTGTCGACAAAATAGATTTAATCAACTAACTAAAATGTTATTTAGTCAACCAAAGTTACTAAAACTTTTCAAATGACTAAAATATGACTAAAACTAAATACATTTTATTCAAAAGACTATGACTAAAACTAAATCTACAAATCAACACTGTCATAGATGATGGGGATCCCATCTACTCTACTACTGTAGTCTGGTGCTTATTGGTTTGGGAAAACTGGTCTGTCTCAAAATGTACTAAGAGAAGAGACTTTGATTAATTCATTGATTGCATACTTTATTAGAAGTTCGCATAAGAAAAGCACATGACAGTATAGCTCAGATACAAGTTCTACTAGGATTTAAACCCAAGAAAGCACTATGCCTTGTATACATTGAGGTCATGTTGTACTCAATTCATGAAGACATTACATGAAAGAAAAATATACACAGTACTATGCAAAAAAATAATAATCATATCGAAAATCAGAACAAAATATTTTTTTACTAAATAGATTAGTCTGATTAAACACTGTATTCAGGCCTGGAGTTTCATCGTTTTAGGGACGAGGCCACTTGGCCTTTGGTCTTGTAAATGTTTAGGGCACAAAGGTCAAATGCCAGGACAGTTAAGGCAAAATAAGGGTTAAGAATTAAGTGGTAATTACAAATTACTGATATTTGTACAAACTCCTGAAAAGGAATTCAAAAGTTCATACTCAGTCACTGGACTGGTTTGAAGATAGGGAGGAGTTAAGAATCTCAACAAAAGACTATGATGTCTTAAAAAAAGAAGAAAAAACAACAACAACAACAACATAGCAATAGATTGAACCGTAATTCTGTTCTCTGTCTGATGACCTAATGTCAGGTAACTGTTGGCCCAACAGCGTGTGCATGATTAGTGCATGTTCTGTTTGTTAAGTATCCGTACGCAGAAGTCACATAAACTGAGTTGCCTTTGCACCTGGCAAATGACATTAGATCTATTTCTGATCATCCTTCCTTTTTGTCACCTTTTCTGCATTCTACGCTGTTGTAAGGACCCTAGTTCAGCTCTATGAGCCCTTCTCTGACCACAAACAGTTTTCATGTCCTGTTCTGTAGAGGCAGACTACAGGAAACAGACAGAATCAACTGTGGCAGCATGGATGCAGGGCATCAAGGCAGCGTTTTGAACATATTAAGGTTTCCACGATATGTTGTTGTATAGTAGTGGCTTACAAAAATTGTGATATAATCTATCTGTTAGCCTAGATTAGCTTGTGTGCTAAAAAAAACGTCTATTTAAAAGGTGGCATAGTGGGCTTATTTTGGCTGCTTTAGGAACATTCAGAAGATGAAAATGCCTTGGTTTGGGTCGAGTGTCTTGTGGCATGTGTAAAGCATAGTGTTCAGACGTGTTTTGTCCATTTTAAGGGTGGAAAAGGTCATTCTTTATCATGTGTAGTAATAGGCTAGTAATAATCCCATTGCAGTTGGCTACATTGGTGACAAGCATAAGACCAAGAGCTGTTTGGTAGGACTTGTTAGGGGGTCCCCCCTAACTTGTTTTGAGGTTCGAATCCTCAGAGCTCTCTCTGTGCTAAAGCCACATGTATCTGTTGCAAGAGATTTATGTGAAATGTGAAATATAGAATTCTATATTTCAAGACAGAACAGTTGGGCAAAATTAAGAACCCAGCCCTATTCACACTGGCCAGAGGGAGTTGTTAACACAGGGACCTATGTTTGAATGCCCCACTGGAATGACAAAGAGAACAAAACATGCATATGCAATGAGTCTAACCAATTGACCAAGTGACACCTTTCGATTGTCTGTGTTTGCCTTGAGAGGGAGGGGATGCCAGGATGAGTCTGATGATGTCTTTCACACCTCTTCTGTCTTTCTAGGGCAGGGGGGCCATTGTGTTGCAAAAAAGTTCCAGACACCTTTTGAAAGAGTCGTAGGACTATTAGCGATGGCCTGTCTGGTTTAGATTTGACTGACTTTCAGTGATGGCCTCTAATTTTCTGTGCCTAGGAATTCAAAAATATGAGAAACTCTCAACGTGAAATGTCTAATCAAAGCAAATCTATTTTTCATGCCATACGCCCATCCACACGCACCGAGGCTGGTTGGGGCAGAAATGGAACGTGACTGGGACAATTGGAACGCCACGAGAAATGGAACGCCACAGGGAGAAATGGAACGCCACGTGGAGCGAGGCTTCAGAATGGTAACATTTTCCCATACTGCCCACGGGTCCATTTGGTTCCATTTGCACACTGTCAGAGGTAGGACACCAGAAATGCAACACCAGAAATGCAATTAAATGAATGAATTCAGTTCAGTGGTCACCTGTATGAAGGTGTAACAGTTTAAAAGCACACACGGCACACATGAGTACAAAGGACCCCAATGGAAACAAGCCTTAATCTGCTTGGGCGTGAAAAATATTTCATTTTTCTCAATCCTAGTTCATTGGGTTTAAAATATTCTCTCCAAAACTACAGTATTCAACTGTACTTTCCTCTCTCTCTCCCTCTCTGTAGATAGATAGATAGATATGGCGACAAGCAACAAAACTTATTATTGAAATATTTCAATTCTAGTTTCTCTGTTCTTCACTCAGACATCTCCATTAGGCCAGTCAATCTGAGGTTTGACCCAAAAGAAATTGCAATAGTAACGGTTCAAGGTTTTTTATGATCCTTAGGGTCATGCAAAAAACATGTTAAAAGTTTTCCATTATATTCTTAGTGGATCAAGGTGAGGTCCCTTCACTTACTATACAGGAAAAAATACCCCCCAAAAAATGTCTTTAAGTAGCATGTGAGGGGTCTAACTAGGGTTTTTTCATGATTCTGAATCCATTGCAAACATTTGTTTTGCACGAAAAACATTATTCGGGCAGAAAACGGGCCCCAAAAAACTGAGCTGACCCCGGAGAAGTGATGAATCATCACTAAATCATAGTTTGAGGGTCCATTAGCCTGAGGAATGTTTTTTGTGCAAAACAAATGCTTGCAATGGATTCAGAATCATGAAAAAACCCTAGTTAGACCCCTCACATGCTACTTAAAGAAGATTTTTTGGGGGTCTTTTTTCCCTGTATTGTAAGTGAAGGGACCAAAACTTGAATCCCCCGAATTCACCTTGATCCACTAAGAATATAATGGAAAACTTTTAACATGTTTTTTGGATGACCCTAAGGATCATAAAAAACCTTGAACCGTTACTATTGCAATTTCTTTTGGGTCAGGACCTTTTTTAGCTTAGATTGACTGGCCTACATCTGCAACACAATAACACACACAACACACACTGTTACACAATAACAATACACAACATACAATGTTACACAATAACAATACACAATATACAATGTTACACAATAAAAAGTGTAAGAAAAAGTGTAAATTTTAAAAACACACAAGGCATCAATAAGTCCATCTATTGTTAAAAAGAAAGGTTTTAGGTCTGCACACAGAGCAGTGATCTTGGAGCTTGTTTTCAGAGAACTGCTGTGGTTAACAACACTAGGTTGGACAGAGCTACTAGCTTGCACATGGGGGAGGGGGGTTGTGAAACACTTGCAGCACGGAAACCGGATGCACTAGCGTGCACGCGTGCATGTGTGTGCATGCGTGTGCTCGTGCGTGCAGGCAGTGCCCCATTTTAATGTGAATGTTCATTTTGTAGTCCCCACACAGCCCCCAATACAGGCCCAGGGCAGGACTTTCACTTTTTCACTTTTTACTTTGGAGGCCATGGCTGCTGTTGCTTCTCAGTTTCTGCCCTTCAAAAGATGATATGTCCTGACACCACAGTGGTCTTGATGAATGTCCCTATAGGTTTATCTAGCCGCTCGGGTGGCACAGTGGTAAAGTCCCTGCCCACCACCACAGAGGTTGTGGTTTCAAATTCACTGTGGTGCATCTGGCTTTTTCGGATTTACCGGATGCTATACGAACACAATTTGGCCTGTGTTTGGAGGAGGGAAGCCGGGCGAGTACATACTCCTACTCCTATGGGCTGGGGCGGGTAGTGTTGGATGGGAGGAGTAGAACGAAGGCCCTACGTTCTCCCGGTGGGGGCTCCTCACTGGCAGCTGAGTCAGATGAGTAGGTGTAACTTATGGGGGATTGGGGGCTAGTAGTGTTACTGAAAATAAAAAGTAATAAAGAAATTGCCAGCTTATAGTGTCTAAAAAGGTGTAAGTAGTGGGTTGAGCTGTCTTAAGTCATGTGACTCCCAGGGTAATCACCTAATATTCAGGACAGCTGAGACACCTGACTGCTAGCTGTATAAAAGGGAGCCACTCCCAGCCATCAGGGTAACTGACTGGCTTGTTGTGGTTGCCTGGTGGAGTGTTGGTTAGTAAGGTGTCTGACAGTGGGAATCCCACTAGACATGGGATAGGCCCCCTTAAGTTAGCCAGGATCAGCGCTCAATCGGTTTCATGAAAGCTGAATTATCTCTGCAGATTAGCCTAGCCAGCTAACCAGGATTAAACCAGGACTCGATTTCGTGAAAGTTACCATGGGGATTAAGCTGTGAAGTTCACCTGCTCCGACCAGGCTAACAGCCAAGCTTTATTTATCCAGTGCCTTGTTCTTCAAGATTTGTGAAATAGATGATAGTCCAATGACTCCAATAAGTAAACCAATTACTTTTTCCATAGTTAATTCAACACCTATGTTTGTATATGGACTCATTTTAATTACCATGCATACATAAATAAATAAATATTGTGTGACCATGAATCATATTGTTTCACAATGACTCAATTGTAAACTAATTACTTTTTCCACAGTTAATTCAACACCTATGTTTGTATATGGACTCATTTTAATTACCATGCATAAATAAATATTGTGTGACCATGAATCATATTGTTTCACAATGACTCGTGTGATATGTCATTGTCACAGTCACTCTGTTATAGACACACTATAGTTCACACTGTAGCTCACACCTTATTAAGAAAGGATGTGTTCAGAACAGATAGATATCCCACTCATGGTGTTACACCAAACACATACAGTAGGCCTATCAAAATAAATCACCAAATGAACATCATGACCCAATGTTACACATACAGTAATCCTCCAATACAATTTAAAGTCCAAAGTACAATGTATGTCTCTGAAATGAAACAAGGTACCATAACAGATTTAAAGCTTTCTTCATTTGTATTTGTATTTTATTTTCTCCTTTTAATTCCACATACTTGTACATTGTACATTGCCTCAGTCACTTACACTCTGTCTGAGCTGTCTTCACATAGATCAGTGTTCATTTTGTCAACTATAGTATGAGCATGAAAATGTTTGTCGGGCTACTATATTCACGATGAAAACAAAAACTAAGCTATGATTACTATGACTAAATATATTGACAATTTCGTCAACAAATAAAAACTAGACTAAAATGTTATGGAGGGACTAGTGGAGATTGAAGAACTAAAAGACCATTTTCTGTTTGGTTGTACTCTGGGTCAAACTGTGAGCTTGTAGATCGGCATGTATGCAGCATGCAACCAAATCAGCCGCCATTAAGGCCTGCCAAAATAAAGTTGTGTCGACAAAATAGATTTAATCAACTAACTAAAATGTTATTTAGTCAACCAAAGTTACTAAAACTTTTCAAATGACTAAAATATGACTAAAACTAAATACATTTCATTCAAAAGACTATGACTAAAACTAAATCTACAAATCAACACTGTCATAGATGATGGGAATCCCATCTATTCTAGTACTGTAGTCGTGGTGCTTGTTGGTTTGGGCAAACTGGTCTGTCTCAAAATGTACTAAGAGAAGAGACTTTGATTCATTGATTGTTTGAATACTTTATTAGAAGTTCGCATAAGAAAAGCACATGACAGTACAGCTCAGATACAAGTTCTACTAGGATTTAAACCCAGGCTTGTATACATTGAGGTCATGTTGTATTCAATTCATGAAGACATTACATGACAGAAAAATATACACAGTACTATGCAAAAAAATAATAATCATATCGAAAATCAGAACAAAATATTTTTTACTAAATAGATTAGTCTGATTAAACAAGACAGTATTCAGGCCTGGAGTTTCATCTTTTTAGGGACGAGGCCACTTGGCCTTTGGTCTTGTAAATGTTTAGGGCACAAAGGTCAAATGCCAGGACAGTTAAGGCAAAATAAGGGTTAAGTAATTACAAATTACTGATATTTGTACAAACTCCTGAAAAGGAATTCAAAAGTTCATACTCAGTCACTGGACTGGTTTGAAGATAGGGAGGAGTTAAGAATCTCAACAAAAGACTATGATGTCTTAAAAAAAGAAGAAAAAAAAACAACAACAACAACAACAACAACAACATAGCAATAGATTGAACCGTAATTCTGTTCTCTTTCTGATGACCTAATGTCAGGTAACTGTTGGCCCAACAGCGTGTGCATGATTAGTGCATGTTCTGTTTGTTAAGTATCCGTACGCAGAAGTCACATAAACTGAGTTGCCTTTGCACCTGGCAAATGACATTAGATCTATTTCTGATCATCCTTCCTTTTTGTCACCTTTTCTGCATTCTACGCTCTTGTAAAGACCCTGGTTCAGCTCTATGAGCCCTTCTCTGACCACAAACTGTTTTCATGTCCTGTTCTATAGAAGCAGGGTGCAGTCTCTGTGAAGACTACAGGAAACAAACCGAATCAACTGTGGCAGCATGGACGCAGGGCATCAAGGCAGCGTTTTGAACATATTAAGGTTTCCACGATATGTTGTTGTATAGCAGTGGCTTACAAAAATTGCAAAAATAGATTTATGAAGTTCAACTTAAAGGACAACTTTTTTACAACAAGGGTTCATGTTTTTGCGACCGTAGGTCGCATTTACTACCAAAAGCTCCACGGGCTGTCTGTGCGTCAGTCAGTCAGTCAGTGAGTCCGTCACACTTTTGCCCTGCTCATATCTCCACAACCGTTGCCCCCATCCATGCCAAATTTTGCACACACACTCCTTGACTGCCAAACTACAACCTCCAAGGACCCCCGGACCCCCAGATGTAAAAAATGACCAAATGTGCTCACACGTCACACTTTTTCCCTGCTTATATCTCCGCACCCGTTGACCCGATCCATGCCAGATTTTACACACACACACACACACACTCCTTGCCTGCCAAACTACAACCTCCAAGGACCCCCGGAGCCCCAGGGACCCCCAGATGTAAAAAATGACCAAATGTGCAAAAATGACCAAATTACCACCCCAACGGGGCTGCTCGCGGGGAATTCCCGGGGACCACCGACTCCTGGTGCTCCAGAACGGATGCAAAAGTGGTGGCGCCCCCAGTGGAGGACCCCCTGCCACTGCAGCGCACATAAAATGCCGTAACTCGGGCTAGGAGCGTCCGGGAGAGCCGGGGCCGGTACCTATTCGTCCGCCAAGGCAACACGGAGACCCCACCCCTCATTTCTCACATGGCCCTATTCTAGCGCCACCTTCAGGCCGATTTTTAAAACACATTTTTGGACACTGCTCCTACAGTTTTTGCCCTAAAATCACGAATATCACTACACAGCATGTCTACACTCATGTCATCAACATGGATCAGGAAGATTTGGGAAAAACACATTTTTGCCCTATTTGTGGAGATAAGCCACCTACGGTCGCTTATCTCCCGATTAGGGAGTCTTACTGGTTAAGAGTCCTTAACCTTAATTGGCGTTTCCTTCGCCAAACAGGAAGTGCCCTTCGCCAAACAGGAAGTGCCCCTTTATCTCATGAACCGTTTGTCGTACCAATGCGTGGGTGGTATCATATGACTTGTTTAAGAGTCCTTAACCTTAATTGGGGCCTATTTCGCCAAACAGGAAGTGCCCCTCACCAAACAGGAAGTGACCCTTATCTCATGAACCGTTTGTCATACAGACTTGTGGCTGGCGTCAAATGACTTGATTAAGAGTCCTTAACCTTAATTGGGGCCTATTTCGCCAAACAGGAAGTGCCCCTCATCAAACAGGAAGTGACCCTATATCTTGTGAACCGTTTGTCGTACAGACTTGTGGGTGATGTCAAATGACTTGATTAAGAGTCCTTAACCTTAATTGGGGCCTATTTCGCCAAACAGGAAGTGCCCCTCACCAAACAGGAAGTGACCCTTTATCTCGTGAACCGTTTGTCATACAGACTTGTGGGTGGCGTCAAATGACTTGATTAAGAGTCCTTAACCTTAATTGGGGCTTATTTCGCCAAACAGGAAGTGCCCCTCAACAAACAGGAAGTGACCCTATATCTCATGAACCGCTTGTTGTACAGACCCTTTTTGTGCCTATCCCGGACAAGTTCGGCTTTATTTCAATCCAATACAATTTTTTTTTGCTATTTTACTTACCCTGAGCTGCTTGTAGAGATGTAAGTGGTCTTGGCTCGTCCTACGCTTTCCAACGAGTGATCCTAGATGGTCTGACGATGTATTCCATTGAAAATGGTTTAAAATAAAGTTTAGAGCCCCCCAAAAAAAACTCAATCTATACTGTCGGCGGCGGGACGTATTCCGGGGTGCCTATCCCGTACTAGTCCGGGATATTTAATAAAATGAATTAATTAATCGGAGGCCTCAACGAAGCCCCGGTCTAATTTTCCATCCATGGCCGGGGCCGCGACTCTGTTTACATCGGCACGTAATCGGGCAACGCTGCCGCATCGCGCCGCCCACTCCAATACAAACTCACATCTTTAGAGACCTTTTTTTTTTGTGACTAAAATAGCTTCAGATCATATCAATGAGACAACTTTGATTTCAAAGTCTAGATCAGGGTTTTTCAGACCGTTGAAAAAGGTTTAAAATAAAGTTTAAAGTTAGTTTTTTTTGCGACTAAAATAGCTTCAGATCGGGCTTCTAAAAAATAAAGAAGCTAATAGCTAACTGTTTGCTAACTTCCTCCTCTCGTCATCCATAACAGTGGTTGCATTGAAATCACAAGGCACTACTGCCTCTGTAGACGGATGTTAGAGCGAAGGCCTATACAGAAATGTCTGGCACTCTAGCGGCACCTTGTGGCCCGGGCACAGTATGAGTTAAGAGTTAACCTTAATTGGTGCTTCCTTCGCCAAACAGAAAGTGCCCTTCGCCTATATATCTCATGAACTGTTTGTCGTACAGATGCGTGGGTGGTGTTATATGAATTGATTAACTCTTATACTGCTTTGGACGTTCCTGTTCGCCCCAATTCTCAAGAGACCTCCGCGCCAATACGGCGCTCGTTCGCTTTCGTTCGTTTACCTTGTTGATGTCCTTAAGCTGATGAGGGGTCGCGCCGCCGTGTACTGTAAACACATTTTCCGCGGTGATGGTGTAAAAAATCCATTATGTGTTAACATCAACGGAGACCAATTCACTTCCTTGTTGATTTCTCTGGCTGTGAGGCTCTGTGGCCAGTGACTGGTCTGAATGCACGGCAACACATAACAGGCAAATTCACATTCATTCTCGCATGACGCCGCCCTCTGCTGCCTGGCAGACCAAAGTGCACTATTGCACAATAAAAAAATAAAAAAATAAATAAATAAATAAATGTCTATCTATCTACTATAACGTCGCAAAGGTAAGCCGCTTTTTGATGGCACCAGACCCAATAAATAAATAAATAATCTGGCAGTAGGAGAGTTAAGAGTCCTTAACCTTAATTGGTGCTTCCTTCGCCAAACAGGAAGTGCCCTTCGCCAAACAGGAAGTGCCCTTCGCCAAACAGGAAGTGCCGCTATATCTCATGAACCGTTTGTCGTACAGACGCGTGGGTGGTGTCATTTGACTTGATAAAGAGTCCTTAACCTTAATTGGTGCTTCCTTCGCCAAACAGGAAGTGCCCTTTGCCAAACAGGAAGTGCATCTATATCTCTATAATGTTAAAGCTAATGCAAAAAATGCTAATGTTAAAAAATCTAACGCTAATCTAACGCTAATGCTAACACCAAAAAAAAAATCTAACGCTAATGCTAACACCAACCACTACACAAGGTTGTACACACTTAGCGAGCTGCAGGCACACTTAAAATTTCTTAGAAATTTTCTTTTCTAGTTTAAGTGTGCCTGCCATCCAATGCAATGACAAAACACTTATTGTAATCCGCCATACTTAAGTCAGTAAGTAAGTAAGTCAGTAATGTTCTTGCAAATTTATGCACGTAATAACTGCCGCAAAATTTACGCCACCCACGCAATATATACATCAAAACGTGCGGCTCTGCCGGGAATGGTGTGCTATTACTTTTCTTTCCGATCCGCGTTACCATTGTGACGTAATTCGCAAAAAACGACGCCCAAAAACCCCATTGACTTAGAATGGGGGAAATTTCGGCACGTAATAACTGCCGCACGATTTACGCCACCCCCGCAATATATACATAAACATGTGCGGCTCGGCCAGGAATGGTGTGCTATTACTTTTCTTTCCGATCCGCCTTACCATGACAACGTAATTTGTAAAAAACTACGCTCAAAAAACCCCATTGTCTTTGAAGAAACTTTGGCGCCACATTACTCTGACATAATTTTGCCTAGCAACGTCACTTAAACTTTAAAATGCACATGCAACGTTGGTCTTTTTCCGGCCAATAGGGATGAGCTGTAATTGATTAAGCCCCGCCCCCTCTCTAACAGGAAGTGCCCTTCGCCAAACAGGAAGTGCCTCTAAATCTCATGAACCGTTTTTCGTATAGACGCGTGGGTGGTGTCATATGACTTGATTAAGCGTCCTTAACCTTAATTGGTGCTTCATTTGCCAAACAGGAAGTGCCCCTCACCAAACAGGAAGTGACCCTATATCTCATGAACCGTTTGTCATACAGATGTGTGGGTGGTGCCATATGACTTAATTAATAGTCCTTAACCTTAATTGGGGCCTATTTGACCAAACAGGAAGTGCCCCTCACCAAACAGGAAGTGACCCTATATCTCATGAACCGTTTGTCGTACAGACTTGTGTGTGGCGTCAAATGACTTGATTAAGAGTCCTTGACCTTAATTGGGGCCTATTTCGCCAAACAGGAAGTGCCCCTCGCCAAACAGGAAATGACGCTACATCTCATGAACCGTTTGTCGTACAGACGCATGGGTGGTGTCAAATGACTTGATTAAGAGTCCTTAACCTTAATTGGTGCGTCCTTCGCCAAACAGGAAGTGCCCTTCGCCAAACAGGAAGTGCCTCTATAGCTCATGAACCGTTTGTCGTACAGTCGATAATGTTAAAGCTAATGCAAAAAATGCTAATGTTAAAAAATCTAATGCTAATCTAACGCTAATGCTAACACCGAAAAATTCGAACGCTAATGCTAACACCAACCGCTACACAAGGTTGCTAACTAGGGGTTTTTCATGATGCTGAATCCATTGCAAGCATTTGTTTTGCACAAAAAAACATTTCTTGGGCTACAAATGGCCCCAGAAAACGATGGTTTAGAGATGAAAAGTGATGAATCATCACTTTTCATCAGTTTCATCAGTTTTGTGGGCGTTTTCCGGTGCTATTTGTAGCCCAAGGAATGTTTTTTGTGCAAAACAAATGCTTGCAATGGATTCAGCATCATGAAAAACCCCTAGTTAAACCCCTCACATCCTACTTAAATACCCAGAAAAAAAAAACTTTTCTGGGTATTTTCCTCCTGTATAAAAAGTCCGACTCTAGCGGCTGATAACATCAATTAAGCTGGGTCTCAGAAAGGGTTATCATACCAAAATGTAAACTAGAGACATGTAGGAAGTCAAAAATGTACGGTCACCTTGGGTGGTACCAATTTGTGAAGATATCAGAATTGGCTCCAGACCTAACTGTCAGTGTTAAATGTCAGGATATTCTGTTTTTGAGCAACTAACTAATGCATTGTGATGAGATGTACTCCGCTGCAGGTCTGTACTCTGTGCAAAGGATGATGACCAGAGAAATGATATGTCAATAATGTCATATTTTTTTCCTAACGGCCATTAGGGGAAAAAAATAAAATAAAATGTTGGCCTTCATCCCATTTTGGGGGCTGGGCGTCCAACAAAGTAAATCGTCACTGTCGGACAGAAACCTCGTATCTCCAAGTTTCATTGATGCTGAATCCATTGCAAGCATTTGTTTTGCACAAAAAAACATTTCTTGGGCTACAAATGGCCCCAGAAAACGATGGTTTAGAGATGAAAAGTGATGAATCATCACTTTTCATCAGTTTCATCAGTTTTGTGGGCGTTTTCTAGTGCCAAGGACTCTTTTTATTGCACAAAAAACATTTCTTGGGCTACAAATGGCCCCAGAAAACGATGGTTTAAAGATGAAAAGTGATGAGTCATCACTTTTCATCAGTTTCATCAGTTTTGTGGGCATTTTCTGGTGCCATTTGTAGCCCAAGGAATGTTTTTTGTGCAAAACAAATGCTTGCAATGGATTCAGCATCATGAAAAACCCCTAGTTAGACCCCTCACATCCTACTTAAATACCCAGAAAAAAAAACTTTTCTGGGAATTTTCCTCCTGTATAAAAAGTCCGACTCTAGCGGCTGATAACATCAATTAAGCTGGGTCTCAGAAAGGGTTATCATACCAAAATGTAAACTAGAAATACTGTTCCTTCGAAACAGTGTGGGCTCGCTTCCACCCAAAAAATAATAGTAAAAGGTGTCAAGGTCCCAGGCAATGCTCTCTTTCATTTTACTGACGGGCCCAGTCCGGCCTGTTCGAAGTGGAGCGGTGAATCTGAGCAGCTATACCCTGTGTGTGTATGTACTGTACTGTACTGTACTGTACTGTACTGTACTGTACTGTACTGTACCTTACTGTACTGTACCTTACTGTACTGTACCTTACTTTACCTTACTGTGCTGTGCTGTACTGTACCTTACTGTGCTGTACTGTACCCTACCTTACTGTACTTTACCTTACTGTACTGTACCTTACTGTGCTGTACAGTACTGTACCTTACTGTACTGTACTTCGCTGTACTATACTGTACCTTACTGTACTGTACCTTACTGTACTGTACTCTACTGCACTTTACTGTACTTTACTGTACACTACTGGACCTTATTGTACTGTACTTTACTGTACCTTACTGTACTGTACTGTCATGTACCTTACTGTACTGTACTGTACTGTAACTTACTGTACTGTACTTTACTGTACTCTGCTGTACCTTACTGTACTGTACTCTGCTGTACCGTACTGTATTGTACTGTACTTTGCTGTACTCTACTGTACCTTGCTGTACTGTATCTTACTGTACTGTACTGTACCTTACTGTACACTACTGTATTATACCTTACTGTATTGTACCTTACTGTACTTTACTGTACCTTACTGTACTGTACTGTAATGTACCTTACTGTACTGTACTTTACTGTACCTTACTGTACTGTACTTTACTGTACTCTGCTGTACCTTACTGTACTGTACTCTGCTGTACCGTACTGTATTGTACTGTACTTTGCTGTACTCTACTGTACCTTGCTGTACTGTATCTTACTGTACTGTACTGTACTCTACTCTACTGTACCTTACTGTACACTACTGTATTGTACCTTACTGTATTGTACCTTACTGTACTTTACTGTACTCTACTGTACCTAACTGTACTGTACATATTCTATGTGTTCTATATCTATGAATTCTATGTGTGTGTGTGTGTGTGTGTGTGTGTGTGTGTGTGTGTGTGTGTGTGTGTGTGTGTGTGTGTGTGTGTGTGTGCGCGCGCGCGCATGTGTGTGTGTGTGTGTGTGTGTGTGTGTGTGTGTGTGTGTGTGTGTGAATACAATTTGAGAACCCCCCTGCGGGGGTCCCCAAACCACATTTTGGGAATCAGCAATGCTCCCCCTGGGACCTCTGGGCTTCCCTGAACCACACTTTGAGAACCAGATAAATAGCCAATGAAAAGCTTTTTCATAAACATAACTTTTTCATCTACAAGCTCACAACACTGCACATTGTAGCTCAACTTTATAGGATTACAGTATTAAGTGGTCCATCTATGTTTTTTATTAATAATAAAATCTGCAAAGTAACAAGTAACTGAAGCTGTCAAATGCTGTATTTACTGTATTTATAGTAGAGTATAAGTAACAAAAATGGAAAGTAGAGTAAAAGTACCTAAAAAATGTACTGTAGGTACAAGTACTTGTATATACTTGAGTAAATGTACTTGGTTACTTTGCAGCATCACAGGACAGCCAATGACAGACAGGCCTTTAATCACAGCTGTGTAATCAGTAGAGGGACATTTATAGATATTTATAGTTTTAACTCAGAATATATACATCATACAGCTTAGATATTTGGATCAAATCAGAGAGCAGACCTGTGTGAACGCAATGATATAAATAGCATATCTGAAGTGTGAACATTACAGCCACAGCGCCTTAACATAAACATGGGTCCCTTTCCTCTGTCTACACTCTGTCCCCACTCACTAAACCCATTGGAAATGCATTGGGTGCTTAAAGTTAAACATTTTTATTTTTTTATAATTATACTACAAAACATTTCAAAACGAAAAATACAAGCACACGTGTCCTCAGTAAGCTGAACACATACAAATTTGAATGGTGTTGAAAGGTGTAAGCGTGTAGGAGATGAATCGCGCCAGGGGCGGACTGGCCTTCTGGCATACAGGGCATTTGCCCGGTGGGCTGGTAGGCTAGGGGGCTGGGGGGCTGGTGGCCCAAAAAAAAAAAAAAAAAAGACAGTAACATACAGTAGCAATCAAATACAACTTGTTTGTCCAATTCTCAGATCAATATGCTTCTTTTCCATTCATTAGCTAACTAGCCAAAGTTCTGACACATTTTGTCATGTTCATACTCTGCTTGTTGGTGGTGAGAACTGTACGCTAACTTACACAATTTGTGGATTGTGTAGTTGTATAGTTATCATTTATGTTGTTGGTAAAAGTTGTGGTATTAAAAGCTTGTGTATTTATATGTGCCGCCCTCGACCCGACGTGTCGGTAGAGTATCTGCGCGCGCGCTGGTTGTGGGGGCTGGTCTGGCCAAGATGCCAGGGCTGAATTTTAGTCCCAGTCCGTCCCTGAATCGCGCCAAAGTTTTGAGGAGATACTGACTGACTGACTGACTGACTGACTGACTGACTGACTGACTGACTGGCTATAAATAATGAAGATAACATACGTGTGCTCAAACTAGAGACATGTAGGAAGTCAAAAATGTACGGTCACCTTGGGTGGTGCCAATTTGTGAAGATATCAGAATTGGCTCCAGACCTAACTGTCAGTGTTAAATGTCAGGATATTCTGTTTTTGAACAACTAACTAATGCATTGTGATGAGATGTACTCCGCTGCAGGTCTGTACAAAGGATGATGACCAGAGAAATGATATGTCAATAATGTCATACATATTTTTCCTAACGGCCATTAGGGGAAAAAAATTAAAAAAAATGTTGGCCTTCATTCCATTTTGGGGGCTGGGCGGCCAACAAAGTAAATCGTCACTGTCGGACAGAAACCTTGTATCTCCAAGTTTCATTTTTTTTATCGCAAAGCAAAGCCCTGCTTCATCATACAAGGCCGTTGCAAAAAAGTAGTGAAAACAGCCGATCTACAAGCACACAACGCCTCGCGGTGCGAGGCGTTGTGTGCTTGTAGATCGGCTGTTTTCACTAGTTTAAATCATTTTTAAAATGATAAATACAGACATACAAGGTTTCCACCCGACAACAACGAAATATAACTCATGTAATTGGCCTTCACTTTGTCACAAATCTTTGAGTAGCAGCAGCGCAATAGAGAGAGATCTCTCTCTATAGCGCGCAATGAGGGCCTCTCCAACTCTTTTTCCCGGGCTGAATCAGGGGCCCAGCATGTCCCTGGCAGATGCGAAACTCACAGCTCCTTACCATACTATTCTACTTTCTTCACTTCTTCAACTTCTTCAACCAGAGGATTTCAGCGTTTCGGAGACAATTGACTCGGGCGACATTGGAGTTGCCACCCGGTTCCGGAAACTTTCCGCCAGGAACTCGACTTCGAGGACAAGAGTTGTCTCACCACGTGTTGTCGTTAGCCTGGCTAGGCCTCGGCACCATCGGCCATCCAGCTAACCCAGAGTACCTCTACCTAGCCAGCGTGCTAGCGGTAGCTACCTCCACGCCAGGGACAGGACTTCTTCCACCGTGTGTTTTTGTTAGCCTGGCTAGGCCTCAGCGCCACGGCCACCCGGCTAAAACCGAGCGCTTCTACTTAGCCATCGTGCTTAAGGTAGCTACCTCGTCGACCTCGGTGCTACTTCCCCTCCCCCCTTTCCTGTAGGCCAGCGTGTCTAGGATACTCCGTGGACTTTTCCACCTTACCAGGCCTCCGCGCCAAAGGTAACGTCCACTATGGCTACTAGCCGAGACGACGCGGACGCCTCTCTTCTCCGGCGATGTGGGAAGAAGAAATGTGGCACTGTTCTTTCACCGAAAGACTCGCACTCGCTGTGCTTCCAGTGCCCGGGCTGGGCGCACTTGGAGAGAGGCGCTTACGCTTTTCCCCCGTGCCCCGACTGTGCCTCGATGGATCCGGAGTATAGGAATCTCCGGGCGGGGTTCCTCGCCGCGCTGCTGAGCATCTCTTTCCCTCCCTCCGATTGGAGTGCGATCCAGGGAGGAACAAAGCCTGCAGGTGACCGCTGGACCAAGCTCGGCCCACGGGAGCTGGGAGTCACCCTATTCCCCCCCCCCCCCCCCTCAGCCACACTCTCGCCTCCACCCTTCAGCTGAAGTTCGAGAGAGAACATGGTCAGGAGATGAGGAGGAGAGACAGACCCCCCTGCGTCCTCACCCAAGGGCAGCGTCCCCAGTTCGAGGACGGCTTCCAGCGCCGTATGGCGAAGCAGAGCAGGGAGGCTTATAGAGCTGCCGGCCACGTTGTCAGGGACATTAACGCGGCGGCTCTCCTGACGTCCTTGGTCAAGGGCATCTTCGACGAGATGTCCCAGGGCCTTTCGGAGAGAGCCTCGTCGAACGACCTGTTAGACCTGTTTTTCTCCCGCTCAACAGAGATCTCCGCCTCTCTCCACCTGGTGAGGGACCTCCACCTCCACGCTGTCTCCTGGGCTGGCCGAGTCATGGACCATGCCATGCAACAGGAGACCACCAACTGGCTTCACGCCTACCCTTGCCCCCCCGACTCCACGCTTCCGCGTCTCGGAATTGTGCGCACCCCGACGTCATCACCCACCGTAGTGTTGTCGGAAGTGCGGTCGCGGCACCTGGTCAGGCCGGGTCGCGGTCTGGCTCTAAGACCTGCTAGCACCTCATGTAGGTCGGGGTCTCCCATTTTCAGTCCTTCTGATCAGCGGAGTTACCAAGCCATGATATCTGGGCTGGCTACTGGGCCCAACAACACGAAAACATCTGATATCCATTGTTATGTTTAATTGTCCAATCATAATGTGACTAATGTATTCTGTAACTCCATATATCGGTGAAGTTATGTTTTGTATAGGCAGAGAAGCTACGATGGGTGATTTTGCTCTACTGTACTTGCTGTACTGTACAATTTGAACTCTGAACTATTCTTTCATTACAACTAACAGAAAACGGACTTACACTGTTGTGGACTCATTTCTTGTGTGCGAGTACTTCAATATTTTGGGGAAAACTGAAACTGTCTATTCATATGGAATATAATAATCTTTCCATCAGTCGCCCTGACCAGTGACCATCTTCCCCTTGCCCCAGCACTGGTCCCATAGATACAGTTTTATTGTCGATTCACCATTGATAACACTGCTCCCATTAAATACATTTGTTTTATTGTCAAACTATGATATGGAGATGATTTAAATGAACTGATGTAATAAAAAGCCTATTTTGACTGTATGTGTTAAGTTTAGCACTGCAGCGATGTACACGTTTGACCAAAAATACTCGAAGTGAATAAAGCAGACGGAGGAAATAATAAAGAACACAAGGGAGGCATCAGCTCTGGCTGGACACCGTGGGCTGGAACTCAGTGGACACACACACTGAGGCAAGATTTATTATGACAGCCTTAAATAGTGTAGCCAATCACTTCCTTTTCAGTACTTCACAATAAAAGCTTTCACAACGCCACAAGAATAAATACAATAAATACAATCACAATAAATAAGTCCATCATATAAATCCAATTGAGGTCATATCTCAACACCCCCACTTGACCTCATCTTGGATTTTTTTTTCTCCACAATACATGCAATAATCCCAAAACACTTTTTTTTCTCTTTTTTTTTCAATAATAAAAATTCAAGTCTGTTTCAAAATCTTAACATTCACCATATCATAGTCAATATCTCATTTACATGTTAGCAACAATAATCACACAAATGTTACTTTCAAATAATCAGTTCATCACCTCAAACAAAATGAACACTTTTTCTTTCTTTTCCAGTTTTTATCCCCCACTGCTTCCTTGCCCTCAGGCAGTCGGGTTAAACATGCATCATTCCTGTTTAGTGGTTCCATTTTCTCAACCATTGTAACACTTGACCATCCCTTAGACACAAACCCATAACAGTAGTCAGTTGCATAGTCATTTTGAAGTTGCATCCTCCTCACTCGAGGTGGTTAACGTGTGGTTTTAGCCCCATCTAACTTTAGCTGGCTTCTCTGAGGTGTAACTATTACAGCCTCTGGAACTTGCACCTGTGATAGAAGTGGACGCTTGTACCTAGACCTCGCCTGTCTCTGCACATCAACACTCGCAACTGGCATTTCTGTCTGTGTCTGTTTCTCTGCACACTTAGTCTTAGACCTGCGCTTCTGCACCTGTCTATAGGCATTACACATAGACTCAACATTCTGCTTAGGCATGTTGTAACAACCATTACACTTGTCAACAACATTAAACTCATTATCCACAGTGTTCAAATTGTACAAACTGGTGTGGACATAAATGTTAAACTCTGTTCCATCTCTGCACTTCAGAACACTTTTACCTTTCGTGAATATAACAGTGGCACCTCTCGTGGTTGCTGCTTGGACAGAGAACACGTCCTGCGAATACGTCGGAATGTACAGCGCATGTTTCAAGGAGGTTTTGTGGCGTTGCCCCCTGCTGTCGACCAGGATCACCTCCGCATCTCCTCTGCGCTCTGCCACGCCACTGCAACTCGTACCGTCAGCCAGCTGCACACGATGAGTCTCTGGCTGGAATCTGTCATCGAATCTCGAGAACTTTTTCATGTCCGTGATGATGTGGGATGTCGCTCTCGTGTCGACCATTAGACCCGTCTTCTTGACACGATGTCCTCTTTGAATCTCTCCACCACCGTCAGCGTCACTCACTCGGAATGAACACTTGCGACGGCCGCTGCCGCTGCTGTCGCCGCCTCCGCCGCTGATGCTGCCGCCGCCGCTGCACTCGTCCGAGGCCCTCTTGACGCAGTCCCGCTGGCGCTGCTGCTGTCTCCTTCTGCAGGCTGCATACCGGTGTGTGGAACTGTGGCAGTGGCCGCACCACTGCTGCTGGCGATCACAAAGTTTTGCGACATGGCCTCTCACATGACATCGGAAACACCGCCGCCGGTCACCTGTAGCCATCCCCCTTCACATTCGGCCACATCTGAATCCCCATGGCGTAGTCGCCCGCTGCTGTAGCTGCATGCACCTTCCCAGCATCCTCATCATCTCTGAGCTTGAACTCGGAGAAAGGCACTGGCTCTTTGCATGCATAATAGTTTCTCAGGATTTTTAGCGCCTTGTGACAATCATCAGACGCTTCCCGCATGACAAGCGACACGCTTTTATCATCCAAAAACTGGAGCAGCTCGGCATAGGCCAAGGTATTTCTCTCCTCGTCTTCACCCGTCTCGGGTTCGCTTAGGATGGCATTCTTCAATCCTTGAAGCAACAAATGCCCCAAAAACCTTGTCTCCCAAAGTTCATACTTCTCCTCATCTCCGTCAAAAACAAGCTGGGTCCAACGGCTACTCGAAGCAGCCCACCTGGCCATGCTGTTAGCCTAGCTACGGCTACAAATGATGCCTCCTAACACAAGGGAGGCATCAGCTCTGGCTGGAACTCAGTGGACACACACACTGAGGCAAGGTTTATTATGACAGCCTTAAATAGTGTAGCCAATCACTTCCTTTTCAGTACTTCACAATAAAAGCTTTCACAACGCCACAAGAATAAATACAATAAATACAATCACAATAAATAAGTCCATTATATAAATCCAATTGAGGTCATATCTCAACAGTATGCATTTGCCCAAATCGCAGAGGCAACAGTCTGGCCTCGCGAGACTAGTTGGGGGGTGTCTTGATGTAGCCTACAAATGACAGATGTTGGGACACTCTGTGGTACTTAACCCTTAAGTTCTGTTCAGATTCACTACACCTTTGTTCTGTTCGGGTCATTTTGACCCGGGGGATATTGGTTTAAAAAAAACAACACTAATATAAATGTTAACTTAACAAATCATCATGACACATTGACTTTGACTCAATACCAAACAATTCATATGATATATATTACCCAGGGGGCAAAGGAAGGTGTGCTGCATTTGCCCCGACATAAAAGGTTGTCCACCAGAAATATTATTTATGACCCAGTAGGATCACAACCTATATGGACAACCCGGTCAATTTGTACGGCAAAGTTCCAATATGGCCGCCTCAATATTAGCCCCTATTAGTTTTAATGGGGGGTGAATAGGGAAAATTTTTAAACTGAGGGATATTTCCACGAAACTTCACAGGTTGATCAATGGTATACATGAACATTTTTTGTATTGCAAGTTTCCATGAATCCAATATGGCCGCCACAATATGGCCGCCATAATGTAAGGACCCAGAAAATAGGTTTTGCCTCTAACTTCTGAACCAGATGAGCTAGAAACGCAAACTTGGTGTCTATTTCATGGTGTCTGACCATGGGAGACTCAATGGAATAGCTAATTTTATTATTGGGTGTGTCTGGACCTTTATTGTGCATATTTGCAAGATGGTGGATTCCCAAAATAGAGCTTTAACATAATTTCTACCATGATTGTTGACTGCTTTTGCAAATACAAGCAATATGAATCCATTTGCTAAGATTTATGGCACAGAAGGGACTTATACCTGTATTATTCTTGAGTTTGCATGTTGTCAAAATGGCTGTAAACGAGATATTATATTTCCTGTCCGATTCTACTGTATGTAGTTGTAGCAATGACTTCAGATAAAATCAGAGACCAAAACAATGTATCTTAGATTTTTTTTTTTTTTATTAAAAAAAATAAAAAAAGAGAGAGATTATCTCAATGAAATGAATGCAACTGCCTTTTTGGGTCTTTCACACATAGACATGCACATGCTTTCCAACAACTTCAGCTTCAGGGAAATTATAATGAACACATGATTAAAACAGGCTGCATTATAATGCAAATAATTGCTAGTCACTATCACTGTCATGTGTACCTATCCTGCTGCATCTTGTCTCCATTCCTTGGCAACGACACCCCAAGTCGCATGCAATTCCCTTCTTCGAACATGAACAGTTTTTCTGGCAGCCTTTGATACAGCTACATGATATTGCCTTGTCCATTGATATAGGCCAGGCTGGCTCTGTAGATGGACAGGGGACTGCCTTCCCATGGCGGCAGCATGATATAGGCATCTATATCATGCTGCCACCCACCTCCTAGACCTTCCAGAGCTGTGGGTGAGAACAGAGCAGGATGCATATCTTCCTATCCATCACATGGTCTCAGCCCTTGGACTCGCATGTCGTGCCCTGCCCTTTATTCACAGCCTGAGTGGCAGAGATACCACCAGCTATCCCTTTTTCACTGGAAAGAAGGCATGGTTCAAGACCAGCATGGGTCTAGATCTCCCTGCACTTCAGGAGTTTGGTGAAAATTCCTCTTATTCCCTCTCAGAGGATGTCAAGAATCAGGCTAGAGACCTCACAATAGCTGTATATGCATCAAAAGCTGACCATTCGGAGGACTTTGACCTGGCAAAGCTGAGAGTGTACAAGTTCCTAAATAACCGATCAACCCTGTTGAAGCTGCTGCCACCTACAGAAAATGCCTTTGGCCTGCACCTGAAAAGAGCTGCTCTTGCAGCCATAATAGATAAAACTGCACACATCACGAAGCCAGACATCCCTTGCTTCACTGAATATGGATGGTCTCTCAGTGATGGGAAGGCAGTCCCCTGTACATCTACAGAGCCAGCCTGGCCTATATCAATGGACAAGGCAATATCATGTAGCTGTATCAAAGGCTGCCAGAAAAACTGTTCATGTGCCATCCATCCATCCATCCATCTTCAACCGCTTATCCGGAATCGGAGACTTCCAGATTTCCTTATCCTGCGCAACTTCCTCCACTCCCTCTGGGAGTATACCGAGGCATTCCCAGGCCAATCTGGAGATATAATCCTTCCATCTGGTCTTAGGTCTGCCACGCGACCGAGTATTTCCCGGTGAATCTGTGCGCAAAGGTGGGGGCCGATGGGCAAGGAGGGTTGCGAGCTTATGAGAAAGAGAAACAACTAAAATAATAGACCTTAAAACCGGGCGAAAACAGTTGCGTGCATTAGCGGAAGATGACGATAAAGGAAATCATTTAATGGAAAACTTTAAATTAACTTCTGAAAAGCATACACGGCCTTAAAACATGGCAAAAACAGTTGCGTGCATTAGCGCAAGATTGGATGAGGATAAAGGAAATCATTAAATGGAAAAAATTAAATTAACTTCTGAAAAGGCTTCACCCACCTCGAGTCTATAGCCTACTAAAAACTAGTGAACCGCGATCTTGCCACACGTGAATAACTGTGGTTTTAAACAATAACACAGACAATATAAATCCTTGTTGTGGGAAGAAAGGATATCATCATGGCCCCAAATAACTTTTAAATATCTTGCAATTGGCGACGAGTCTCTTACTAAATCGGCAAGATTACATTACATAACATAATACATAAAAGCTAAGCTATATAACCTCTCCATCATCAGCAATAGTCAGTGGTTCGTGTCCCCCACACTCCCAAGCCCCCACCGTTGCGCACAGATTCACCGGGAAATACTCGGTCGCGTCTGCCACGGGGTCTCCTCCCAGTGGGACGTGCATCGAGGACCTTCCTAGGAAGGCGCTCGGGGGGCATCCGTACTAGATGCCCGAACCACCTAAGCTGACTCCTTTCCAAGTGAAGGAGCAGCGGTTCTACTCCAAGTCTCTCTCGGGTGATTGAACTTCATGTGCGAAGAAGGGAATTGCATGCTACTTGGGGTGTCGTTGCTAAGGACTGGAGACAAGATGCAGCAGGATAGGTACACATGCCAGTGATAGTGACTAGCAATTATTTGCATTATAATGCAGCCTGTTTTAATCATGTGTTCATTATAATTTCCCTGAAGCTGAAGTTGTTGGAAAGCATGTGCATGTCTATGTGTGAAAGACCCAAAAAGGCAGTTGCATTCATTTCATTGAGATAATCTCTCTCTTTTTTTCTTTTTTTTAAAATAAAATAATAATTTCTAAGATACATTGTTTTGGTCTCTGATTTTATCTGAAGTCATTGCTACAACTACATACAGTAGAATCGGACAGGAAATATCTCGTTTACAGCCATTTTGACAACATGCAAACTCAAGAATAATACAGGTATAAGTCCCTTCTGTGCCATAAATCTTAGCAAATGGATTCATATTGGTTGTATTTGCAAAAGCAGTCAACAATCATGGTAGTGACGCAGATAGTCGACCTAATATGTTAATATATCTGTGTGATGTATCTTTGAGTTCTCAGCAAATAGCTAATGATATTGCTTAGTTGGTTCTATTCTCCTGCAGCAAGGGTTATAACTTCTAAGTAACCCCGGGTCAGTGGGGATGGTCACTTAACATGACACGTAAATTAAGAATTGTCATATGTACTTTGACATACAAAGCTGGGCAATCAGCTGATGAGAACTGCCACCTGCCTCCTCTCTCCTCTATTGTGGGGGCTTGCTTTATGGTCGGCTCTGGCCCATATAACGGGGTACTCACTGAGAATCGGGAGTCATTGTCAACAGAAACGGAGGTTGAAATGGCTCCTCCGTACCGGTCCGGAGTTAAATTCTAATTGGGAAACAATGTTGTGAGTTCAACATTAAAAGGAAAATATGCTATTTGCTGAGAATTGGAAAGGAACCTCAGATGAAGATTTTTACTTTGATTAAGGATGTATACTTTTGTTGGACGATGAATAAACAAGCAACATTTACTTTTGAAGTTCTGTGGACAATCCCTATTTTTTGATATTAGTATCTAGTATTAATATGAGTATTATTTTTCATGTCAGATGCTACAGTAGAAATTATGTTAAAGCTCTATTTTGGGAATCCACCATCTTGCAAATATGCACAATAAAGGTCCAGACACACCCAATAATAAAATTAGCTATTCCATTGAGTCTCCCATGGTCAGACACCATGAAATAGACACCACGTTTGCGTTTCTAGCTCATCTGGTTCAGAAGTTAGAGGCAAAACCTATTTTCTGGGTCCTTACATTATGGCGGCCATATTGTGGCGGCCATATTGGATTTCATGGAAACTTGCAATACAAAAAATGTTCATATGTATACCATTGATCAACCTGTGAAGTTTCGTGGAAATATTCCTCAGTTTAAAATGTTTCCCTATTCACCCCCCATTAAAACTAATAGGGGCTAATATTGAGGTGGCCATATTGGAACTTTGTCGTACAAATTGACCGGGTTGTCCATATAGGTTGTGATCCTACTGGGTCATAGATAATATTTCTGGTGGACAACCTTTTATGTCGGGGCAAATGCAGGTTTCCTAAAAAAAGTCTGGTTTGCCCCCTGGGTATATGGTAAATGTTTGCATTTCTGCTTTGCTATATCACATTAAACACCGAAAGAGCTAGCCGTTTTTACTGATTTAGCTGAAATTCATGTAAAAAAAACTACTTTATTTAAAGGAGCTATAGTCAACTTTTTCATTGTAGGGCCGACACTTTGTTTACATCCTAGTCTATAGACTAGAATGTAAACAAAGTGTCGGTCTGACAATGGCCAAAATGATTATTTTATCATTATTTTACGCTTTTTGTGGTCATTTTTGAATAGAAACACATATATGAAGCTTATTTTTTTATAAAATATTTTCAAACCATTATTTTTATTTTAGCATCCGTTTTTCAAGAAAAAGTTGACTATAGCTCCTTTAATACTGGGCAATATTGCTCATGCTTATAGGAAAAAATGAAAATCAGACAATATTTTTATGAACTTTTTTTTTTCAACATGCCCATTAATTGAATACTTGTGGTTCAAGAACAGGACATCATTCTCACATAGAGCTGAACACACATGTGAACACACATGAACGTCACATATGAATATACACTTGAACATATACACTAGGACAGAGGTTTTCAAACACTTTGGTCTCAGGTGGTGAGGGGGGTTGGAGGGGGGAGGGGTGGAAGGGGTTAGGGGGTGATTGTGTATCTGTGTGTGTACATGATTCCTTGTATTTCTGTGCATCAGGGGAGGGGGGGTTAGGTGTGGGGAGGGGGGGGTGTGGGGGAGGGGGGGAGGGTTCGGAATGGGGCTTCGGAAGGGGGGTGTTAGAAGTAGGGATGGGTATCGTCTGCGATACCTTTAATGGTATCGATTGCATGACATCGATACTATCGGGTATCGGTTCACGAAAAAAACGAACGATACCTCGTTTCGATACTCTGGAACGCCCACCTGGCCGGTCGCATCTGTAACAGTTGGGCTACTGAGAGTTTAATGACTGCTTTAGTAGGCTACATTCGTTACTGTGGAAAATAGCCGACAATAGCCTATACTGTTTATTATTATGATGATTATCCAACTTCTATACTCTCCGCTCTGCCACACTGTGTGATCATCATCATCACATTTGTTAAACTTAAATAAAAAGTATCGAAAATGCTATCGAAAAGGATATTGTATCGATTCCCAGGTATCGAAAAAGGTATCGTATCGATTCAAAGGTGAACGATTACCCATCCCTAGTTAGAAGTGGGGGTGACTGTGTGTCTGTGTTTTGGCATAATACTGTGTATTTCTGTGCATCTGTGCTTCCGGGTCAAAATGACCCGAACAGCACTAAAGGTTCAAAAAATATGAGGGGGGTGTAGCATGGGTGTAGTGCAAAAATATATTTTTTACATGTTCATCTCAGAAGAATCTTTAAGGCCAGCGAGTTTAAGGTGGAAAAAAATTAAACTTCTGCCTTTTTTTTTTCCAAATGAAAATGTAAAACGGGTCAAAATGACCAGAACAGCACTTAAAGGACCAGGTCACCTCTGGGACAACCAGATCTTATTTTATTGTTGTGTGGGACACGATCAACAAATTCTGAATATTTTTTTTGTGTTCAATCTGTGTTTTTAGATATGTTAGTATTTCAGCATGCTACAACTGGTCATATGATGCATTTTGCATCATATGACCAGTTGTATGCCAGTTGTATGACCAGTTGTATGCTGCATGCTGAAATCGTCTGAAATACTAAAATATCTAAAAACACAGATTGAACACAAAAAATAACTCAGGATTGTGTTGATCGTGTCCCACACAACAATAAAATAAGATCTGGTTGTCCCAGAGGTGACCTGGTCCTTTAAGGGTTAAATACATATTTTATACTTGACATGACCTTTTGTGCATTTATTATAGTCTTGTCCATTTTGGGATTGTTTTCCAATGTAGGGGGGTGTGATAGCAGTTTGATTGATTTTCATCCATTTCTGGCCAAGGTACCTTTCATTACACAGTTGGCTGTGAGATGTGTTATGTATGAGACATAAGCTTTTAGCTAAATTTTATGTTTCATTTTGCTGGGTGCCAATCACATACTGTACATTGAGACGTTTTCTTCAACAAATGTGCTATATTTCACGATCTAAATTCACTTATGAGAATACAAAGGCACCAATACTTGTTTCAGATGATGTATCTATGACATTTGAGAAAGATTTTGTGTTGCCAAAATCAATATAGTACATTTTACAAGCAAAAACAGCAGCACAAGATTTTAGTTTTTTTGTTATTCACTTTTATATACAATTCTGGCTGGTGACAAAAGTCATGCAGGTTTTGTGCGGAGAACTTTTAACCCAAAGTCCACAGGGGTATTGTCTCTGCAAAAATGCATTGAATGAGTAGTGCCCAGACGTGGGAACGAAATTCATTTTCTAAGCACTTTTCCTTATAACGCAATACCGCCTAAGTGCCACAGATCACATTCAACCCAGAGTCAAATCCAACAAATGGTCAAACTGGTTCTTCTGCCATACCACCAAAATGTGGAACGCCTTACCGAAGGCCATAAAGGAGTGTGGATCCCTAGCATCCTTTAAAATCGCCCTGAAAAAACACTTACAGGCGGCAGCCGTTCGCAACTGGTAAAAACAAACCTAGCCCAGCCCTACCCTTCCCTGACCATTCTTTGTATATTCTTACTGTTAGACTTACGTTTTTTTATTTATTCTTTCTTTTTTTCCTGACTATATCTACTGCATAGTACTGTGTTCTATTTGTCTGTCATTCAATGTCATATGAGATACTTCAATGGTTTCCTGTGGAAATAAGCGTAGTCTTTTCTAGGATCTCCTTTCAGTTGACCTTGTACCAGTGAACTGTACCGTCATGAAACTGTACCTTTTCCTATGCAAACTTCTAATAAAGTCTTCAATCAATCTTCACCCACTAAAATGTGGAAATCCCTTCCTTCCTTTAAAACTGCTCTGAAAAGCCACTTAGAGGCGGCTGCTACTCAAAACCGGTAAATGAAAACAAAGCCTATCCTTACCTCCCCATGACCTTTCTATAAATACCTTTTATTTTGCATTGTGTTTTACGATTTAAAAAATAATAATGTTGTAATGATATCTTCTGCATATTACTTTGTACCAGACAGTGAACTGTCATGAAACTGTACCTTTTCCTATGCAAACTTCTTATAAAGTTTTCAATCAATCAAGAGTTTACAGTAAAAATCCTAAAGGATGACTTCACCACTTTTCAACCTGTCTTCATAGGTCCTCGCTAACGTTCATGATAAAATAGCACCATTTTTTTCTACTCAGTCTGGTGGGCGGGTCAGAAATCATCCACCAGTGACATCATCGTTTGACAGATTTTTTTTTTAAACAATATTTTTAAAAGCAAAATATTTAGATTTGTTTTATCGCGAGAACAATGGCTTCCATTATAACCTTGCAACTTTTCAGGAATAGAAAGCCTGCAGTTTCTATTAGCTTGGATTCCCCATCGATGATGGATGGATTTCTGACCCGCCCACAGCTCTCCTATGAGACCCAGACTGAGTAGAAAACATTTGTGCTATTTTATCATGAACATTAGTGAGGACATATTATATGACAGGTTGAAAAGCGGTGAAGTCGTCCACTCATCCATTGCATCCTATTGCATCATTTGATGCCACTGCCGACCTGCGTGTGCACACTGGTTCTTATCAATGTGGAGTCTTGAGTTCAGTAATATTTTTTTGTATTTTTCACATTCCTAAGACAAAAATGTGATTATAGTAAATTTATAGTAAAAACAAACCTAGCCCAGCCCTACCCTTCCCTGACCATTCTTTGTATATACTTACTGTTAGACTTACGTTTTTTTATTTATTCTTTCTTTTCTTTCCTGACTATATCTACTGCATAGTACTGTGTTCTATTCGTCTGTCATTCAATGTCATATGAAATAAGCGTAGTCTTTTCTAGGATCTCCTTTCAGTTGACCTTGTACCAGTGAACTGTACCGTCATGAAACTGTACCTTTTCCTATGCAAACTTCTAATAAAGTCTTCAATCAATCTTTACCCACTAAAATGTGGAAATCCCTTCCTTCCTTTAAAACTGCTCTGAAAAGCCACTTAGAGGCGGCTGGTACTCAAAACCGGTAAATGAAAACAAAGCCTATCCTTACCTCCCCATGACCTTTCTATAAATACCTTTTATTTTGCATTGTGTTTTACGATTTAAAAAATAATAATGTTGGAATGATATCTTCTGCATAGTACTGTGTTCTATCTGTCTGTCATTCAATGTTATATGAGTAAAAAAAGGACCTCAATTGAAACAAGCCATATGCTTTTTTGAGTGTATCCTTTTAGTTGACCTTGTACCAGTGAACTGTCATGAAACTGTACCTTTTTTCCTATGCAAACTTCTTATAAAGTTTTCAATCAATGATGACTTCACCACTTTTCAACCTGTCTTCATAGGTCCTCGCTAACGTTCATGATAAAATAGCACCATTTTTTTCTACTCAGGCTGGTGGGCGGGTCAGAAATCATCCACCAGTGACATCATCGTTTGACTTTTTTTTTTTTTTAAACAATATTTTTGAAAGCAAAATATTTAGATTTGTTTTATCGCGAGAACAATGGCTTCCATTATAACCTTGCAACTTTTCAGGAATAGAAAGCCTGCAGTTTCTATTAGCTTGGATTCCCCATCGATGATGGATGGATTTCTGACCCGCCCACAGCTCTCCTATGAGACCCAGACTGAGTAGAAAACATTTGTGCTATTTTATCATGAACATTAGTGAGGACATATTATATGACAGGTTGAAAAGCGGTGAAGTCGTCCACTCATCCATTGCATCCTATTGCATCATTTGATGCCACTGCCGACCTGCGTGTGCACACTGGTTCTTATCAATGTGGAGTCTTGAGTTCAGTAATATTTTTTTTTATTTTTCGCATTCCTAAGACAAAAATGTGATTATAGTAAATTTACCCTGACGGTTTCCCCATCCAGGGCCATGCATTCGGGTCCCCATCCGGAATCAATGTGGGTAAATTTACTATAATCAAAATGTTGTCTTAGGAATGCGACAAATACATATATACAAATCATATATATATATATATATATATATATATATATATATATATATATATATATATATATATATATATATATATATATATATATATTATTGAACTCAAGTCTCTATGGCATGAGTAATCAATAGAAGAAAAAAAACATTTTGGAGGTGAACTACTCCTTTAAGGCATCTATTAGATAGAATCTCTGGTTCACCCTTGCAGCCACAGCCCACAGGGTGGCGGAGTTGTAATGTAAATGCCCCAAACAGACAGAAACACAAATTCAATTAAATTCATGGTCATGGGAGGAGGGCATGCGAAAACATATGTTTGCATTGCCAAAGCAAGTGTCAAAATATAGCCTACAGTTGGAGGGGATACTGTGTTGTGTAAACAGAGCTATGTCACATTGTGTCCTTAAATAGGCCTACACATTATATATACAGGGTATAAAGCTTTTTGAAACATAGCAACATAGCAAAAGTAGAAACATTTTCTTTCTCAAAACTATTTAAATAGTATACAGAAACAAAAAGCCTCTTTTTTAAAATAAGTTTAAAGGTAGCAGATCTGTTTACAGTGTATGTGCAGTAGGTCTATGTCACTCAATATACTACCTTGAGGAACACCACATCTTACTGAGTTGGGGGGGAACAGGTGGTGGAGGTGAACGGTACCCTGCCCCTTAACCTTCCTTATAACAGGGGTTTTCAAAGTGGGTGACGGGGCACCCTGGGGTGCCGTGACGGCAGTCCAGGGGTGCCGCGAGATAATGTGATAATATTTGGAATTTATTTAGACACTTGAAAAAATATTTAGTATAATTTTAAACTTGAAGTAGGCCTACAAAGTTATTTTCAGTCAGTTCTAACCAAAATGGCTATTATCTCAACATTTTCCTCGCAACATAAAAATATCATCACTGTCGGGCAGAAACCTCGTATCTCCAAGTTTCAAATGTGTACATCTTTTGGTAAAGCAAAGCCCTGCTTCATCATACAAGACTGTCGCACAAAACTAGTGAAAACAGCCGATCTACAAGCACACAACGCCTCGCATCGCGAGTACATTTTATAGATGATAAATACAAAACGAACGGTTTTGGATACAATGTTTCCACCCGACAACGATGATATGCTATAAATATAAGGTGCTGGAAGTGAAAATTATAATGTAGGGGTGCCTCGGATTAAAAAAATATTTGTGGGGTGCCCCGAGACAAAAAAGTTTGGGAACCCCTGCCTTATAAGACTCACCTCAACGCTACTCACCAGTCAAGCGTGGGGTGGCTCAGAGTATCTATGACAGAGTACAGCATATCTTGCAATGGGCCTGGTGTACAATATACACTACACCACTAAGATACCCATGTACCTGACAAAATACTTTAAAAACGTCAAGGATGTCCACAATTACAACACTAGAGGCAGAGCCACAGATCATGTTCAACCCAGATTCAACTCAAACAATGCGTCAAACTCGTTCTAATGCTATACCATCAAAATGTGGAATGCTCCCTGACCTTTCTATATACTTTTTTTTTGCACTGTTTTGTTCTTTTGTTTACAAGTTTTTCCTTTTTTTGCTGAATATATCTACTACTGTGTTCTATCTGTATGTCATTCAATGTTATATGAGTTAAAGAGAAGGATCTCAACAGAAATAAGCTTTGCCTTACCCGAGTTTCCCTTTAGTTGACCTTGTATCAGTGAACTGTACTGTCATGAGACTGTACCTTTTCCTATGCAAAACTTCTAATACATACCTCAATCAATCAATCAAATGGTTTGTTGTCCTTAGGGTGGTTGTGTTCCATTCTCTAGCCTTCTTTTATCACAACAGTTCACTAATCTTGCTGCTGTGTTCGCACATTGTTGTATTTCTCCTGATAGTAATTATTGCTATAGAGTGTTTGTTAAGTAACATGCGTCTCTCCAGCTCTTTAAAATTAAGAAAATACATTCAGGTGGGTTGCCAATTTCATCCAATCAGGAAACAGTACCCATTTATTAGCTCACCATTTTTCAGGTTCCAATTTCACTTGTTTATCCTATTGTGTATGAGTTCTCTTATACTCATGTTGTGAATTTAATTATTCAAAGAAAACAGTTGCAGTTCTCTCTTTTAGATGGTAGGCCTAGTAGTTTCCCCCACATTATAAAGATGTTTAATCATAGGAATCTTTATCAACAAATTAATAGAACATATGTTGCATCACCCATAAGTCTTTTGAGCCAAGCATGTGTGTGCATGTGTGCGTGTGTGTTCAGAGCATTTTACCACAAAGGAAATGTAGCCTAGTGCAGCTAGACTGTTTGTCTAAAGGAAATGGGGTGGGCTGTTCATTCATAGCAGCAGTGGGTCTGTGAAACAACACAGCTCTGCACTCAGTCAGTGTCAGTCAGTCAGTTTGACATCATGACATTTACATCATCCTGTATAATATCCTGTAAGTACTTTATTTATATATTATTTTCATTTTAATACATGTACTGTAAAGAGACAGAAATATAAAAATGTTCCCTTATTGTTATCAAAATACGTTCTTAAAGTGTTGGAAGAATGGTTTAGACTGAGTTTTTATCAGAGCAAATTGGAAGCCAGGCTGCAAATGACACAAATGACTTATGAGGCCTCGGACACACATAACAAGCACATGTTTTACTTAGGGGTAGGCGGGGGTAAAGCAGTGTCCAATTCATTCCCTTTTCCAGCACAAACCGACTTTTTAGGTTTAGATTTAACTTTAATGAACCTGAGATGATCTCAATAGTAATCTCCTCTCTGTTGTTTATTCTTTTTTGAGAGGCAACAATCAAAGATATCTACATAGCCTATCCTATACTGTACTAATAGCACAGGGTTAGATATCTGTATACATGCACATAGCACAGGGGTTCAAACTATTTTACACCACAACCCCATTTTATGGTCCTGGAGACCAAAGTGTGGTTTCCGGGAAGGTGCTACTGGTTCGGATTTGCAACCAAAAAAGTGGGGTCATCGTGACCGACGTGAAGAGGATGTCAAAGACAGCCACTTGACTCCTCTCTCTCTCTAGAGAACGGGATACGAAACACTGCAATATTAATAAAAGCAAGTGCCTGTAAGCATTTGTAAACTATAAGAAAGAATGTAATACTTAAAATAACTACAAAAAGACTTCTGGAGTGAACCAAATTAATTGATTACATTTACACAAACTTGACTGAGGATCAGATCTCTTTCTTTGATATGTTTCTTCCCTATAGGCTAATATAATTATCTGACACTTCCAGTTTAATTTCCCACTGTACCATTACCAGTAGTAGCCTACTGAAGATGAAAGTAGGATAGAATGGCTTTTCTAGTAATAATATTGTGTCTGTCTGTCTGTCTGTCTGTCTGTCTGTCTGTCTGTCTGTCTGTCTGTCTGTCTGTCTGTCTGTCTGTCTGTCTGTCTGTCCATCTCTCTCTCTCTCTACAGCGGTGTATCTCATCCTCTGTTGTGGACCTGTTCAACCAGAAGGTGAGACAATTTCACTGCATTGCATTATGGGTATAGTGACATGGACCATCACTACTATTTTAGTTTTTGTTAAAGATGCAGTGCCATTATTTCCCTAAAACATGATTATCAGGTATTATGATTAGGATGAGGAGGATTCTTTCCAAAAGAGTGTACAGAAAGAGTTAAAATTAGGTTTTTACTTGGCCACACCACCAGTTCATTAAGTATGCCTGGTTGTTCAGGTGGGTGGTGACCCAGCTGAAGCCAGAAAACCAGAAAAAGAACAAAACTATAGCACCACCTCTTTAAGGTAGTGGGTCAGCTTTTTTTCATAGCCCGCACCGCCCACAGCCCGCACGGAACGTAACCCGCCCGCCCGCACCGCAGAACAATCTACAAATCAACGAATCCGCCCGCCCCGCAACCCGCATTTAAAAAAAAACTCCACAATAGCTCATCTTTATATACGGCTCTTCTAAGTACCCAAAGTCGCTTTACAGAAAGGTCTACAGTAGCACAATATTGTCATAGGCTAAATAAACAAACGTGTTGTTCAAATTCTGGGTTTAGCCTAATTGACAGCAAAAAGACATTCATTCAAAGATGTTCATTCTCTCTAAATCGCGGGGGCATCGTCGGGGTAAGAATGGCATTTCAGGTTTTATGTCAAATCATATTTATACAGCGCCTCGCACTTCAAACAGACAGCAAAAGGCGGACAATATTAAATCCTGTTGGTTATTGATTAATCACCAGATTGGAGAGATGGGAGCGACTCGAGGTGAGCGTGGTTCATTCAGTATAAAAATCCGTCTCACTGGCAAAAGTTGTGTTTCAAATCGTATCCGTTGACTGGCTGGTTATATAACTTGACTGACAACAAAGTATTTATAAACAGACAGTGTGGATGACAGAGACATTTAAGTGAAATCCTGATCAGCGACACGTGCTGAATTGTTTGTGCATTTTCCTCTGCTCATGTTGTGTGTCTGACTGGCTGCTATGTGCGCAACAGCGCAAGGCGAAAATGTTGGCGAATGTGGTTCGCGGCCCCAGCAGGAGCAGAATTGGGACGGTCCTCGCACCAAGGAGCGCTCCAAGCCTCTCTGGCGCATTTTAAAATTCGCTCGCTCATGCTCGTATTCAAAACGTTGTATTCTTATAGGCCTACTCTTATTAAGAATAAAAGGCAAATAAGAGCAGGTGATTATTCTTCTATTTCTTTTTTTAATACTTTATTGTGTCAAAACATGCACATCATAAACTTTCTTAAAACATTTTAACATGTTGTGTCCTTTTTTTCCCCCAAGGACATTTTGACACATTTTTATGTATTTCTTCCCCCACCACCACGTAGAACAAAAGAAAAAAAAATCCACACAAAAAAACTGTAAACAGAAACTTTACAAAAAAGAAACTGAAAAAAGAAAAAAGAGGAGACTTTGTTATGTAATTGTTGTCATTTCATTAAAACAGAGAAAAAGCTGCTATTATTTAAATTAATATTTATATCTAGAAATACTTTAGGTTTGAATACAAAAGGGAGAAAGAACCAAAGAAAATCAAAAAGACATGTTTCCCCTATTTAAAACATAAGGGGCCCACCTTTTTTAGAAAGCATTTTCTCTGCCATTAATTCTATAGGTCACCTTTTCCATAAGGTACATGTCCTCTGTTTTTTCCCACCATTTCTCTACCCTGGGAGGTTCCACACTTTTCCAACTCCTTGATATTTGCTTGAGCGCTGTAATTCTCAAAATCCAAAAGAGATATAAATCTCGACTTTGCAGACTCTGGGGGCGTGTTCCAAGGAGTATATTATGATTTTGTAAGTTTAAAACTCTCCCAAATATTTGTTCTATTGTTTGTGTGACTCCTGACCAGAAGGTTTGTACCTTGGGGCATTTGAGGAATACATGGGTGTGATCCGCTTCACTCTCCCCGCATTCCCTCCAGCAGCCAGAGTTTAAATTATACTTAGATATTGACAGAGGTGTTTGAAACTTTTATTTATTTTCCAGGCGTATTCCTGCCAGAATGGTGATCTTAAGAAAAGAAAAATGTCTTTGAAGCTCTGATTCCACTCGTTTTCATTTATATTAATTCTCAATTCTTTATCCCACTTGTCTTTAATATGAGCTAAGTCTTCAGGTTTATTTTCCTGAAATATTTTATAAAGTTGTCCGATTGTATTTCTGTGTTCGTTTCTTTGATGCGATTTTATTATATATCTCAGGAGATGTTGAAGGTTTACAAGAGTTCTAATTTTAAGCTGATCTTTGAGGTAGCTCCTCACTTGCAAATATCGATGAAATTGATTTCTAGCAATTCCATATTGATCGACCAAGTATTCAAAAGAGACCACCTCATCTTCCTTGTACATTTGATAGAATCTTGTGAGACCTTTCCCTTCCCATATTAGTCCAGTCATTATATGAAAAAACCTAAAACAAATTGCAATAGTAGCAAACTCAACTGATTCTGTATCCTCATTATGTCCTTAGTGAGTAGCCAGGGAGGGACCCACAAGCCCAGAATGGGAGATGACCTGTGATGTCATGCCGTACTTTTTATTTCTGTTTTATCTATTAGTTTGGTCATTAAGGTCCACAGAATGAGAGGCCTGCTCTGCCGGAAACTTCGCGAAAAAAAGTTATGGCCATTTGTATATTCACTGTCCCATCGACTTCACTATACAGGAAAACAAAGTTAAAAAAAAAGAAAATAAATGTGCTTTAAGTAGCATGTGAGGGGTCAAACTATGAGTTCTTCATGATTCTGAATCCATTGCAAGCATTTGTTTTCCATGAAAAACATTCCTAGGGCAAAATTATCAGCCCCCAAAACTGTGAGAAGTGATGATTTTTTGATGACTCATCACTTTTCACATTCATGGGCGGCTGGAATTTAGCCCAAGGAATGTTTTTCATGCAAAACAAATGTGTGCAATGGATTCAGAATCATGAAGAACCCCTAGTTTGACCCCTCACATGCTACTTAAAGCACATTTATTTTTGTATTCTTTTCCTGTATAGTGAAGTAGATGGGACAGTGAATATACAAATGGCCTTAACTTTTTTTCGCAATGTTTCCGGCAGAGCAGACCTCTCATTCTGTGGACCTTAAAGACCAAACTAATAGATAAAACAGAAATAAAAAGTACGGCATGACATCACAGGTTAAACCTTATTCCTGAGCTTTTGGGCTTGTGGGTCCCTGACTAGAGGGAAAAAAAGTCCCAAGGAATCCCATCGGGGCAAAGTTTTGAAAACGACCTACCTACCTTCACTTACCATACACTACAATATAAAGGAAAAAATGACTGAAAAAAAATCTGCCTTAAGTGGGATGTGAGGGGTCAAACTAGGGGTTTTTAATTATTCTGAATCCATTGCAAGCATTTGTTTTGCATGAAAAACATTCCTTGGGCTAAAAACGGACCCCAAAAGACTGTGAAAATTGATGACTCATCACTAAACCATCGTTTTGAGTGGCCATTTCTTGCCCAAGGAATGTTTTTCGTGCAAAGCAAATGCTTGCAATGGATTCAGAATAATTAAAAACCCCTAGTTTGACCCCTCACATCCCACTTTAAAGGACCTACACCATGAATTTTCACTTTTTCTATTTTAAAACCTTTTTTTGGGGTCCCACTGGCACCTTCTATCCTCACAAAGTCCTACAGGTTCTCAGAACAGTGCTGTTCTGAGAGTTGATCCGTGTGACGTCACACGGATTCCCGTTTTTTTTTTAGTCAAAAAAAAAAAAAAATCAAAAAAAATTTTTTTTTCAAAACTTTTTTTTTTAAATGCAATGCAGTCAAAAAAAAAAAATCAAAAAATTTTTTTTCAAAAATTTTTTTTTCAAAATGTTTTCAAAAAAATTTTTTTTTCAAAAGATTTTTTTTTTTCAAAAAAAATTTTCTTTTCAAAAACTTTTTTTTTCAAAACTTTTTTTTCAAAAAACTTTTTTTTCAAAAACTTTTTTTTTTCAAAAAACCTTTTTTTTCAAAAAATTTTTTTTTTCAAAAAACTTTTTCTTTTTCAAAAAACTTCTTTTTTTTCTGGAAAAACCCCACTAGATGCGCCCCTGAGCAAACAGAGGCCGTTTTGGTATTGCAGCTGGAGAGCCTCATTATAGTAGAGCTAGAACAAACAAAAAGAATGGTCAGAGTGTTTGTTGAGGGTTAAAAACTGTCTAAGACTCAATTTTGAGCATATATTTATACAAAAAATATAGTTTTAAAAGCATGGTGTAGGCCCTTTAAAGCAGATTTTTTTCCAGTCATTTTTTCCTTTATTGTAGTGTATAGTAAGTGAAGGTAGGTAGGTCGTTTTCAAAACTTTGCCCTGATGGGATTCCTTGGGACTTTTTTTCTATCACTAAGGACATATTGAGGATACAAAATCAGTTGAGTTTGCTACTATTGCAATTTGTTTTAGGTTTAGCCTAATTTTGGCCTAAAATTACTGGACTATAAGTGAAATCCGAGTCCCGTGACATTTCTCTCATAAGAGTCATTTCTTGTTCTTTGATTTTACTTATTTTAGATATTGTTTTCCAAATTTTGAAAGTGTTGTGTATGGAGTGGTTGAGTGTTTTAATCTGTGCTTTATTAAAAGCTGTGAAAATCAAAGTACTGAGTGACTCAACCAGTTTAGACTCCATAAACTTCCATTTAGGATTCATTTTATTGTTCGTCCAAATCAGGATAGATTTAATCTGTGCTGCATAATAGTAATACATTTAATTAGGTAATGCCAACCCACCTCTGTCTTTGTTTTGTTGCGATGTTTTAAGTTTAACTCTTGGCTTCTTTGCATCCCATATAAACCTTCTCAACAGTCCCTCCCAGACATCTTTCCAGAAGGGATGAGGGTATTATTCTCCATCTACTGAAGTCTTGTTTTATGGCATTTTCCAGGGGCCCATAGTTACAGTGATATAGTTCATCTAAATTATTAGGTATGGTTACTCCCAGATATCTGACTTTGTTCTGGTCCCATTTGATATTAAACTGTTTTTTAAAATCATTTTCCAAGTTACCACCCACTAACATAGCTTCTGTTTTATTTAAATTTAACTTATAGCCTGACATCACTCCATATTTTGTTATTTCATTTAGTAGACCAGGTAAGGACTTATAAATATCTGTTAGATACACTATGATATCATCTGCATACATTTCCAATTTATGCTCTTCTCCCTTTATGATAACTCCCTTTATTTTATTGTTTTCCCTGATGTGTTCTGCTAAAGGCTCAATACACAAATTGAAAATTTGAGGTGATATTGGATCTCCTTGTTTTATTCCTCTTTTCAAGTTAAAAGTCTTGGAGAGCATCCCATTAAATCTTACTCTTGCCTTTGGTTCTTTGTACATTCCTTCCATTAACGTAATAAATGTTTTATGAAACCCAAACTTCTCGCATACTCCGAATAGGAAAGACCAACAGACTCGGTCAAAAGCCTTTTCGGCGTCTAAAGTTAATGTCAACATCTGTTGTTTCGTTACCACTGTTTCATCTATAATGTTAAGAGTGCGCCTCACATTATCACTTAAAAGACGGTCCTTAACAAAACCTGTTTGATCTAAATTAATTATATCTGGGAGTATCTCTGAGAGTCTTTTGGCTATAATTGAAGTGAAAATCTTTTGATCTACGCTTAAAAGCGATATCGGTCTATACGATGAACAATTTGTCGGGTCTTTTCCTTCTTTTGGTATAACAGTAATAATTGCTGAGTTCCAGGTTTCTGGCCACTTTCCTGTTTGTAATATGACGTTGAAAACTCTACATAGAATGGGTAGCACCAAGGGTCTAAAACACTTATAAAATTCATTAGTGAACCCATCACTTCCAGGGCTTTTCCCAGTTTTGCTTGTCTGTATAACCTTTGTAATTTCTGCCTCTGTTATTGGCTTAACTAAATCTTTATTTTGTTTGTCAGTTACTATAGGAAGGTTTAAAGGTATTAGATACTCTTTAATTGTTTGCTTACTTACATCTAATAATTCTGGGGTATAGAGATTTTGATAATAGTCTCTAAAACATGCTGCTATATTTGATTTCCCTCTCTTAAGTACATAATTTTCGTCTTTAATTATTGCTATTGCCGTTTTTTATTTCTGTTTCTTTAATTTGGTTGCTAGGATTTTCAGCGCTTTTGGACTATTGTCATAGTAGATTTGCCTACACATCATGAGATCTTTTTCAATTTCTTGTATTTCAATTGTGTCTAAGGCTTTTTTTGCTGCCTTCAGTTGTTCCTGTGTTTCTTTATTCAAATTTCTTTCATGCTGTTCCTGTAATCTTTTTATTTTATTTTTCAGCGTTTCTTTTTCTTTTTCTCTTTTCTTCTTTTTGGTGATTATTCTTATTTATTTTTTGCACATGATTGGTGATAACCCGGGCGGGTGGGGGTACCGGGTCGGCCTGCGCATCACTACTTTAAGGTTTTGAAACAAGCATTACTGTCACCATGTACTGGTATAAACCACTACATGGTCTCAGGGCTGTTTATAAAAAGGCAGCAGCACAATGTGGGGGAGACAACATTATCACTGTCAGTTCAGTGAAATATTATCTGGAACATTCTACTGACAAGTACTTTGAGTGTCAAAACGTGGCCACACACTCGTTATTTGGAAACCCACATCAGTTCTATAGGCAAAACCCCACCCCCGCTGCTCAGAAGCCCTATGCAGGGCAGGGGACTCCTTTATCCAGGTGTTTCGGTTTGGTGACGGAGGCACCAGAGAAAGTTTGCAGTTCAGCCCAACCATGCATTCATTACACCAGTGCTGATTTTAGTGTATTTTGTTCTATTATTTAAGTACTGTATATAGGCAGAGTGTTTTTTATTGCTTGTGGATAATTAATTTAACCACCCAACATGTTTTGAATAACAAGCAGACCTACACTGCAAAACCTGATTTTCAAGAAAGTAAAGAAATCCTTGTTTGTAGCATATTAGTCTTATTTTTGGTTTTCTCAGTTCTCATTTGAAGGAATTTATTGCTAAAAAGAAATGCTTACCCATTGGCAGATTTATTTGCTTGATAGATCAGGGCATTTTTTGCAGTGTACAAAATGTATCATGATAACACATAAAAACATAGCTATTATGGCTGTACATCCTCAACATATCTGTTAATTTAAATAATGTATTGTTCTCTTTCTTTCTTTCTTTCTTTCTTTCTTTCCAGTGTCTTTGAAAGTCAGAGTCTTTGGAACAGAGAGATCTCAGTTTCTAAAAGATGACCTCATCTCACTGAGCTGTGAGGAAGAACAGAAGCCTGCAGTGGGATGGACTGTGAGAAGAAATACCACCAGTGAGACCTGTGAGGATGGCTGGGGAGCCATTGATGGTATGATTTTAAATACAAAATTCAAAATGCCCACAAGAGGCAAAAACTAAAGAACTGTGCTTTTACACAAGTCTTTCAGCTATAGAGTACCTTCAAAAACGAATGTGAAACACTAGAGAGTGAATCAGTTGTACATATACAAGTACAAGTAATGTCAAGAATTGAATGATAAAGAGGGTTTAAATAGCTGCAAAGTACTATCATGTACTGAATGACAAACCGGGTTTAAATACAAACAAATCAAGGCAATGACACTGAAACTAAACTCAAGTGTGCATTATTGCTTTCCTTTATAAAACAATCTGACACATATTTAAATGTGTATGGGAGTTGATACGATTAGCAGATCAGCAGAACAGTTCATTTCAGGAGGGATCCTCAAACTGAAAAAGAAAGTTGGACACATTTTTCACGCCTGTTATAGTGCCACCAGCAGGCTTATTTTTGCTAAACACATTACTCCTATATATGTTATCCAAACATCACACAAATCTGTACACATTTTCTCTATAATCATGATAACAAGACGGATCTGTCAGATTTACATCCGGATTGGCTAAGATTGGCAAATAAAGTTTGCTGGTTCATTTTGAACAAAATACCTTAAAACATGAACGCATGTGTCCGATATATTGCCGTGAAACTTTGCGCGCACATTCACACTAGACAGAGGGAAAATGCCACCCTTTTCACATTAGCCTGTTATATATATATTAAATATTTCTCGTACACATTTTGTCCAAATATCACGCAAATTAGTATTATGTCTATAGTCATGACTGAATTCGAACATTGCTGGCCCACAATAAACTACCATGGTGGAGACCTGTGCTCCGAGAAGCACCTTTGGTTTGATTTGGTGTGATTTTATATGATAAATAACCTTTAACTGAAAACCCTCTTTTCTTGTCATTGTGATTCTGCAGGAGGTTCCTGTACCATCACCTTGATGGATGGAGATGCTGGAATTTACTGGTGTCAGTCGGAGACCATGGCAGACGTCAGCCGGTCCATCCACATTAAGATCTCTGGTACAATCAATATATTTGAACATTTAAGTGCTAAAAGGCTGTATTTTGGTGCATAAATCCAACAGTAAAAACACAAAGATAGTATAATTTTAGTAATGAAAAATTAAAACTTTAAAAGGTACCAAAAGTTCTATATAGATGTTCATAACTCAACATGTTGTTTCTAGATGTGATCCTGGAGAGTCCTATACTTCCTGTGCCAGAGGGAGGTAATGCCACATTCCGCTGCCTTTACAAGAAAACATCCTCTGACCTCCCAGCTGATTTCTATAGAAACGGATCCCTCTTCCGGGCAGAGTCTACAGGACAGATGACCATCCTCCTTGTCTCCAAGTCTGATGAAGGATTCTACAAGTGTTCCATCTCTGTCCGTGGAGAGTCACCAGAGATCTGGGTGGATGTGAGAGGTAAGTAGTAATGAAGTAATGAGATGAATAAATTAATTCATAAATACATTAATTACCAGACAAAAGCCTCACTAGCTATATTGCTACACTCCACATGATCAAAGTTCCTTCTGACCAACTATACCATCTTATCCACATTATCCATCCTTAGATTCCCACAGTCTCACTAGCAGGGGTGAAAATAAATAAATAATCCTTGGTGTTTCTGTCCTACAATTCAAAATGTAAATGCGTAAATATCTGCTGATGTTTAATTGTTATTGTGATCGAAATTTCAAGCGATTCACAGATCTATAAATGTGTGTTTAAGAGTAACCTGTGTCTCGTAATGTTGTGCCTCAGATTCTCCAACCAACAACAAGGACCAAGACCAATCAGAGCCTCCCTCTTCCTCTTCCTCAATGCCTTCATATGTCTACCCTCTGGTTGGGTCTGGAGTGTGTATCCTTCTGCTGATCCTGGGTCTGTTTCTGTGGAACAAATACAGAGGTATGTATGTTTACACGCACGCACACGCACACACACGCACGCACGCACGCACGCACGCACGCACGCACACGCACACGCACACAACACACAACAGCAAATTAGAGAAGCTGTAAGCAGTAGGAATATGAGTGACGATGATGTCTTTAAGGCATTAATGAAGGAAGCAGGATTAAAGGACTGAGTTAAACACTTACAGTAAACCCTATATCTCATTCCTCATGGAACGGTGTCACTCAGGGTTCTATACCAGGACCCCTCATTTTATCCCTCTACGCCAGATGTCTTTGCACAGGAGATCCACAAGCTCACACTGTGTCGCAATGTGACGTGTTATCGTGAGCGCATCGATCTATTTGTGCCAAATGTTTGTCACCCACAGAATAAGGACGCTACTGTAGGATGCATTGAGAAACCTTTTCTCAAAGTCTTGTGGCCCTCTATGTTCTAACTGTTCAGAGGTTATGTGCGCTTCTGTTGACAGGCCACGTCCCCTTAGTTTAGGCCAATCGTTGTGAAGAATTAGTCAGTGCTTTTACAGCTAAAATAAATGTTAAATTGTGCCTTTATCGGTATATAGCGCTTTGTATCCAAAGTGCTTTACAATGATTGTGCATTACATTCACACATTCACACCGATGGTGTAGGAAACCATGCAAGGCACCAAACTGCTCATCAGGAGCAACTATGGGTTCAGAGGCTCAAGGACACTTCGACACTAACTCTGGTGGAGTCCGGGATCGAACTGGGAATCTCGCGGTTCCCATCTGGCTGCTATATCGGCCCCCAAAACTGACTTCAGATCTAGTTTAGTGTTATCTGTTGATAACCTTTCCTCCTTGGTGAAGTTCATTATTGTTCATTAGGTATAATAATTAGTATGAGCTGATGATGATATTAAATGTTTGTGTGCTGCAGGCTGTAAGCCAGGCACACGCAGTGAAGATGTGACTTATGCTGATGTGAGGGTGTCAGCTCAACCCAGAAGGAGGACAGGTACAGTCACACTCATACATGTACAGTATATACATATACATACTATACATCTATATACATATACATCTTCTGTATATACATCTATATCAAATACTTATGCATCTATATACTTATAGATCTATGAAGTTGTGAAATTAATAACAAATCAGAACATTTAGGTATACATTATTTAGTCTGTTGTGTGTTATTGTTGTTCTGTTGGTTTTGGTATTGTCTTGTTTTTTATTTAGTCTTTTATTTAGTCTGTTGTTTGTTACTGTTTGTTCTTTTGGTTTTGGTACTGTCTAGTTCTTGATTTAGTCTGTTGTCTGTTATTGTTTGTTCTTTTGGTTTTGGTACTGTCTAGTTCTTGATTTAGTTTGTTACTGTTGTTCTTTTGGTTTTTGGTATTGTCTTTTATGTTTTATATTGTTTTGTTGTCGTCGGTTGATTGTTCTTTTGTTTGTGTTTGTCTTTTTGTTTGTTTGTCAAGGATAGGCATCAATAAGCATTAAGCTTCTGCCTATACCTTTTCGATACAGGTCAAAAAAAGCAACGAAAAGAAATTTGACTTGTTATGTCTCACTGATTATCGAAATAAACCATTCTTTCACATTGTTTGAATACATGACCTGCTGGCCATCATGTTTTTAAACCGTCCAGTTGAGCAGAATACACATGAGACTTGATCCACAAACTTCCACCCCTACCCTCAGATCAGCAACACACACACACACACACACACACACACACACACACACACACACACACACACACACACACACACACACACACACACACACATATATATATATATAGTGCGTGTGTGTGTGCGTGCACGTGTACATTATATAGTAACACTTGATGTTTGTTGTTTGTTTCAGATCAGACTCCTGCAGATCAAGCCATCTACTCCATGGTCAACTCAGGTCAGTCACTATTAGTCAGGGGACATTTGAAAAAAAATAATTAAATTCCTTACCAAATAAATGTCTTCACCAATGTGTTTGTAAAGGTGTCTAGAAACACATCTCAAAGACTGAACCTCAGTTTCCTAATATGGGAATCTGTGACAGCTGCTGAAAGTTGGGGTACCATTAACTTTACTATACATGGGGAACATAATAATAATAATAAAACAAATTCAAATAATAATAATCTGCTTTATGTAGCATGCGAGGGGTCAAACTAGGGTTTTTTCTTGGGGGGATAGCATACAGAGATAGACAGTAAACAGGGAGAGAGAGATGGGGAGAGACATGCAGGTCGCCAGGAATGGGACTCAAACCCATGACGGGCCGTCAGGCTACTCAGAGCCTATTCTGCTTTGGCTAAAACAATTTGTGAAAAAAGACAGTTGTTACATATATTAAGAGACAAGTCACATGTTGAAAATAAAACCTATTCTCCAAGGAAGAGGGATCTCTTTTGTCTCTTGGCATCACTTCAAGGGTCCTTCCATCTTCAACCACTTATCTGGAATCGGGTTGTGGGGGTAACAGTTCCAACTGAGATTTCCAGTGTTCCCTCTCCTGACCAACAATATCCACTCTCTCCGGGGGTAGACCTATCCTGAGGCGCTCCTCCGCCAGTGGCGATCTACTCCAAGTCTCTCTCTGTGACTGGACTTCTCACCCTATCTCTAACTCATTTCGTCCGCTTGTACGCACAGCCTTATTCTTTAGGTCATGACCCACATTTCATGACCATAGGTGAGAGTAGGAACATGCATTGTTTGGTAGACAGAGAGCTTTGCCTCTTGGCTCAGCTCTTTTTTCGTCACAACAGTGCGATTAAGCGACTGCAATACCATTCCTGCTGCTCTGATTCTCCGGCTGATTTCCTTCTCCATCCTCCCCTCATTCGTGAACAAGACCCGAGATACTTAAATTACTTTACCTGGGTCTCATTCCCTAGTCTGCTACTGCTAATCCTACTCCAGCATTGATGGGGGACAGACGTGTACTCAAACACAGAACCGCTACACAGCATATATGGGGCTCACAGGGAAGGGAAGGCTCTAGAGTTAACTAAAGGTTATTTAGACTATTTTGGTTAGTGTAACTGGATTATTTAATGTTGATATTTACAATCGACAGAACGCCTGCAGACAGGTCAGTGCACAGTTCTCCACAGTGCACCATGCTGACAGCCATGTCTGTTTTTTCTTTTTCTTTCTTTTCCTGCTGCTTCAACTATAACGAAAAAAACTTTGCATGGATGCACCTGGGATGTATCCTCAGTGTTGTAGCCCAAGCTCATCTGGGTGTACATGTACATGTCATGCGTCTTTAACAGTGGTTTAAAGGTACACTCTAAGAGCACCACTGATACAAGGCCACACAGACCTCCACCAAGATCACTGTTTATCCATAAGATGCTGCAGTGCTTTTCTTTGTATATAATGTAATGATGATAATAAAACAGTTTGATCATTAATCAGTTATAAACATGTGTTATTGTGCTAATGTGTTGATCATTAATCAGTGATAAACATCTGTTTTTGTGTTAATGTGTTGTGTGACAGGCCAGGGTCCCAGTCAGAGTGGAGATGTGATGTATTCTACTGTGACTGTGAAGCCAGAGAGACACAATAAGAGAGGTACAATTATTATTATTATTATTATTACCCTTATTATTATTATTATTATTATTACCCGTAGTATTAGTAGTAGTAGTAGTAGTATTATTACTGTCATACTGTGACTGTGAAGCAGACATAGAGAAGAGGAGAGGTTAGTTGTTTGTATCTGTCAGTACATTATTTCACCGTAGTAACACTTGATTTTTGTTATGTTTATTTCAGATCAGACTCCTGCAGATCAAGCCATCTACTCCATGGTGAAGATAGACTCAGGTCGGTAACTATGTGTATCTATACTATGTATCTATATGTCATTATAATATTTGCCTGATGAAGACCTAAGGGGTTGAAACATTGCGGCATTAAATACAAAGTATGTTTTTGGAGCTTGAAAACAGTGTGCAGATGTTTTATCTCTTCCTTGATAACCGTCCCGTGATAACAGGACATACACCCATGCTCCCCTTAAACAACACCCTCACCCCACCCCCCAAGTGCAACATGCTAAGGCACTTTTTGTATGTATTGAAACTGATGTTCATCTGTTTCATGAGAACAAGGTCTGACTACTAGTAAGTTGACTGTTCTACGAAGTGTTGCATTGGGTAAGGGTGGTTAGGGTGAAGTTGACTGCTGGTCTGCAGCAAATCAACTTCCTGCTATACAGGATAAACACCCCCGCATAGGACTTAAGTGCAACATGCAATGGGTATTTTTTTTATGTATATAAACTAATGTTGACCACAGAATGTTCATCTGTTTCTGAGAACAAGGTCTGACTGCCAGTAAGTTGACTGCTCTCTACGTAGTGTTGCATTGTGGGTACATACAGGCATTACATTGTGGGTAGGAGTAGAATTGTGCAAAGATGATGTGGTTTTACCCTTTTCCTGTCTGCTGCAGAACTCACCACCCCAAGTACAATACAAGTAAATGTACTGGTTGCTATAGAATAAGTATCACAAATAGATAGGCTGTTATAGGCCTATTACTCTTGTTGCCAACTTAATTGAAAACACCCTTGTACATTGTCAGCATTTTTTTATAATCTCAAGTTCAGTAATATCATCAACCATCTAACAACAATATGAACTCTAGTGTGTCTATAACACTAGAGTGTGACTGACATCACAAGTCATTATGAAACAATATGATTCGTGGTCACACACTATTTCAGTAATATAGTCGGCCTATAATTAAATTGATGACATCTTATTGTATTTCTATTGTATTTTATTTTAATGTATGTAGGACAAGGCACTGGATTAATAAAGCTAGGCTGTTAGCTTGGGCCGGAGCAGGCTAACTTCACAGCTTAATCTCCATGGTAACTTTCATGAAACCGAGTCCTGGCTTAATCCAGGTTAACTGGCTAGGCTAATCTGACGAGATAACAACAAGTCTACTCTGATGGATGGGTGTGACCTTTTATACTGCCAACAGTCAGGTTTCAGCTGTCCTGAATATTAGGTGATTAGCCTGGGAGGCACATGACTTAATTAAGACAGCTCTGCTAACTACACTTAAACCCTTTGCACACAGGCGCGTTTACCCGCACGGAAAAAACAGACAATTTCATTTTTTTCAAAAGAAAGCAAAGATTCTCTATGACCTCATGCACACCGGCTCCGAATTTGCCATGCGGCAAGTGCGTTTTTTCCCGATCAAACCCAGTTTGATTCCTGCGTCTTGTCGCATGCGGTAAAAACTCATTGACTCCTTTTATGACTCTGTGGATTCCGCACAGCCTTGCACACCAAATCCAACGTTTTAATCATGCAGCAAACGGGAAAAAACACAACGGTCCTGTGTGCAAAGCCCTTTACAAGGGGCTAACTATGTCTTTTTAGACACAATAAGCCGGCAATTTCTTTATTACTATTTTCAGTAACACTATTAGCCCCCGTAAGTTTCATCTGCCCATCTGACTCACCTGCCAGTGAGGAGCGCCCACCGGGGGAACGTAGGGCCTTCGTTCTACTCCTCCCACCCAACTCTACCCGCCCCAGCCCATAGGAGAATATACAGTGACAATTATCACCCTCCTCCCCTCCCGGCTTCCCTCCCCGAACACAAATTGTGTTCGTATAGACACCCGACAAAGCCAGATGCACCACAGTGAATTCGAACCCACAACCTCCGTGGTGGTGGGCACTGGGACTTTGAGCAGAAGAATAAAGCAATAAAGCATTCTAATGACATACGCAAGCTTTGTGCCCTGGTAAGTCAGTCTGGGAGCTGGTGTATTTCCCGACGGATCTCCCGAATAAACCACCGGCAAAATAACATTGATGAATCTGACCACTAATGTAGGAATTGTCGGAAATGCCGGTGTTTTATTACAGATGGTGATGTTTGAGCGAAGCACAGAGTCCTCTTTGACAACTGAAAGGTCACCTACCTTGCACGCACACATGCGCGCACGCACACATATTCTTTTTTAATTTAGATTTAATTATTTGCACATTAAAAAAAAAACAATACATGTTAACATTATTAAAAAGCATGAAAATAAGTGCAGGCGAGAAAGGAAGCCCATATATGGCTTGTACAAGGTTCTCACCTAAAGTAATAAACAAGTATAAGTTAAAACACAAGATACACATGTGTATATGCACACACGTGCACGCATGCACGCGCGCGCCTGCGCACACACACACACACACACACACACACACACACACACACACACACACACACACACACACACACACACACACACACACACACAGTGCATCTAGTTTCCGTGTTTCAAGTGTTTCACAACCCCCCTCCCCCATGTGCAAGCTAGTAGCTCCGTCCAACCTTAAAGGACAACTCCTCCCTAAAACACTTCTAGGCTCATTTTCCTACTATTATTCCTAATATTCCTAATATTATTACTAATATTCCTACCGGTATATTGATCCAAAAAGACTGTCCATGGGGTCTATTAGGCAGAAATGCCCCTTTTGTCCAGTTTCCCCAGCAGAACCCAGCAGCTCTCATAGCTTAGAGTGGAGCCTATAAGCCTATCACATTTACACTATTTGTTGTGGTCAAAAGTGTTTTTATTTTTCATGAATGTGTTACTAGATGTCATTACAAACACATCCATGTCATCGTTGTCCCACACAAGCCATCACACTCTGCTAAACAGATGTTATTCTCTTATGTGTTTTGCCGAGTCCCGGAAAAGATGCCCTGTGATTGGCCAGTACAGTCACTTTGATTGGCACCTGTGATGAATGCTCATCCCAAAACATTATTTATGAGATTGTGGTGGCTTGTGTGGGACAACCAAGACATGGCTGTGTTTGTAATGACATCTAGTAACACATTCATGAAAAAGAAAATCACTTTTGAACACAACAAATAGTGTAAATGTGATAGGCTTATGGGCTCCACTCTATGCTATGACAGCTGCTGGGTTCTGCTGGGGAAACTGGACAACAGGGACATTTGTGCCTAATAGACTCCATGGACAGTCTTTTGGGATCAATATAAGTAGGAAAATGAGCCTAGAAGTGTTTTAGGGAGGAGTTGTCCTTTAACCACAGCAGTTCTCTGAAAACAACCTCCAACCAGTCAGTAACATTGTGTGTTGTGTGTGTTATTGTGTTGCAGATGGAGATGTTTGAGTGAAGAACAGAGAGAATTCATGGTGACAACTACACAGTGTCACTGCTGGCAGATGCTAGAGCTGAACAATCTGGAGTTTTAGAGGGATATTTATTTCACTTTCAAACATGTTTTGGGGTCATTTTAACATCTACTCAGGCTTTTGTAAGATAGAACTCCTCCATAATCAACTTCCTCAAACCACAATCACCCACTCATAGTGACACCACAGAAGATCAGAGACACACCTTCCTTGACTCCTTCAGGTCAAAGCTAAAGATGGGGTGCCATGATCCCCCCCCCCCCCCCCCCCCCTAATTATGATTATGCTAAGAGGAAGATTAAAAAAAAAGAATTGTAAAGAAAGTGTTTCATGTTGCCAAACCTACCAGTACATTAAGTATGCCTGGTTGTCAGGTGGGTGGTGACCCAGCTGAGGTTAGCCACACCCACAGTGTTGGGTGCATGGTAAAAGGGGAGGGGAAGAGTTTATGATGTCATTAAATCTGTGTTTTTCGACTGGGCCTTTTGACTCAGAGGCTTTCAGCTTTCAGGAAGTAACCAGACATATACAGGGAAGACAAATGTGCACATTATTACCCCACCTGGAGGTCTGTTAGAGTAATGTTAACTCCATAGACACATACGAAACAGAAAAAGTACAAAACTATGGCACCACATCTTTAAATACCATTCGTTCTCCTCCACTCCACCTGTCCTGACTGCCGCTCCACAGCCAGGGATCTCCCAGCCTCTCTGCTGCTTGGCCAACATCCACAGAGACACCACAGAGCGAGGTAAAGCGAGCGAGTTGCAGTGTCGACCGCTGTGAAGTTTGCATGAGCCGACTCGGCGCCATTAGAAGTTGTATACCAGTGGGCCAGAATAGTAAATCTTCGTCCCCCCGACTTTTGGCACCCGCCGTTGTGCTCGTTGCCAAACGCCAGGTCACAGTGATGGAGTGATTGGGAGTGTGAACCTTTTGCATTCCACTCCTCGCTTCCCCACAGCTCTGGTACAAACCACCTTTCCCAGCCAGAATATCCCTACTAGTGGGCCAGTGGGCAAAAATACATAAAATTACCACATTATTCTTGCCCCTGTTTTAGGATATTTAAGGTAATTCTTGGGCTGGGCGAGGGCCAATCCTTCAGTAGCACCAGCCCACAGTCTCTCTGCTCTAGAGCAGATCGAGACATCACACGATTGGCTCACATGATTTTTTACATATTTTTGTATTTTCTTGTAATGTAGCACTTTGACGTTTGTGTCAGATATAAAGAGTGTTAAGAATAAAATGTATTATTATTATTATTATTAATTATGTCGAGGAGCTAAACCATTGCTCATAGCATAAAAGCGGGAAAGTCAATTTAGATTTTAGCGTTGGCAATTCATTAAAAATAGCAGTAAATTCTTCTACATTTTCAGGAGGCCAAAGGGAGGTAAATGCGGCCCCCTCTCTTGTTTTACCCCAATTTCTCCTATGTACATACAGTGTTTTATTTTAATTTTGTGATGGTGTTGTACTTTTCATACTATGTTGATGAATTGAATATATAGGACCTCAGTGGAAACAAGTTTTTGTGTTATACTTTTAGACTAAGTGTGTGACTGTACTGCTGTTTGCATTTCTGTTAGTCAATCAATCAAAAATCTACAAGCTTGCAGCACATCACTTGTACATCTGCTATTAAAAAAAGAAAGAAAAAACTATAGATTTAGAAGGCATTTGTAAAGGTGAATAAATAATACATGTAATACAAATAAATATGACTGACTGTACACATCATCTTTCATCTTTTTTATATTGCCAATATTTTTTTACAATATTGACAAACATAGTCCAGTTATAAGGAATGTGTAGACATTTTAGAAATTTAACCAATGTAATTACAGTGATGACGTCAATTCTAAACAGTATAAACGGATATAAAACAAAGATTTGACAGGTGGGGCTGTCTGTTTACAAGCCTGGCTATGAGAGGTTTGTTTCATTTCCGGGTTAGAACCGGCCTACATGTATCTGGTCATTTCCACACACTTTTTATACACACCTTCTATATACGCTCTAGTCTGTCACACAGGATTTTGCTTTCCGGTGAAATATTTTCACCGGAAAGAGAAGGGGCACTTTTTACAGAGGGATAAAAGGGCAGGGGCTCAAGCCCCCTTTGATGTCTATGTGTGCACGTGCCTGGCTGGCAACCAGATATGGCAGAGTGTTTGTGTTTAGGCTGTCCCACAAGCCCACAATCCCTAAAAACTAAACTCCAAACAGCCCAAAATAAACTAATTAGGGTCCTGCTTAACCTTCCCTATCAGACTCACCTCACCGCTACTCACCAGTTAAGAGTGGGGTGGCTCAGAGTTGATGACAGAGTACAGCAACTTGCAATGGGCTTGGTGTACAAGATACACTACACCACTATGATACCCAAGTACCTGTCAAAATACTTTATAAACATTAAGGATGTCCATAATTACAACACCAGAGGCAGTGCCACAGATCACTTTCAACCCAGAGTCAAAACCAACAAAGGGTCAAACTCGTTCTTCTGCTATACCACCAAAATGTGGAAAGCCTTACCGAAGGCCATAAAGGAGTGTGGATCCCTAGCATCCTTTAAAATTGCCCTGAAAAAACACTTACAGGCAGCAGCCGTTCGCAACTGGTAAAGAAAACAATCCTAGCCCAGCCCTACCCTCCCCTGCCCCTTCTTTGTATATACTTACTGTTTGTTTAGACTTACTGTTTTCTTTTTTTTTTCTGGTTCTGGTTTCATTTTATTTTCTTTACATATCTACTGCATAGTACTGTGTTCTATTTGTCTGTCATTCAATGTTATATGAGATACTTTAATGGTTTCCTGTGGAAATAAGCTTAGTCTTACCTTGTACCAGTGAACTGTACCGTCATGAAACTGTACCTTTTCCTATGCAAACTTCTAATAAAGTCTTCATTTCAATCAATCAATGTATTGATACGGTCCAATGTATTTATTCTCTTTGATTGTAAACTATGAAGAACATTTTGAAGCAGGTGAATTGGGAAGCATTTCTAAGTTTGCTGCTACTTTATGATTTAGTCAGAGGGCAGATACCTCCTCTCTCTCACTGTTTTTATATGATGACATTATTCAATCGATTACACGCCCCATGAAGCCTTGAATTCATGAAGATTCTTTAGTTTTTCTCTCATCCCTGAGACAATAATGTATTGTCCGATGACCCGGTAAGGAATGCGACAAAAACAAAATAACACAAGGCTTCATGGGGTGTGTAATTGATAGAAAATAATACTTTTGGTGGTGAACTACTCCTTTAAAACACTATAATGTCCATTTGATCCATTTATCCATGAGGGGAAAAGTATTTTCTGAGGTGAGTTCTAATTAATATGTTTGTTGCACTGTGGGTTGTCCAGTTGTTTAATTCCATTTATATTTTTTAGTTTAGTTTTGCGAATGTCAGATGTCTGTAAAATATGGACATTATTAACACGTAAAATTACATCCTGCAATGGAGTCTTTTTTTTAATCAACAGAGTAGAGGTTATGTATCGTATTGTTTTAATGTGTTCTCTGTACTCATTTCACACAGGGTGGATTTTCACACCTTTTTTTCTTTCCGCCTCAGTGAAAACAATGCATGTTCTTTTTTTTAATTTTTTTTTATCAAACCTCTGACTGAGCAATATCGAAACTAGAGCTAAGCACATGATGTGTGTGGGCTGGGGGAGGGGCAGTGGTGTGGGTGGTATGGTGGGACTCGTTTCTCATAAACAGTCTTCTTACTTTGTGTACTTTCACCTTTTTTAAGCTTTAGGACAGATGATTCTAAAATGCTAAAATAATCATTCCTAATTGTCACTGAAGCTTCATCACTTGAAATGAGTACGCTACCACCTGCTCTCTGCTGTGTGTTTGTGTGTGTGTGTGTGTGTGTGTGTGTGTGTGTGTGTGTGTGTGCGTGCGTGCGTGCGTGCGTGCGTGCGTGCGGGTGTGAGAGTGTTATAGTGCGTGTGCATTGCCTTTAATGCACGTGACCTACATACTTTGTGTTTCTGTGCTTCTGTGGTTTTTACTCTGAAAGCCCAGATCGTGTTCAGGCCTGTGTGTATGTGTGTGTGTGTTTGCGTGTGCGTGTGCGTGCGTGCGTGCGTGTGTGTGTGTGTGTGTATGTGTGTGTGTGTGTGTGTGTGTGTGTGTGTATCCTCGATCGAGCTTGAAACTGCATTGATGGGCCTGCACAATTAAGAGTTTCACCCATGTTCTTGTAATGTGATGTGACAATAAAGTTTGATTCTGATTCTGATTCTGTATGCGCGCTTCTGCATTTTATGGACTGTTGATAACAAATTGATAACAGACCCACAGCCCTTATAATAATAATTATTATTACTTTTATTATTACCGTCACACATGTATTGCTGGCTAATTGCAATATTAGACCACATTATGGTGGTAGAGTAGTAAAATGAGAATTTCCCGTGTTTGTTCTAAAGTTGTGTCGTACCAGATCATGGCTGCTTCCTCTAGTATCGTGGCTGTGGGTATCACTCACTTTGGAGAAGTAATCTGACAGGTATGTAAAATGGCACCGGGTGAGTGCTGAATGGCAATTCTGCATCTGTCTCGAATGTGTGAATCAAAACACCGTTCCGGTTCCACGGGCAGAGCGCTTGTTTTCGGTGGAGATGACAGAGGCAACGTCTCAGGCGACCTTGATCTACGAGAGACACCACCGATCGAGCGGTAGCGAGTCGCCGTGTCGAGCGTTGCGAAGGTCGCATGAGCCGACTCAGCGCCGTCCGAGTTATGTCACGATATGGACAGAATAGTAAATCTTCATCCCCCCGACTTTGCACCTCCACATGGTCCAGGCGAACAAAACGGAGTGATTCCTCCGGTTCAGCCAATCAAGCTTCCGCGGGCGGGTCTTAACTGAAACCGGAACAGTGTTTTGATACACGCATCTCGAATAGTGATTCTCATACTTTTCAGAGGTCCTTGATGTCACAAGGCTGTCACAATTATTACATAATCGTCTAATCGCAATTATTTGAGATAATCGCAATTATTTGAGATAATCGCAATTATTTTGCATAATCGTTTCCATGTTGAAAAACTTGAAAAATAGCAGAAATAGCAGATCTACAAGCGTCAGCTTGTAGATCTGCTATTTCCACTATTTTCAGGAAATGTGTTTAAAGTAGGCCTATAGAAATATTAAATAACGTCAGTAATCTGCCCTGTGCCATTTGTGATTATGAAGCCTAAATGGCAAACTATGTGTTTTTTAACTGACACTTTTGAACACAAGGTGGCAGCCTCCAAGAGAAAACAAACAAATACCAAGAAAATACATAATTGCTCATAAAAACCACACCAGGGGGTCTAATGAAGTACTTTCAACCTCCTAGACACATGAAAAACAGAAAAAGTACAAAACTATGGCACCACCTCTTTAAGCTTGTATTCAGATGTTCCAGTCTTCAATACCATAAACACAATTAAATCGTTAAACACAATTATTTGTGAGACTACCCTGATGGTCTGTCTGGCCCTTGAATGTTCTCAACTCTATCAGGCACAGCCACCAAATGTTTTCCAGGTGGATTTGTTCCAGGCACAAAGTTTGATCATGCAGTGCATGCTGTCTTGCTGTGCCTGTGAAATGGTGTGAATCCTTGATAGTGGCAGCATCTTTCACCTTGTAAAGAAGCCCTGAAGACTACACCTCTTCCCTCGGTCGGTTGACCATGTCCATGCAGTACAGTATGGAGGCACTAATTCTTCTAGTTTTTTAGTCGTCACCATCACGGTGCCAACTCACTACTGCCGTGCTGGTCAGAGGACCATATTAATAGAGCTTTTTTTTTTCTTTACATTTATATACAGTAGCACTTTTATTCCAATTTAAGCACTTTACAATGAGGAAACTATGCAAGGCACCAACCTGCTCATCTGGATCAATTAGGGGTTCAGAGTGAAAACAAGCCAAAAAGAAGCAACCAGTTCCCCCATTTGAGCTCTATTACAAGTATATAGTAAGTATTTTCTAAAAGAACATTGAAAGCAAGGCCAAGCAACTACACTTCAGAAACAAGCCCAAACTAAAGCAACCCACAACTAGCAACATTATAGGAAAACAAGATCAAAGTTGCTTATAATGAGCAGACCTGGCAACACTGCCATACCAGCGTTCATGCAGCGTTCATGTTCATGCCATCTCAATGCGCATGTGCACAACTGCGTACAGTAACTACAGTCAGCGTACAGTTGGCTGACAAAAATGTTCTTAGTCTTTTGCAATTCTTTGCAGTTCCTTGCACAGCAGTCTGTGTACAGTCAGAAGGAGTCTCACGTAGTATCTTTGGTGTGAATTGACCTTACAAGTGCATTCACACCAGGGTGTTTTAATGCGATTAAAATGAACTGGAGTGTATTGACGGAAGGTGCTTGTCGTTTGGGCTGGTGTGACGTCTCATGCGGATTCAGCTGCGGATCAAACATCAAATTCTAATCCACTAAAAACGGTGGTTTCACTTTGCTTACAAATGCAACAGAATGTGGTTCACTGTTGGTGTGAATGCATCGCGTCAACTGCAGGCAATCTCAGAGGTGCATATAGCGGAGGGAGAGGTTCCGAAAGGAGCTACTTTTCTTGTATTCTTATCATGTTTGATAATGATTTATCTCCTGCGAGCCCTCTATCGTTAGGGCTCCTATAGCAGCAGGAACAACACACTTCAGCGACGCTTCATTCACGAAGGGTCTATAAAGGCAGGAGCAGAACCTCCTGCGAGTCTTCAATCACAAAGGCAACAATAGCAGCAGGAGTAGATTAATTCTACCTGTGAACTTTCAGGCGTGAAGGTTCCAAAACAGCAGGTGCTATCCCTCTTCCTCTCTCCATTTAGAAACCTCCATGCTGAAGGTCCCATTCTTCACGGAAATCGCACCAACTTGTTTGTATTCATCTCCAGGTATGTATTTTATCCGAAGCCCCCTGCCTTCATCAGGCAGGATTTGATCCGAGGTTGATCGGATTCCTCCGATGGGGCCCGTGCCAAAGCAAAATCATCCTTAAACATGTTTCATTAAAGATGGGGTGCCATGATTTTCTTCCCTCTAAAACATGATGATCAGGTATTGTGATTATAGCCTACAAAAAAAGTGTACAGAAAGTGTTAAAATTATGTTTTTATGTGGCCACACCCACCAGTTCATTAAGTATGCCTTGTTGTCAGGTGGGTGGGTGACCAAGCTGAAGTTAGCCACACCCACAGTGATGGGTGTATGGTAAAAGGGGAGGGGATGATTTTATGATGTCATTAAATCTGTTGTTTTTCGAGTCAGGCCTTTTGACTCAGTGGCTTTCAGCTTTCAGGAAGAAACCAAAAATACTCAGGGAAGGCACATTTGCATATTTTAACCACACCTGGGGGTCTATTAGAGAATGTTAACTCCATAGACACACACACACAAAAAAAAAAAAAAGTACAAAACCATGGCATCACCTCTTTAATGTTTGTCCATATAAACTTCATAATAAATATCATTGCATTCATATAAACGTTTCATTAATGTTTATCTATTATGTAAACTTCATAATAAATATCATTGCATTCATTTTTAAGTTGAACTATTGAAACAATTTAAAGCTCCTTCAGTGCCGAAAAGGTAGCTATTGCACTTAACAGTTTGTATATTCGGTCCGGAGCGGATACAGAATGCATTTGTGTGTGTGTGTGTGTGTGTGTGTGTGTGTGCGTGCGTGCGTGCGTGCGTGCGTGCGTGCGTGCGTGCGTGCGTGCATGTGTGTGTGTGTGTATAAATGACCAGATACAGTAGGCGGGCCCTAACACGGAAATGTCTAAATTAAGTGGTAAATATACGCCAGGACAGACAGCACAGCCTCTTGGTCAAATCTTTGTTTTATATCCGTTTGTACCGGTTAGAAGTGACGTCATCACTGTGATTATGTTGTTATAATGATATAGTTATATAGAGGTGCAGGGTGTGGTGGTCTTGAGGATGTTTAATATAGCCTACTAAAAGTGGTCCAGATTTGGGGCAGATTTAATAGGCATCAGAAAGATCTGGTTGCATTCGCTTCTCTTATTGCTAGACGTCGCATATTACTGCAATGGAATAGTCCTTGCCCCCCTCCAACAACATCTTGGTTAAAAGACCTGACATCATTCCTTCACTTAGAGAAAATTAAATTCTCAGTTAGAGGCTCTTTGATTGGGTTCCATCGAACATGGGACCCACTTTTATCACACATCAACTCTATGACCTCCATTGATTAAAATGTATTTTCCAATATATATATATATATATATATATATATATATATATATATTTTCTCTACTTTATTACATTACCACCTTTAACATTAACTTATCCTTATCTCATATACATTTTTTACACAAGTGTGTTTAATAAATGTATCTCTCCCCAGGGCTGTGGGTGGGTTGGCGGGTGGCTGGGTAGATGTTGTGCTGTCTAGTATGTCGTATTACTCGTATTGTTCTTGTCTGCGTCCATGTATGTCCTGTATTTTTAAAAAACTGCCAAAACTCAATAAAAAGTATTAAAAAAAAAAAAAAAAAAAAGTGGTCCACACAGAGAAAAACTCAATAGCGCCCTCTGTAAAAGGCAATGGCAGCCTCCTTAGAGAGGGCCAGGAATAATGTGAATAGAGATACTGTGTACCGATTTGTCTGATTTTGGGACAAAATCTGTAGGAGTACTGTACAAAAATGTGTTTTGCACAAATCCGCCTCCTGGTAGCACTCTAACAGGCCCATGTGAAGAATTGGGGACAGAGGTTCTGTTCTGACTCCCAGGGAGTGTGCTTGTACGGTTTCGCTGCCATCGTGCCAGCGGTGCCGGAGATTAGCTGTCCACAGATGGAAGGACGGACGGACAGGGGTGAAATCATAGTCTCGGCCATGGCTTTCGGCTTGGCAGAGAAAACAATTCCGAGAAAACCAACAATTACAAATGTACGGTACGTAGGTAGGTAGGTAGATTTAGTTTCGTTTAGTTTATTTGATCAACTCACAGTAGCAAGCATACATTTATACAAGTCATGCATACCAAGCATAACTAGAAATACTGTTCCTTCGAAACAGTGTGGGCTCGATTCCAACCCAAAACAATAATAGTAAAAGTGTCAAGTTCCCAGGCAATGCTCTCTTTCATTTTACTGACGTAAAATGGTAATGCAAATACAATGTAGACAAGCAGTGTTATTACATGAACTTAAAGGACCAGGTCACCTTTGGGACAACCAGATCTTATTTTATTGTTGTGTGGGACACGATCAACACAATGTTGAGTTATTTTTTGTGTTCAATCTGTGTTTTTAGATATTTTAGTATTTCAGTATGCTACAACTGGTCATATGATGCATTTTGCATCATATGATGCATGAGATGATGCAATATCATGCTACAAAGCATCATATGACCAGTTGTAGCATGCTGAAATACTAAAATATCTAAAAACAAAGATTGAACACAAGAAATTACTCAGGATTGTGTTGATCGTGTCCCACACAACAATAAAATAAGATCTGGTTGTCCCAGAGGTGACCTGGTCCTTTAACGGTATGGACAATTAAATCAAAATAAAATTAAATTAAAGCTGCAAGCAGCGATGACCGGACCCTCGCAGCTCTACCCACGTCACAAGGGGCAGCGGTTACACTATTACACTTATTGCCCTTTTACACTTATTGCCCTATTACACTATTACACTATTACACTATTACACTATTACAATTATTACACTATTACACTTATTACACTATTACACTATTACACTTATTGCCCTATTACACTATTACACTATTACACTTATTACACTATTACACTTATTATACTATTACACTATTACACTATTACACTTATTACACTATTACACTTATTACACTATTACACTATTGCACTATTACACTTATTACACTATTACACTTATTGTGCTATTACACTATTACACTTATTACACTATTACACTATTACACGTATTGTGCTATTACACTATTACACTTATTACACTATTACACTATTACACTTATTACACTATTACACTTATTGTGCTATTACACTATTACACTTAATACACTATTACACTTATTGCGCTATTACACTATTACACTTATTACACTATTACACTATTACACTTATTGCACTATTACACTTATTGTGCTATTACACTATTACACTTATTGCCCTTTTACACTTATTGCCCTATTACACTATTACAATTATTACACTATTACACTATTACACTTATTACACTATTACACTATTACACTTATTGCCCTATTACACTATTACACTATTACACTTATTACACTATTACACTTATTACACTATTACACTATTACACTTATTACACTATTACACTTATTACACTTATTACACTATTGCACTATTACACTATTACACTATTACACTTATTACACTATTACACTATTACACTTATTGCGCTATTACACTAAAATCATAGTCGACTATACAAATCCTTAGTCGGGGACTGTGTGTGTGTGTGTGTGTGTGTGTGTGTGTGTGTGTGTGTGTGTGTGTGTGTGTGTGTGTGTGTGTGTGTGTGTCCCTCTTCTGTGTTGCCTAGAACTGGAGGATTGATTTTGGGGTTTGTATTGTAAAGTACAATGTGTGATGTCATCAAGTTGTAATTTGCAATACAAACCCCAAAATCAATCCTCCAGTTCTAGGCAACACAGAAGATGGGGAACTTTCTTTTTATTTCCACACAACTCCTCTAAGGTATATTAATGACATAGTTCAATATTGAAAATGGGTGGTCTTCCCCTTTAAGACGTCTCTGCCGAGACTTTCGCATTGTCACTGCAGGGCCGACTTATGTAAGGCTAAATCACCACAGAACAGCCAATGACAGCCAAGCCTTTAATCACAGCTGTGTCAATCAGTAGAGTGCAGAGGGACATTTATTTATAGTTTTAACTATAACTATAGTTTTATATATCACACAGCTTAGACATTTGGATCAAATCAGACAGCAGACCTGTGTGAACACATTGATATAAATAGCATATCTGAAGTGTGAATATTGCAGCCACAGCGACTTAATATAAACATGGGTCCCTTTCCTCTGTCTCACTCTGCTAAACCCATTGGAAATGCATTGGGTGCTTAAAGTTAAACATTTTTATTTTTTTATAATTAAACTACAAAACATTTCAAAAAGAAAAATACACGCACACTTGTCCTCAGTAAGCTGAACACATAAAAATTTGAATGGTGTTGAAAGGTGTAAGCGTTTAGGAGATGAAGCGCGCCAAAGTTTTGAGGATACTGACTAGTATAGTATAGAAATAAATAATGAAGATAACATACGTGTGCTCGCCTTCCAGGCGAGCCCACAATAACTGTAATAAGGTGATCAAAAGGAATAGGCTGAAGCTAATGCCTATCCTACCATGGTTTTATAAAAGTGTTCAGATTTACCATATAAAGAGAATGTAAATAAAAAGAAACTGTAATTACAAGCCCAAAATACATCAGCATAATAACAGAACAAAGAGTGCCTGTCCTACATATTCATGGTTTAGGATGCAGTAATATGTTAAAGGAGCTATAGTAAACTTTTCCTTGAAAAACGGATGCTAAAATAAAAATTATGTTTCGAAAATATTTTATAAAAAGTCTATCTAGTCACAAAATGTAAATATTTAATATAAAAAAGAAAAGCTCCAGTCCTTGACCATTGCACCTTTAAAAGGTTTGTACAGGTTCACCATATAAAGAAAAGAAAATTCAGATGAAGGAAAATGTGCGTGAAAACCCATATACATCAACAATAGCAAATCAAAGAATGCATATCCTACATTTTCATGTTTTAAGATACAGAAATATGTTATAAGAGTATACAAGTTCACCTTCTAAAGAGAATGAAAATGAAATAAAACGTAAATGAAAACAGCAGTAGCAGATTTATAGTAGTAGTTATTTTTTTATTTTATTTGAGGGATCTAAAATCCCTATGAAGTTATTGCCATGAATACCTATTTAATAAGCATATGCGATTTGATACTGTTATAGAGTATTATTATCTATGTTGTCACCATAATATAAAATATAAAAATAAAAACGAAAATAAAACTCAAAAGGACAAAAATAAAAAGAAGACTGTGTTTTACTGTATTTAGCCAGGATATTGGATTTGAGTCTTTTTTTTTAATTGTAAGACATTATTACTGGGTTTTGTCTCTTCTGTCAAACTGGTCCAAATCTTTACACAAACTGAAATGCACATACTCTTTCGAGTGGTCTGAGCACTTGCTTGTTTAAAATGTAGTTCCCACCTTAGCTCATAGCCCCCCACCCTATCGCTAAACATTTCCAGAATGTTCGCGGGAAGTAGTTTATTTCTTGCCTAAAATATTGTGTCGTCAGCAAAAACAAAATAATTCAAAATACTTGATACCTTAAAAATATAATTTATGTATAATATAAATAGTTTAGGACCCAGTATGGATCCTTGCGGTACACCACAGGTGATGTTAGACCACGCTGACTTATATTCATCAATTTGGACATATTGTTGTCTATTTTCAATGTAACTCTTTACCCTATTTATTTAGCCCTATCTATACTATAATTTTGCGAATGTCTGAGTGAGTGAGTGAGTGTCTGTCTGTCTGTCTGTCTGAGTGAGTGAGTGAGTGAGTGTCTGTCTGTCTGTCTGTCTGTCTGTCTGTCTGAAACAGCGTTTCTCCTCAGTGGCTGGAGCAATTGATCTGAAATCGCATCACCATTAGCATATGAACACACCTAACATAACTGTGAAGCCCGTTTGTCACTTTCACAAATCGTATGCTGTATATTCGCATTTTTATGGTGTATCTATATCTATTTAGCCTACAGTACCTTTTGTGACCACACATGTTAAGGGAGGGGCGCTGTTGTTCAGGCCATGCACAATCACACACAAACCCACACACACACACACACACACACACACACACACACACACACACGGGGGGGGGGGGGGGGGGGGGAGTGTGTGTGTGTGTGTGCAGGCGGGCGGGCGGGCGGGCGGGCTGGGGGGGGGGGGGGGGGGGCAGTATCTCTGTAGCCATTAAACGAAACGGGTTTCTTACATTGATGCTCCTACAGTACATCATGCAAGCACCAGTTAAAGTTACTTTCCATCCCTCATATACTGTGTGCCCATAACCCACACACTGCACATCATTTTGGAGCTCATATCTTTGGTCGGGTAAGGGCTAGTCACTCTAATTCCATATATTTCCATTTCAGTTATATATCATAATTTATTGTGTCAAATGCTTTTATTAAGTCAATAAAAATACCTAATGCGTAATATCAATTGATAAGGTTAGTTTTTCAGCAAGCTCCATCAATGCCATGGTAGTTGACCGTCCAGTTCTAAAACCATATTGACTCTCTGTTAGTATTATGCTTGTCTATGAAACTGTCCAATCTTGTAGCAACTATTTTCCAGAATTTTAGAAAACTGCGAGAGCAGGGAAATAGGCCTATAATTGGTAAAAAGATGTTTGTCACACGTTTTTGCGACCGAAGGTCGCAGTATACCATGAGAAATGTCGCAGCTCCGTGTCAGTCAGTCAGTACACATTTTTACAGTCTATTGGTTGGTGCCCTTGTCACTGTGACCTATAAGATCACCTATGTAAAAGTCCATTTATGGGTATTCTCCAGAATCTCTTTTATGCCCATATATATGAAGATCCCTGATGTCATCGATATACATGGCCAGATGGCCAAGGAATGGCCCATATCTGTGTGGCTGGTTCAGATAGGGATCTCCATGTATGGGCATAACATATATTTCATGCATAATGAATACATATTGTTAATAATAAAGGATCAAATTAAATAAAATATGGGCATTCCCAGAAACAAAATCCGTTTTATGCCCATATATGGAGATTTCCTATCCCAGGCCCTAACTGGCCCAAAAGCCTGCTTTACTCTGATTTACACCCTACCTTCCCCGAAAACATGAATATTAAGTCCATATATGTATATGGATATATATTAATAAAGGATAACATGAATAAAATGTCCATATATAGTATGGGCATTCCCAGATGATGCCCTGTTAGGGTACCCCCTTATGCACATACGGTATAAACCCAGGTATCAAACCCAGGCCCTAACTTGCCAAGGCACTGCTTGGCTTTACTAATTAACATACGTTTTATGCCCATATATGGAGATCCCTGTCCCAATGTCATCAATATTAAGGACATATCTGGGAATTTGGTAATGCCCATATATGGGCATGTTTTGACATAACATTGTTGACTATCATGCAGGGGTCTCCATATATGGGTAACTGGTCCGATATACATCACTGGCCAGATTTAGTGTCATATTTATACCATTGATGTTTTATTATTAAATTGTGGACAATGTCAATAATTTCCTCTTTGTTTGCACTATGTAAGAAGATTGTGGATGGATTTCTTTCAACAGAGATATGAGCATCGCCGCCTCCTGTTGCAGGGTTTATTTCCTTGGCCAAATGTTGTCCTACATTCACAAAGAAGTTATTGAACCCTTCCACAATCTCATTTTAGTTATTGTTTAATCCTTTTCAATAAAATGATCAGTGTAATTTGAGTTTTCTAATAATTTTATTTACTACCGGTATGTTCCAACTTCCAAGTACCCTTGATGTTTTTATTTTTTTTCTAATAATTTGTTATATTATTCTTTTTTACATCTCCTAATAATGTCCAATAGTTTATTTTTATATGCTTTATATTTAGTTTCTTTATCTATAGTTCTACATTTAATAATATCTCTGTATAGTTTATTCTTTTTACGACAGGCATTCAACAGACCCCTTGTCATCCACGGTATTTGTGTATTAGTGTTTTTTCTATATTCTAGGATTGGACAGTTTCTATCATATAATAACATGAATAGATTTAAGAAATTGTTATATGCTAAATCCATGGCCGCGGGAACTAATTTACAGTAGGGGGTGCTGTCACGCGCCCCTCATGCGCGCGCGCGCAGTTTTTATCGGTTTTTATCATGTTTTATTCGGGTTTCCGCAGTCTATTTTTTAGCTAAATGTAACACAATCGGGAACGGCTTTCCTTACATCTCCACATGCACCATCCAGCAAGATATAGCCTGGATTTTTTGGTACCAACAGACAGTCAGACAACAAGTGCCAGTTTCATAAAATCATTCAGTTCCCAGAGCTTTTCAGTTAATCTACTTAGTTACTTTACACCACTGTCTGCAACAGCAAGCATGATGGTTCCCAAACTTTTTAGCCCGTGAACCAAGAGACATTACTACCCTGTACCAAACAAGTAGTGAAAATAGCAGATCTACAAGCTCACAACGAGTTGCTTCGCACTGCGTTGTGACCCATACAACGTGTCCGCCGCATCGGTCCAGACCCCTGTGTTAGGAAACAGCTGGTTCTGGTACACCATAGCCATTAGCCACTAGCTAGCCCAAACATTAGCCAGGCAGCACAGCAGCATAACATAGCATTAATCATTACAAGTCTATATAATATAGCCACGACTCACCAGTGAGGACGCCAGGGCTAGCAGAGGGCGATGTTTAATGCCTTTATAGCCTAGGTTGTGTTGTCTTGGTGTTCTATTCCTTTATGCCCGTATTGTTATAATTCACCGAGTCCATGACGCATGTTACGCACGGAGAGACAGACGCTCAGACAAGTTAAAAGGGAAGTCCTTTGAAAGCCATTTCCTCTCTAAACAGTGCCCAGAAGCACATTTCAAAACAAGAGTCTTTTTTTTTTTTTTGTCTATACAATCGATCATTCAACACATGTTTATTTTGAAATTGTACTGGAAATAGAAGTAGCCAACAATAGCTCCTACTTCACGCCACTGATGTCAGAGCCTCTACTTGCCGATCACCTCCAGCACCCCTACTTCCCTCGGGTATGGCTAAATCTACATCGTCTTTATTGTACACCTTGATCCATTTCTGTGCTAGGTCCCTCTGGAATGCATAGCTGTCTCTGATGCCGCTCTTCTGTACATTTTTGGGTTCACCACCTTTTTATACGTAGGGGGTGAATTCTCAACTATTTACAACCAATGTCGCTTTATAATTACATAACCAAATGTCTACATTCCCAAATAAAATCAACAAATTATTATGTCAATTATCTTAAAATCATCCTTAAAATATATTTCATGTTTGTAAAAGGAGTAGGATGAAGTTTGTGAAAACGTATCATGTCCTACCCCTTGTATAATTCTTTTTTTTTTGTTTCAATTCATCTCTGCATTTGTTCCATAGAGTAACCATTTTAACAGAAATACAGTGGTATTTTGCTTTGATCCGGACTGGAGCCACAGATCCAGCTCTTCAGAATCTGCCCTTACATGGTGTTTAGGGGGCGCTGCCTAATTTAAGATCAATATGGATTCATTCACATCTGTGTAAGAACTCATAGTATTTACAATATAAACAATAAAACATAAAACTAGACTGCACTCTGTCGATGTGCCAACTTGCACCTTGTGCACTCGTGGCCATGTATGACCTACCGGTACTTGTGCGCCAGCAGCGCATGCCTTGTTATTTATCTGTAACTATGCTGCAAGTAACAATTGAATAAAATTATTTACAATGTGGATGAGGAGAGGAAGGGTGGGAGAGGAGAGGAGAGGAAAAGGAGGGTAGATGAGAGGGGAATATGAGTGGGAACTGGTAATGGGTAAGGAACGGATAAGGACCTAGTATTGTTATAACAATATAGTTAATATAGAGGTGGGTGTGATGGTCTTGAGCGTCAATCACTTTGATTTCTCCCTGTGCCCATTGACACGTTTGGCGTGTTGTACAGTAAACTATATTAATCTGTAGCTACTGTACAAAGCTACCACGGTGACGAAAAATGCTCAATTTCCCGAAATGCAGCGCAAGATCACGTGACCGGGAAGTCTGTCTCCCTCATTCACATCAGTTTAATGCTGCTGCACAAATATGCATTTTCTCCTAATCTAACTTTTAAATCACTTGTTTAAAACGTGGCCTTCTCTACCGGCGGTTACAAAAGCACTGATGCCCGCGATTGTTAGAAAACTGTCCTGACTGAAAGAAAATACTATCGTGGAAATAAACAGGACATACTTGGATTACATTTACTCAGATTACCTTTTTTGCCAACCCTTCAAAAGAAGCTAAAATGGCGGGTTGCCATTGGCTCCTGCCGATTAAATGTTGAACAATCCTGGGCACCCTATGTGTTAATCTAAAAGTGGTCCACACAGAGAAAAACTCTATAGCGCCCTCTGTAAAAGGCAATGGCAGCCTCCTTAAAGAGGGCCAGGAATAAGGTGAATAGAGATACGATTTGTGTGATTTTGGGACAAAATCTGTAGGAGTACTGTCAAAAAATGTATTTTGCACAAATCCGCCTCCTGGTGGCGCTGTAACAGGCCCATGTTAAAAATTTGGGGCAGAGGTTCTGCTCTGGCACCCAGGGAGTGTGCTTGTACGGTTTAGCTGCCATCGTACATGGTGTTTAGGGGGCATTACCAATGGGCGTTGCCTAATCATTCACATCTTAGTATTTACAACATAAACAATACAAAATAAAACTAGACTGCACTCTGTCGAGGTGCCAACTTTCTCCTTGTGCGCCAGCAGAGCGCGCCTTGTTATTTATCTGTAACTATGCTGGCACAAGTAACAACTGAATAAAAGTATTTACAATGTGTTTACACACAACACAACACTGCCGACGGAATGCTCGCTCGCTGGCAGTGCGGATGAGCTGTAACCCTGACTGGGACATGTTTACCAGATCTTACAGACCTCTGCAGTACCATACATAACTCTCAACCCTGCATAGAGAGGTTGTGTGAAGGTGGCGTTTACTGTATGGAGGTGGAGGGCTGTGTTATTTTCAACGCTGTAGAAAGACACAGTACCTGCTCTGCGATCTATGACCACCCTCACTACCCCCTCACGATAACGCCAACCCTCCTCTATGGTGGGATGTCCTGACAGTACAGTCACAAGGCTGTTGTGTGTGAAGGTGAAGTTTGGACCACCGTAATATAACTCCCAGGACCTGTCGTTTTTACCAAAGCGTGATGAATCCTTCACCTTTCTGTTGATGTCTTTATAACTGACAGCTATACCAACACCTCCATTCCAATCTGCTTCAAAGTAACAACGATCAGACAGACTCTCTTTACTCAACACCTGACATTCAGAGTAAAATCTGTCTGGATGAGCACGGCGATTTTGGACTTGGTATGTACAAGTCACCTTCCTGTTCTCCTCTGACAGGATGAGATTTTTGTGCACTGTGTTGTCGTCTAGTGAAAGTTGACAGGGATCTGTGAGAAAAAATATCAGAACAAATTAAACACTTTACAAGGTGTCACTGTGTTGGCCCTGTTATTATAGCTGGACATTTTCACATAATTATAATAATAATTATTATTATAACCTATGTTGCTGCATTGTCTGAAGGAAGCCAAACTAAAATAAGTAAATAAAACAACGTTGAACTAATCGCCTTCATATTCGGTGTGTGTATTGATGATCGGAGTGCAAGTCGGTCGATTCAGAAATGGTCTGCACCACAATAACATGTTCTACAATCCAACCAAATTATAACACCCCCAGTCTGATCCAACCCTACAACCCCTCCCGCTCACTCAGATTAGTTATTGTAGCGAATTGTAGTGAATCACTGCCTCAGCCTGATGGCCTCAAAAGTCTAATATATCCCCGGTCCATAATGATATCCATTTAGTCTGACAGTTAAGATGTTAGACTTCCGCACTATGGATTACTGGCTATTTATGAAGAACAATTCTAACTTTTTAAAACTAGCAGTTGAACTCATTCTGTTTTTCAAATGGACTGTAGTGTCAAAGTCATATAAACCTTTAACACTACTGGTTGCCGAGCCAACGCTAAAGAAGGATGTTTAGACATGTGATGTCCAGGAACTGATGTCCAAAAACGTGTCCATAGCGTTCAACAAAAAGGTATTTTGTTCTTTGACAATCTCTCAGTCTGTCACTTCGGCTTAGAGAAATAAATAAGTAAATAAATAAACATAAACAACCAAACGCTTAAGCTCTGTACAGACTGGCGAATTAGCGAAAGCGACGTGAATAAGCGAACCAAAAAGGCGAAGAATTCGTCTTTTTCCATACACACCAAAAAGCGACAAGAATATGCGTATAATATTCGCTTAATTCGCCTAAATACGAGGGGGTGATATCTGCCTGTAGCCACAGGAGAAAGGAGAAGAAAGGAGAGAGAGGAGAGAGGAGAACGGACGGGGAAACAAATAAAACAATGGAAACTTCATCCTCAAGTGATGATGACCTGGCCGTGGTTGTTAGCCTATTAAATAATAAAAAGAAAAAGAAGAATAGAAGTCTTCACCGGCGCACACACACAACCCATCATATCACAGAAGAGACAACACGCTTTCACCGTTCCCCCTCCGCTCCGTTCCCCCTCAGACAGGCAGCTCGCAGCCGCAGAGGTGTAAAGTAATTAAAAGTACATTTACTTGAGTACTTGTAGGTATTTGTACTTGAGTCCAATTCCCAGTACTGTCCTTCTACTCCACTACATTTCGGATCCTATTGTATTTAATACCCAGCGATTTATTTTAAAACATTAGTCTTTTTGCAGATATAAACTAACAATAAAACATACATAAACCATGCTTTTACCAGTAGACATTCGAGTACTTTTTCCAAGCAGCCACACAGACGAGAGACACGGAAAAGCAATGCAAAGAGAAGGTCCCACGACCTTGCTCTCTCTCTCTCTTTAAGTAGGATAGAGTGAGCTTGATTTAATACAGAGAGAGAGAGGAGTTCACCAGCGAAATTCGACACAAGGGCGAATAAAAAACAGACGCCTTTTCGCTTTTTTAAAATTTGCGTTTGGTGTGGATGCTGCCATTGACTTTATAAGGTTTTAAACAAAAGGCGAATTATACGCTAATTCGCTATTCGCCAATTCGCCGGCGGTATGTACGGACCTTTTGAACACAGCATGCCTCACAAACACAGTCAAAAACCTGTGTGTATGAACCTGTGTGTCTGCAACACCTGTGCCTGATTACAGACCTTCCCTAAATAACTTCGCCAAATTGACCTTGACCAAGCCCAGGAGTGACGTCATGGAATGAGAAACAAAATAAATCATAATATAGTTCTTACTCCCTAAAGGGAGAGGTTGCGCTGAAATATCAGAGCTTCTTAAACGAGTCATCACTGTGATTTCAGAACAGGTCTGTGAGGTCAGACGTAGAGGTATTGGCCAGCTCAATATATGGAGATGTCTTGGCCATATATGGAGCGTTACATGTGGCGTGGCGCACATGACGAACGGACGTCGGACATGAGCTGCAGGTTTTCATATTAAATGCGACCTATGGTCCCAATGACTGTCGTAATTTGGTAGTTATCAATTTGATTTGACACATTCATTTGTTCCACAAGCTCTTCATTCTACTGTGTGATGAGCAATAAGGTAACAAATACAGTATATCGGCAGTCCAATCATCGCTATGAAAGCTCGATCTGACGTACCCAGTTTTGTGCAGTGCCCTTTGATTGTTTGTTATTCTGAAGGAAATATGTTCAAATGCAATATTGAGAAACCATTATGCACGCTGCATGCGCCCAATGCACATTACCTGCTTGTCATTAATGCATAGAAGGAAAACATTTTTTTAAACCGGTTATTTTTATCTGAAATTTTCAGACATTGGGACCGGCAGTTTAAAATCCTAGTGGGCCCTCTGATTCATGTAGTTCAAAGTATGTATGCTTACCTAGGGGTTGTCCGGGGGCCTTGGGCAGCTGCTCCATGCTCGGGGGACCCTGCGGCAACCCTAAGGGCATCTTGTCTTCCAACAGGGGGATGTTCTCATCCTGGAGATCAAACAGCAACAGAGAAGGAGAGTCAAGCAAGAGCACTGTTCAATGAAACACAATATTAGCCTAATTTTGAACCTTGTATCCTCTTGTTCTTTTTTTTAATCCCACGATTTTTGTAACCGTTTTTCCAATGGTGGTGGATAGAGAGGGATAATGTAAGGCCAACAATGGGCGTGGAAGAGGGGCAGGACCAAGGGTGGGACTTGACAAAGGGTCAATTCTCCCATGTGTGGTCCCCTGTTGCTTCCAAACTCTACTGTTGGCATGGGTTACATGCAGACAACTACTTCAATACACATGGAGTTTCTAACTATTTATTTTCACATCATAGCAAGGAATTTCACATGGATATAGTGTCACGCCATCTCCTCCGTAAACAGCCAACCCAACCAACCAGTAGGAGTCAGGACATAATCCTTGTAGTCACCCAGACAAAATATTATTTTCCCTATAGATGGCAGGAGTATTTAGCTCAGACGGCTTGAGAGCAGCTCAGAAGGGGCACTTGTTTTAGTTGACATGACAACCTATTATGTCCAGTAGGGCTTGACATCTTGGGCGGCACACTCGTCAACGCACAAGGCCATCCGCTACTACGTAGAGGCGGGCCCTTGCTCAACCTGGCGTCTCACTTGGATGTGGCTCAAGGCCTGCGTTTACTCTTCCCCTGCCATATTAGAGAAAAAACACATTGCCACCCAGACCCAGAGTATACCACTATTGCTTGTGTACATTAGAATAAGAAGCCGTGTATTTGACTTACCATACTTTGTCCAAACAGCTGAATGAAAAGCTACATTGGAGCTCATGTACAGTAATCACAGATCATAGATGGAATGGAAATAAATGTCACAGAGAAGAGTATTAGGTTCTTACACCGCTGTTTGCGGACTCATTCATGTCGCCCTCCACTTTCCGAGCATACGCCCCCAGATTCTCCGGGTCCTTCAGCGCAGCTGGGTCTGGGAAGATGTCGTCCTCCTGTCCACTGATCATCCAACACACAGAGAATCAAATAAACAAAGTCAAACTTAAGATCCAGCTCTGCCAATTATCATTCATTCACTAAGCGATATACAGCTGGTCTGGGGTCATGGCGATGGCCAGCACACTTTGCACTGTTCTGGTTTCTCTGTGGTGCAGACTCACAGCTTGTGGACATGGGGGTCACAGAGGTCTTCTTGCCAAGACTTCCTCATGCCTGCTGCAGAGGCAGGGGTGGCTGTGGGCATGGAGAATGTACATCCTGGTAAACCAAACAAAGGTAGCACCAGCCAACAGCCTACTCACTGGTTATCTCTAGTATTGAACTGTCAGGACAGAAAAATCTCACCTTTTTCTTCTGATGTTAAGCAATCATCATCATCATCCTGTTGAACAGTCATGTTATACTTTAGTGCTATTGAACAACATTATGTCTTGTACAGTATTGGCTTCAGTTGTGATTTTCAACTTAGAACCATAAACACGCTGTCCACTAGACTGAACGTTACGCTGTAACAACTCTAACAACACTAGACTGAGTGTTACACTGTAACAACTCTAACAACACTAGACTGAGTGTTACACTGTAACAACTCTAACAACACTAGACTGAGTGTTACACTGTAAGAACTCTCTAACAACAATAGACTGAGTTACACTGTGACAACTCTCTAACAACACTAGACTGAGTGTTACACTGTGACAACTCTCTAACAACTCTAAAGCCCATATCAGAGTGTACGGTGGAGAGCTATCCACCGCAAATTTGAGGTGGAAAGCGTTCCACCTCAAGTCAGAAAATAAGTGCAGGACATCATAGTACGCCACGGTGGAGTCCTATTCACCGTGACTGACTAGTCTAGATTGACCAATCAGTGAACGGGGTGTAGAGCCTGTCTGTCTGATAGTAAAAACAGAGAGATGTGTTGGGATTGTTGGGTTGTAGTTTCATGACTCAAAAAGACTCGAAAAGACTACACCGCGGTGTAAAGCCTTCCACCGCCCAGGCGACTATGATGCCGGCTTAACTCTTACCTTGGTGTGCAAAAGAAACGCAAGAAGGAACAACGCATGCTAAGCTTTTTCTCTCCTACTAATATATACAGAAAGCCCTGCTTTATGTTGAGCCTTGCTGGTTGAGTGGTTAAGGAATTGCTTTTATGTTCCTACTGCCCCGGGTTCGCGTCCCACTCGGTCTTTTCTTTCCGCAATTATTTTTCGGCGATAAAGTTATTATTATTATTACATTATTATCCATGACGGAGGCGATGAGCCGACTAAGCGCCGTTACCGAGTTATGTGAATAATGTAATAATAATAATAACAATAATGTAATAATAATTTATCGCCGAAAAAAATCGCGGAAAGAAATGACAAAGCGGGACACGAACCCGGGGCAGTTGGATCATAAAAGTAATTCCTTAACCACTCAACCAGCAAGGCTCAATGGTAAGTTGGGCTTTCTGTATATATTACTAGGAGAGAAAAACCCGATCATATGGTGTTGCTTCTTGCGTTTCTCTCGCTCACACGGTGACATGGACACTACATCATTTCAGCTTCATATGAACGCTCGATAAAAAGGCAAAACGCAACGGCAATATCCCGGGACCTCGCCGTTTTCTCTACAGAGCGTTGCCATATGTACGGGGCCTGTGACAACTCCATAACAACACCAGACTGAGTGTTACACTGTGACAACTAACTCTTACCTTGGTCAGCTGAGGTTCTGTCATCATGTGGTTATATGAAAAATAACAAAAAGAAAATAAATGTTAGAATGAACACAAGACAAAATCAATAATGATGAGAAACAGAAGGATAATTACAGTGACTAAAATACAAATATATATATTAAATATTACATAGATGTTCATATGACATAAAGCTTAGGTGGTATCAAGGTATTAGGCTATTTAGAAATCCTAAATAAATGATTTTCATAAATACTGACACTGCTCTTTCTGACACAAATATGGTATTTTAGCCTGTGAAGTCTCACAAATGTGTATGAATGTTACTACAAATTATAATTAGGTTATTTTAATTAAAGTGATATGTGTTTGGAAAAATAAATACATTTAAAATAAGTCATTTAGTAATACCTCTTTGGATCTTACCAGAGATGTTTTGTTTCAGAGCATTGTAAAAGGCTGCTCTAACAGATGTTCCCCCTGGTTCTAGCAGTGATGTGTACAGGGTCTTCATTTGGTCCTCGCTCCTCTCTGCAGCTTGGATCTCAGCAGAGAGCTCAGCGTGGACCATGTCTCCTAGACTGTCTACTATAGACATGACTGTGGAAGGTGGAACGAGTTGAATCAACTGTTCCTTGTGCTGCATCACAAAGTGTTCTGTTAGGAAGAGAAAGAATGGTTGAGATAAAAAGTAAGTAAAACATATTTTATTGCGACCATCAGGTCGCATTTACTATCAAAACCTCCACCGCCTGTCTGTCAGTCAGTGTGTCTGTCACGTCACGTCACACTTTTGCCCTGCTCATATCTCCGCAACCGTTGCCCCGATCCATGCCAAATTTTGCACACACACTCCTTGCCTGCCAAACAACAACCTCCATCAATTCTCACATGGCCCTCTTCTAGCGCCACCATGAGGCCGATTCTTGCAAAACACATTTTTGGACACTGCTCCTAAAAATTTTGCCCTAAAATCACGCAAATTGGTACACAGTATGTCTACACTCATCTCATCAACATGGATCTGTCCCATTTAGCGCCACCTTCAGGCCGATTTTTTAAAACACATTTTTGGACACTGCTCCTACACATTTTGGCCTAAAATCACGCTGCGACCGCTTATGTCCCCATTAGAACTCACTCACAGCCATTTACAATATGCTTGTGCGCCTATACTGCCAGGAATATTATTAATTTTTCAGAGTCACAGTAGATCTCCCTCATTTGCATGACATTTTAGTAGGCTGTAGTCTATATAGTGTACACTAGATGTCGCCAACGATTAAGGTCTCTGGCGATTGCTAGAAGGTCTCAAATTAGCAGCCTGTGCATCCACTTAGCATTAGCGTTAGCATGGAACAGCGCGGGACCCGTGCACGCCATACGTGCGCTTGATGGTCTAAAAAAACTTAGCGACATGGCCTTAGATGCGCAATAGACGCACAGACACTTCAAACCGGATCAAAATCCGACGTTTTGATGCTGAGATTTAGCGGAGTTGCTGTAATGGCTTCCAATGTAAAAAAATATGGTTGTTTACTTTGGAGAAACGCTCGATTTCCGGTTTCCGGCGATGACGTCATTTCCATCGCAAAATCATTGCTTAAGCTTATATGAACCTAGAAAGGTCAGTTTTTGCTCTAAAAATGTCAAAAAAATACCAAAAAAATCAGAAAATGATCAGAAAGGCGACGTTTGGCGATCTGGCTGCCTCAGCCCCCCCCCCCCCCCCCCAAATGGCGATTTTTGGCGATTTGGCTGTGAATCAGTTAGGGAGTCTTGCTGGTAAAAAAGATGACGCTTCATATTTGTGTTTCTATTCATAAATGACCACAAAAAGCGTCAAATAATGATAAAATAATCATTTTGGCCATTGTCAGACTGACTTTGTTTAAATCCCTATTCTATTCTTTTTAGTGTTGCCCGATCACGTGATCGGGATCGGCCGCCAATATGGTCATTTTTATAAGATCGGAGATCGGGGGAAAAAAATATATATATATTTTTTTTTTACAATTACAATTTAATTTACATTACAAAACAAACATAACCCGCCCATTGCGCAGAACGGTTGAACCATAGAGTTAGGTCTGACTCTGAACTGCATGCACTTGCTCCATTTCTCTGTCAGCTGTGAGCTGTGCCTCACTGTCTGGCAGTCTCTCTCTCTCTCTCTCTCTCTCTCTCTATCTCTCTCTCTCTCTCTCTCTCTCTCTCTCTCTCTCTCTCTCTCTCTCTGTGTGTGTGTGTGTGTGTGTGTGTGTGTGTGTGTGTGTGTGTGTGTGTGTGTGTGTGTGTGTGTGTGTGTGTGTGTGCTCACATTGTGTAGAGACAGCTTGCAGCATACATCCACTGGATAAATCCACTTTGTTGGTGTGAAATAAGTTAGAATGAGTTTCAAAAAGAATTCGCTGCTCCAGTCTACACTCCTGCTGGTTCTCCCCTTCTCACTCACACACAAACACACAGCATAGAACAACGTGTGTGACGTGTGGCTGGAGACAGTTATAGGCCTATATGTGATTATGAAGAAGTTTACTGAGAGGACGTCTACTGAGGTTTTAGACATATTTTAGTTTGTTCAACACAGGATATTTAAATGTAATATTTTGTTTTGTTTCGTTTTGTAAAAAAAGGCAATAGAATTATGTTCTTATTGCACTATTCTGCTCTTAACACTTCCAGTGCCGGGCCACTTGGGGGCGCCCAAGGTCTGCTGAGTGGCCAGGGTCTCTCTCATAGACGAGCGTAGTAACATACAGGGACCCAAGTTGCAGTCACGTGCGTACTCACGTTTGTGCATGGGATGAAAAGGACCCGGATGGAAATGGCTACAGATAGCTATAGGCTGATAGCTCATTTAGAAGATAGATTTTCGGCGATTTAGCCGTAAATAAAACCTTCCAGCTTCCACAGAGAACACAGTTCAGAGAAAAAGGGCTTCAAAGATGTGAGTTTGTATTGGATTCGTCGGCGCGATGCGGCGGCGTTACGGCGGCGTTACCCGATTACGGGCCGGTGGAAAGGGCTTTCGGTCGGCGGCCTAGATTTTAAATTTAGAGCCAGGCTTGGTGCGGCCTCGGATTATTTTATTCATTTTATTAAAAAAGCCGAACTAGTTCGGGATAGGCACACTGGAATACGTTGCGCCGCCGACAGTGAACATTCAGTGAACATTGGGGGGGGTCTAAACTTTATTTTAAACCATTTTCAATGGAATAAATCGTCGGACCATCTAAAATGGCTCGTTGGAAAGCGCTGGACGAGACAGGACCAACCACGTTGGTACAAGCAGCTCAGGTTGAGTAAAAAAAAAAAAGAAAAAAATGTTTTTGCCGAAGAAAAGCCGAACTTGTTCGGGATAGGCACTGGATGAGTTAATTTGATTTAGTTTGCATGGTTATTTTGTGGTACACTACTCATAAGCTTTGTTTTTAATTTGTTGATTCAGTGCTGCACTAAGAGATAGAATGAATAGAATAAAAAAAAAAACTTAAAGGACAACTTTATTTTTTTATCTTTTTATTTTTTCTTAATGCCTTGCCAAAAGATCGGATCGGGAAAGATCGGGATCGAATCGGAAGCAATAATATTTGATCGGGATCGGGAGCAAAAAAACGCGATCGGGCATCCCTACTTAATACATTATAATTGTCCTCTATAACTACAATGTAAAATTAAAAAACACATTAAATAATGTATTTCTTCTAGGAATAGCTAATCTTTCACTCAATAGGGGAAATGCCTGGCATAAGTTGATGATGTCCACGTATATAATATATGGATGGATATACTATATGTATTTATTTTATTGATTTGTCTTTTTTTCTCCTTGCCCCCCTGTTCCCCTCTCTTCTTCTCTTTCTCCTTTCTGGAAATAAATAACGATGGAGCTAAGTTGCCCAGATCAGCGGTACTTCAGAAACATTGTGCATCACAATTACTTTATACAATCTATCTAAGCAGCTCCATCCATAGCCTCAGGCTAAGCAGCTCCATCCGCTAGTGATTCGCGGGCTGACCCAAACCCATAGGCACCCACGGGGTTAGGTTAAGAATGTTTCACTTTATTGTCGAGGCAGGTTGGGGCGGTTCAAATAATATATAATGAGCAGAAAGGGTCCTTCCCTATGCTGCAAGCAAAGGTGGCATATCGGTAGCTGTCCCCTAAAAGACACCTACTAGTGTGTCATGTAATTGTAATAATTTAGTTGTACTTTCTGTAAGTAGACTTCAGAGAAGAGAATAAGAGAGAAGCCCCTTACCTTACCACTCTCTTTTGCAAACATAAATACAAAAATACAAAAATAAAAATAAATAAATAGAAAGGACAACTAAATATACCGGCATTTGCTGTGTCTTTATAGTGGGATGTGTTTTTGTTAAAAGGTTGAAGCACAATTTGCCTGCTGAGCTGTGCACTGCAGGGGAATATCCCTGCCAGACAGGTTGTCTACCCAGGTCTGTGAAATTCATAGGCAGTTAGTGCTGCTGTGCGCTAGCCTGGTGAGCTGTGCAGTGTGCAGTGTACACAGCAGGGGAATGCAAAAATAAGAATCCTGTTTTGTTCCTTTTTAAAACAAGATCCAATAGGACATTTTCAGCTGCTAGATTTATGAGTTTGACATTGTTTAAGCAGTTTTTTGCTGGCAACAAGTCACAAAGTCCCTCAGTTAAGTTAATAGTTTCCACCTGCTGTGTCCTGCTGTGCAGCCTGGTGAGCTGTGCGCTGCAGGGGAATATCCCTGCCAGGCCAGGTTGTCTACCCGCCTAGAAGCGGGTGCAGCGCAGCAGTGCAGGTGCAGCCATAGGCAGTCAGTGCTGCTGTGCAGCCTGGTGAGCTGTGCACAGCAGGGGAATATCCCCGCCAGGCCAGGATGTCTACCTGTGAGGGGTTTGTTTTGGAGGAATATATAATCCTATAGACGCGACAACACTAGAGGTGAGGCCAGCAAAGCTAGGCGAACTTCTAGTGTTCTACAAGGAAACCAAAGGTATGAGACCCCATACCTTCAAAACCTCACAACATCAGCACAAATACACAACATCAACACAATACCAATGAAACAGGCATGTGGGTTGTGTGTGGGCCTGCACTAGTAAACAGTAAAGTTTATTCTAAAGTCTTTCTGAATAACAGTTAAAGGGATAATCCACTTTTGGTCATTTTATCGTCTAATCAGGCTTTTATGAACACCCTGAACACCCTGTTTTTAATTTACTTGATTCAAATATTTAGATATTTGATGTACCGGTAAATGTTATCTGCCCCCCCCAAAACAAAAGTATAAAAAAAATAAAATGAAGAGTTATCGAAAAAAAAACATGGCCTGCTCACGTATTAGGAGGGTAGTATGAGTAACCAGAAAAAATAATGGGTGTTTTTAATGAATCTATCATGGTTAAAATGAAGTTTGAAGGTACAATGGGTGTGTATGGGGAGAGGCCCTGGGCCTGGGGGGGCAGATAACATGTAAACTGTAACATGAAAAACTGTTCAGGGTGTTCATAAAAGCCTGATTAGACGATAAAATGACCAAAAGTTTTTTTGAAAGTGGAATATCTCTTTAATTCAATAATACAAAGGAATCACCTGAAGATGCTGAATCCATCAATGTCTTCAGCTCTGAAACAGACAATTTGATATTATATGATATTAGTAATTTATCAAATCATCTTTTTAAGCACTTTGTACGACAAATAACAAAAATATCTGTTCTACAAGCTCACAAAATGTAACGTTGTGAGCTTTTCGTCAGTGATGTAAAAAAAAAAAAGAAAAAAAAAAAAGACAGAGCATATATTTGTGTTCAGGAAGCACACACAATGTGCAGTAATATAGAAACTTGAAATGCATCATAGAATCAAACCAAACAGTTAACAGACAATTATGAATCTAATCAAATCGTATTGATCCTTACACCAGTTCGTCCTCGACTGACATCTCCCTTAACGAGTAATGAGTTGTTTCTCACCTTGTCTCCTTACTTCTTCTTGGAACATCTGGTTGGTGTAGTGGCTTCCACCGTTCTTCTCCACCATCTGGTTGATTTTCTCCAGCAGCTCAGTGACCTGAGAGGGATCCTCGGTTTTGTTGTTAAAGACATGATAAAGACCGCGGTATTTTCGGATTAATTCTTGCACCTCTGGAGATTTCTTCACAGTTTCTCCAAATGAACCTTCAAGCTGGTCGCCATGAGTGAAGAGAATCATGGTGTATTTGTCTGAACTTTGACCAAATGCTTTCTGAATCATTTCTACAACTTTCCTCTCCTCTTCTGTGTATCTCCCTACTTTGATCACAGCCAGGAACACTTGGGGACCAGGAGCAGCACAAGTAATACACTTTCCGACCTCTTTAATGGTTTCAGTATTACTAAACCCAGTGTCAAACAGGCCTGGAGTGTCAATAACAGAAACCTTTCTACCAGCCACTACACCACTGGTCACATTACAGGTCTTTGTCACTGATTGGAATCCAAACTTGGATGTAAATGCTTTGCGTCCCAGGATGGTGTTTCCAGTGGCACTCTTTCCAGCTCCAGACTTCCCCACCATCACAATACGCATTTCTTCATCATTTCTTATGAGATCTGATAAATGAAGAAAGAAAGAAAGAAAAAAAGAAAGAAAGAAAGAAAGACAGACAGACAGACAGACAGACAGACAGACAGACAGACAGACAGACAGACAGACAGACAGACAGACAGACAGACAGACAGACAGACAGACAGACAGACAGACAGACAGACAGACAAGAAAGAAAGACATCAATGACGACATCACATCTATATGTATTAATGTATCATTTGAAGTGTGTTATCATGTTATAGCAATAGATATGACATTATTGTAAAATGTATGTTTAGACTCTCTAAGTTATAGAAGGCAGGACACATGACAGGATCAGGAAAGAGAAATTTGTTTTCCTGCAAAATCTAACATTAGAGCCAATGTAGAACAGTTTTTGAAGCGGTGATGTTTCCAAGGTTTGAGTTTGTCTGTCCAGGGCCTGTCCAGGTCAGAACGAACAGGATCTGAGAGAGAGATAGAGAGAGAGAGAGAGAGAGAGAGAGAGAGAGAGAGAAAGAGAGAAAGCGAGACAGACAGAGAGTCCACGCATGCACTGTGTTTGTGCACTGCTAATAGGCTGTTGTGAATTAAAGCATGCATAAATATTATAGGTGGGCCGATATCGGTGTTAACGCGATGCGTACATCACAAACGGGACACGCTGCCTTGTTTTGTTAGCCAACAGCCAACATGTTGTCTAGGCAGAGGCGTTCTAAAGTCTGGCTGTATATTTCACGACAATGTGCATGTTAATGTCACACTGTCATTGGCTGCACCTGTGTGCTGTGCTAGTTTTGATAATGAGACGTCAGCTTTCCTATATTCAGTTGTTAACAGTTACTCAAGCTCACTGCATGGACAGACATGTCGAATCGTCGATGTCTCCCCGTTCTGTGTCCGAGCTAGAGAGTGCCCTAAAAAGTATTTTCAAGCCGCCTCCTACCATGTTCTGACTGCCGTGATCAGTGCCGTTATCACACAAAACGACCTGCATGTTCAAAGTGCTCCGTGTTGTTAAATGCTCCCCTATAAATCACAGAAAGAAAGAAAAGTGTAAATCCATTGATAGAAGACAGTGCTTCTGCTTGCCTGCCCTACACTGTAAAAAAACGTTGTGCCTTCACTTTCTGACCACGCAAAGAAACGGGACATTGGATTGAGTAGGCCTACACTGTAAAAAATAATTTGCACTTTTTCCTTTTTTTGTGTGAAAATAAATAAATAGCCAACAAATAAAATAAACATGTAGCTGTTAATATTATGGGTTCATTGGGCTATATGCAGACAAATACATTTACTGCACCCAGCTTGTCAGAGTGGTCTTGTTGGAGTGCCTCTTGCTTTAGAGTTCATGTGCAACTTCTTCCAGAGAGATTTAGTGATTGATTGAAGACTTTACCAGAAGTTTGCTTAGGAAAAAGTACAGTTTCATGACAGTACAGTTCTCTGCTACAAGGTCAACTAAAACGATCCTAGTAATCTTTTCGGCTTATTTACACAGGAAACCTTTATGTATCTCATATAACATTGAATGACAGACGGATAGAACTCCATCATCATTTGCAAAAGTCCCCCACCCCCCTCCTTGCAGGGGGGCCCCACGATTTTCAGGGACGCCACTGACCATTGGCCACTAATTCTGACCAGCCCCCAGCATGGCTGCAAGCACTACTATAGCACAATAGATGACCACCACAGTGGTTGTGTATGCTGTGCATCATCTATTCAGAGAATATCATATAAAATAAATTTTAAATTAACCCATTGTACTATATTCACAATTGTAGCAAAGCAATCCTTCTACACATTTATCAACTCTGCCTGTCTCAATACACTGCATGCACTCCTCCATTGGCTGCTCCTTATATTATGATGCTCCTACATATTCTCATACACGCACCAGTTAGTTGCTTTCTCCATAACGCACACTCTGCACATATTTTGGAGCACATATCTTCAAATGGGTAATATAGAACTAGAACACATAGAAACTAGAAAAATATTGTTCCTTCGAAACAATTGTGGGCTCGCTTCAAGCCAGAAAACAATGGCTATAAAAGCACAAAATGTCAAGATCGCAGGCAGTGCTCTCTTTGACGTTACTGACGTCAAAGATTGGTCCATTTTGTTCCAAAAATGTGTTGTGCAAAAGTTGACCCGCTGGTGGCGCTATAACAGGCCAATGTGAGAAGGTTGGTATCTGTTCCTTGACCTATTGGGAATGTGCTTGCAAGATTTCACGCACATCCCAGGCTGTGTTCATGATTTGAGGTGTTTTTGGCTTTGGCCACTTTATCGCTGCTTGCAGCTATATTTATTATTATTATTTTATAATTTTTGTTGTGTGCACTTCATAGGCATGTTAGATAAAGGTCCTTAGATTGCGTGTAGAATGTTTCATGCAAATTGCAAAAAAAATCCTAGAATAAAAACGGGTTTAAGCGTTTTACAAACTGTTCAAAATTATATAGCGCCCCCCTTTGGCCATTTGGGGTAAGATTGGTTTCAGTGATATTTGAACTAACCCTCTACACTATTTTGTCATGAAAATGTGACTTTGCATGTATGTTTTAGAGGCAGAAGAATAATTTGCATAAAAATGCAATATTGTTTGAATTATTTAAAAAAGCATGTTTCAATGTTAAAGAAATCCGATCTGACAGATCTTTAGATATCGGTCCAAAGTTCACGTAAAAAAAGTTTTGTGCACGTGACGCGAAAATTCCAGAATAAAAGCGGGTTTACGCGTTTTACAAACTGCTCAAAATGGCGGAAAATTGAAGGGCGGAGCTTACTTAACAACGACACAGATGTCTTCCGCTTGAGTCAAAGCACGCGTGTAACAAGTTGCATGTCTTCAAACGAAACGAGTCATGACTTATGCCCGTTTGAAGTTTGAATTTTCAGACGCTTCGTATAGCGCCCCCCTTTGGCCGATTGGAATAAAATTGGTTTCAGTGATACTTTGACTAACCCTCCACATCTTTGCCAAATGCCATGAACGTGTAACTTTGCATGTATGATTTAGAGGCCGAAGAATAATTTGCATAAAACCGCAATATTGATTGAACTATTAAAAAATTATATTTCACTTTAAAAAAAATCTGGTTGATCAATCTGACCGTATTGGTCCAAAGTTCATGTGAAAAAAGTTTTGTGCACTTGACGCGAAAATCCCAGGAGGAGATAGATTTTTACTGTTTTTCATATAATTCCGAATTGTGGGAGACCTAAAGGTCAGAGGTCAAAAGTTAGAGGGTAAAAGTTGTTCGGCATGAGGAGACGCATAAGTGTATACAGGTTTCATTGCTGTATGTATAACACAGCATGAGCTATACCTGTTCAAAGATCGCACTTTCGAAGGCTTCCAACAGCGCCACCATTTGGCCGATTGCTATAAAAAATAATAGCACACTTCGCCACTGTAAACTGAACACATTGATGTTTTTATTTTCATTTTCTCACTAAGTATGTAGGAGTAGAAAGGAACCGAAAATCCCGTCTACTTACTAGATAAATAAATAAATAAATAATGACAATATCTAAAGTGTGCTCGCCAGGTACTGGCGAGCCCACAATTATAGATCTAGAACACATAGAATTTATAGATCTAGATCTAGAACGAGGTTTGATTTTTTAACTGTTTACGGTCAAAACAAGAATTGCTACTTTTTGAGCAGATAAACAGCAGCGTAATGTTGGATTAAATGCAAACACGCAGATGTGGCGATCATGAACTGCTGCTTAAGAGACATGAAGCCTATAGTATTTTTACTTTGCAAACGTAGGCACCAAAAGGCCTGAATGATGAATTGCTATTAAATGTCATGCTTTGATTCGTTTTCACTCAATATAAATGTAATATTCTAAATTAATATTCTGTTAATTATTAATTATTCTGTTTATGCTGGTTATTTTAAAATTCTTTAGGCTGTTACCTTGTTACATTTTAAACTGTTTCCCCTTTCTCTTTTTCAAAGGGATAGTTTCTCATGATGTTCTAACCTGATTGGTTTATCTTGCATTTTTGCCCTTATTTTGGTTGTTGACTGATTACCATGATTTCTGTACTTCATATTTGGCATTTTGCCCTTATTCTATGTACTGTCATGGTTTATATAATTGTTGAATAATATGGTATTTTTGCACAGATGTATGGAACCTTTTTGTGATTGCATGTTCTCATTTATCCATTTGAGAGTACCTATCACCTTAGAAAAGTGATGTCATAATTTTGGTGGGTCCCGATAGGTTCACCACAGGTTAGTCAGCCTTAAAGGAGCATGAAACCCCGCCTCTTAATTTGTTTTATGGGATTTCAAAACATGAAAAGAAATCTGAAATGTAGGCGTGGTTATCTGCTGCTGTGGGGGGAGGGGGCGGAGTAATGCGCATATCATTGTGTTCTATCTAGAGATGGGATTTATGGTTCTTTGAAGTGAGCCGGATCTCTGGGATCCGTTCCTTTCAAAGAGCCGTTCAAAAGACTGTCTCATTCTAGTTACCATAGTTACTCTGTAGATTTTGATTATAATTACAAATTCACATCAACCCTATACATTTCAGCCATATATGTAGGCTATATTTCCACCATTTGAAAATAGCCGATCTACAAGCTCACAATGTGCTGCGTTGCAACGCATTGTGAGCTTGTAGATCTGCTATTTTCAAATTATTCTTCTACATTTTCTACAATGGAAAAACTGTGAAATTAGGACATTCTGCATAATGACTATTTTCTAATATTGGTATTTTAAGTGCATTTTGATACAGATATTTTTGTACTTTTACTCAAGTACATTTTAATTCCAAACTTCTACTTGTGACAGAGTATTTCCACGTTGCAGTATTGATACTTTTACATAAGTAAAGAAACTGAGTACTTGTCCCATAAACACTGTCTGTTCATTAGAAAGGAATGGCTCCCTACTGCGAACCGGATCCCATATCGTTAATTTCAAAGAGCCGTTCAAAAGACTCGATTCGTTCGCGAACGTCCCATCTCTAGTTCTATCAAAGAGAAGCTGTCCGGCGTCCGCACTTGTTGCATTTGCAATTCGGAAACAAACTTAAAACCAGCCATTGGAGGTGTAAAAAGTATAAAGATTCGGCAACTCCATGTTCTATAACCAGGAGAAATGTGCTGTCTGAGCTTTTATCCATGGTTTTTTAACGTTTTCCAGCCGTGCTCTCAGCTCTGTGTGTGGAGTGGATTATCCGTGGGGACAGCCAGAGGCTGATGCAACATTTGGATGCTATGCTGTCGGCTATTTTGTGACTGTGTAGTGTGTGTGTGTGTGTGTGTGTGTGTGTGTGTGTGTGTGTGTGTGTGTGTGTGTGTGTGTGTGTTTGTGTGTGTGTGTGTGTGTGTGTGTGTGTGTGTGTGTGTGTGTGCGCGTGCGTGTGTGTGTGCGTGTGACACGTACGTGTTTGTGTGTGGTGACAGTGCACACACGCACACACACTAAACGCCATGTCCACATGCACGAAAAATAGCCGCGCCACTTTCGCGACGCGTTGTCTGCTATACCACCAAAATGTGGAAAGCCTTACCGAAGGCCATAAAGGAGTGTGGATCACTAGCATCCTTTAAAATTGCCCTGAAAAACCACTTACAGGCAGCAGCCGTTCGCAACTGGTAAAAATGAACCTAGCCCAACCCTACCCTCCCCTGCCCCTTCTTTGTATATACTGTTTGTTTTAGACTTACTGTATTTTTTTCTTTTTTTCTTTTTTTCTTTACATATCTACTGCATAGTACTGTGTTCTATTTGTCTGTCATTCAATGTTATATGAGATACTTCAATGGTTTCCAGTGGAAATAAGCTTAGTCTTTTCATGGATCTCCTTTTAGTAGACCTTGTACCAGTGAACTGTACCGTCATGAAACTGTACCTTTTCCTATGCAAACTTCTAATAAAGTCTTCAATCAATCAATCAATTGTGAGCTTGTAGATCGGCTATTTTTTTTACATTTTACGAGTACATTTTGAATCCTGGACGTTAACTTGTAACAGAGTGTTTCTACATCACAGTATTAATATACTTCCAATATGTATCAAGTGTTACTTTCCACCACACAGCAACAGCCCACCCCAGCCCCACGGACCACAGTCGAGACAGCAGCCGCAGTACCTGCTCTGCTCTCTGGCTGTAAGCAGCCTACAGTGAAACCACGCCCCCCATTGATACACATCTAACATATAATAAGAGAGAGAGGTCAGTCAGTCAGTCAGTAGGTCACAAAATGCATTATACTGCAGTGACCAATACAGCCCAGTAGAGGGCGGAATCATTCCACAACAAAAAGAAAAGAAAGGAGAGGATAAAAACAAACTTGCAGTCTCTCTCTCTCTCTCTCTCTCTCTCTCTCTCTCTCTCTCTCTCTCTCTCTCTCTCTCTCTCTCTCTGCATGGGTCACGCATGCAACGGGTGATGTGTGTCTCATCTTCCAACGGGTATAGAAACATTATGTGGAGCAAATACATCCTCATACTTCTATTCACCTAATTTAGCTGTTAAATTATTTGTATCCATCATAAATATACACTCCTCCATGGGCTGCTCCTTACATTATGATGCTCCCACATATTCTCACGCACGCACCATGCAGTTACAGTTACTTTCCCCATAACCCACACTCTGCACATATTTTGCAGCACATATATTCGAACGGGTAAGGTCTAGTCTATATAAAATAAGCCACGTCACACTGGTACACTCATAGCTCATATTTAATGAGCTGTGCCAAATATTTCTTTTCTACCCTATAACTAGAAGTACACAGAAATAGCTACAGAGACAGCAGAAATCTCTGAATCCCCAAGCCCATGGGCAAATTGAACCATATCACTGCTCCCTATCACAAGTGACTCATTTATATAATATATATTTATAGAAAAAGTGATTTTGTGTTTCATGGCCCTTTAAAAGAAGGTCTCTCTCATTCTGGTTCACAAAGATAGCCTGATGAAGGTCTAAAAACTACTGAAATGTTGTGATTCCCAATTAAATCTTTTTTTGCATTTGACGACGGTGTGCGTGGAGTTTTTTCTTATTTGGATTAAAAAAGAAATCTGACATATCTTGGTACAGAAGTTTTTTTTTAAATAGCTCGTCATTGGTAGCGAATGAGATAATTGCCTATTCTAGGCTACTCGATGTGATGGTGTCGGAGGCGACTAGATGCGAGGGTGGCGAAGCCGCCAGAAACTCTAGTTATTTACAGTCAGTGCATTTAATTGCTGTTATTTACATCATAACATTAACCATGTTGTCCTAAAAACAAATTGCCTATAATAGTTGGTGAAATATACGTTAACAGGATGGGTTGGTCATGCCTCCGGCCTGGCGGAGACAACCAGTAGAACTGAATCACCTCAGAATACAGAGAGATAAATAAAACAGACGATTTACCTGAATACGTCGTAGGCTGGTCTGCTGGATTCACCAATGCCATGAGAGCAGCCATCTCTAAAACACATTGGAGTAAAATCATGTGTTGATCTGCACTTAATCTGTTGACTGGAGTTTACAGTATGTGTGGTAACACTTCATCAATATTACAATTAATTAAATTGTTGCTTAAGGGATAGAGCATATTAATATAATATATACAGCAGAGGAACTCAGTACATCATCTAAATACATCATGGATTTGATCTTACCTGGATCACCAGTGTTCACATCTACAGAGGAGAAATATTACAGTTATAAAACACATAATCTAATGCTCTTATGAACACTATACAGTATACTATAGATAGACATTTACTACATCAATATAATCAATATAAGAAAGAAGGTTTGACATGTTCTGTACAAGTTGAGAGACTGATCAGTCAGTGTGGAGACATTAATCATTAATATTTTATCTGTGTTATAATTATAGAAACATAAATGGAATATTTTATATGAATATCAATGTATTATTATTACAGAATCATAGATGAATGGATTGATCAAATATAGATTTAAAATAAATAATCAGTTCAAGACTCACTGGGGTGCTTCTTCTTCTTCCAGTATAAACATCCCAGTCCTGCTGCCACTAAGCTGATGATGATGATGATGATGATGATGATGATGATGATCATTGTAAGAATCCCTGTAATCACTGCTGCAGTTGATCCTCCCTCTATGAGAATGTCACTCTCTGAAACACAGTGAGTTTTACTGATAGTTTGATTCATTGATTTAATGCTTTATTAAAACATTTCAAACAGTACAGCAAGTACAAGTACACAAGAAATGCTAAAAGCCAAGGTGTCATGACACAACTTGTAAACATTATACAACAATGAAATCCATCAAATCAACAGTGGTGTTGTTACTTAAAATAGAGGTTACAGTCCTGTGGTCACAGGTTTGATTCCTGCATGGTCGTCCATTAACATCCATGTGTCCTATAAGTTGCACTACAAATCTCAGGCATATAATATGGTCTAGTGTGCCGAGTTGCTCACAGGATGGTCGGGGCCACCGACTATTTTCAAAGATGTTTGTTATTTATATGGATCGCTACTGTATGGAACAGCACAGCTGGGGGCAGAGAGAAAGACAGCTGCCATTCTGACACAAGGGACGGAGGCTGCTATGCAGTGGACACTATTTGGGAGGGGTCGTTTTTTATTGAGGGGTGTTACTGGAGAAAATGTATAAGCCCTTTTATAAAATGCCATGACCCTCCCTCTCAATTGGGGGAAAAATCAATGACCCTCCCCAAGCATTAAAATAAAAAAGATTGACCCTCCCCTACAACATGATATGTACAACAGTAAAATTATGCCTAAAACCTAAACTTGGGTGGGCATTGCGAATTTTATTTTATTTCTTTCTTTTTTTACTGTAAATAATTAGGATTTTTTTAGGGTTAAAAACGGGTGCGGGCGGCTGCAGCAATGAACAATAATGAATAGAATTGAACTAGCCGTTTTAGAATATCACCTCTGAACATTCTCAATCACAACTCCCTCTGGAAACTTTGTGAGAGCCAATCAAAGTTGGGGGTATCCCAATATTAAAAAAATAATATTGTCAATATGAGCGTATGAGGTGTGTAATTAGGGTATTAGTTTTCAGTAGAAATTACTCCTTGGCCATAAAATAGGCCACGCTTACTTTTGTATGTCCATGAGACATAATATTTGCAATAAAAAAATGGTTGGAGTAGGGTTTGAATTCATGAAAACTATTCAAGATCAGGCGGGTAAGCGCACATCATGACACACATGATACAATCTGAAAAGGAATTCACTCAAACACAGGGTTTAAAACATAGGACTAACAGGACACAGGTGAACTCGAATGACATGATTGGCTAAGCCTTAGCCAATTAGGCCTATGTTATGGCCAAGGAGTCATTTTAACTGAAAACGAATGGTTGGAATGGATTCAGCAGCTCAAAAATACCCTAATTACACACCTCATACGCTCATATTGGCAATTTCTTTTATTTTTTCCCCTTTAATCCCAGGCTCAGGGTATCCCGATACCCCCAACTCAACTTTGACATCGTTTCCAGAGGGAGTAGTGATTGAGAAAGTTCAGAGGTGATAGTAGACACCTTTATGAACACATTTGTGAAGAAAGATATTGGAAATGATTTAGTTCCCAGATTGGTCCAGCATGAGGCTAACTTTCCCTTACTATATGCAGAAAGGCTGCACGCACGCACGCACGCACGCACGCACGCACGCACGCACACACACACACACACACACACACACACACACACACATATAATTACATTTATATTATTTTTTAATTAGTATTTTTATGTGTATGTCTGAATTGTATTTGCTTTGTTCAGAAAGACTAGAGTCTCTAATGCGGATCCTTTAATAAACATTCATTACCTGAGATGTGAAGGTGTATGTCAGTAGTGTGGTTGAAGAGTGATCGGTGCACTCTACAGTAGTTATAGTATTGCATAACAGTGTTACAATAGCGTAGAGGTATTTATAGAGGTTCTTCAAGGTGTCAGTTAAACAATGATGTATACATTCATTACCTGAGATGTAACGTTGTATGTCAACAGTGTGGTTGATGTGTGGCAGGTAAACTCTACAGGTCACGTTCTTTGCTTGTGTCACCGTCACGTTCCTCTGGACAATGTAACAGTGTTGAGAAGGATTCTGTCTCACTGAGGGTCCAGCAGGGAGGGTTCCATCACTGTCCAGCCAAGACATCTCAGGTTGTGGATACCAGCACCCAGAATCACATGTCAAAGATACACCACCTTCTGTTGGTCCATTTGAAGAGATCACTGGCTGAGACACTGACCCTGCAAAAACATAAACATATATGATAGTCTGTCAATATCTGCATCCATCTACAAGGCCTACACAAATCTAAAATATAAAGCTATGGATGCTACAACAAGCATGTAAACATGTCAAACTTACTTTCCAGACATTCCATTCCAGTTACTGTGAATACATTGTTTGATTGATTGAATACTTAGGGTCCTATTTTAGTCCATGTTAAACCCTAAACTTCTTTGCCTTTTTTATTGTTTTGAAAAACATTTTTAATAGTTCAAATAGCTGATCTATAAACTCACAACGTGTCAATCGGCTAATTTAAGTATTTACAAATGTTTTTTCTAAATAGTAATACAATGCAAAGAAGTTTAGGTTAATATTGGAATACTGATATATTATTGATTTCAGCTGCTACAATTCCAAACATGCAAACATGACCCTCTCTAATTATTTCAGTCAATATTAGTAGCTTAAAGGGATATTTCACTTTCAAAAAAACTTTTGGTAATTTTCTCATCTAATCAGGCTTTTATGAATACCCTGAACAGTTTTTAATTTGCTTGATTCAATATTTAGATATTTGATGTAAATGTTACCAGGCCCTCCAGGCCCAGGGCCTCTCCCCACACACACCCATTGTAACTTCAAACTTCATTTTAACCATGATAGATTCATTAAAAACACCCATTATTTTTTCTGGTGACTCATACTACCCTCCTAATATGTGAGCAGGCCGTGTTTTTTCGATGACTTTTTTTTGTATTTCATTTTTTCCATTTTCCCAAATAATTATTAAAAATAAATGAAAAAAGTTATCAAAAAACACGGCCTGCTCACGTATTAGGAGGGTAAAATGAGTCACCAGAAAGAAAATAATGTGTGTTTTTAATGAATCTATCATGGTTAAAATGGAGTTTGAAGTTACAATGGGTGTGTATGTGGAGAGAGGTCCTTCCACTGCGCCCTGTTGAAAGTGGAATATCCCTTTAATGACTAGTATTAAAATGTTATTGTCTTTTTTTGTATGTCTAATGTATTTGTATTTAAGTTCATAAAGTTAACATAACTAAATGCATTTGCAATTAAACAAGAAAAAAATAAAAATCTGGATTCCAATTAAAAAATAGCAAAAAAACAAAAAAACAACAGCATTCCAATTCAAAAATAGCCGATCTACAAGCTCAAAACATGTCGCTCTTTGCTACTTATGTGTAACATAGGGAGTAGGACAATAATTTATGCCCAGTTTCTGCCATATGCAATGTGGCCCTCTAGAGTGAGTGTAGAAATAGTGGCCCTCTCCATCATCAAAGTTGCCCACCCCTGCCCTAAATGCATGTAACAGCAAGGTTACATTATTTTTTATATAAATCATTATTATTTTTAATATTTCTTATGGAAGACTCTGTTTTATGTCTTTATTGCGACCGTAAGGTCGCAGTTTAGTATCAAAACCTCCACCGGCCGTCCGTCCGTCGGTCACACGTCACACGTCACACCTTTGCCCTCTATTCTCAAATTTGCAGATGACACCACGGTTATAGGACTAATATCCAACGATGATGAGAGGGCCTATAGGAGGGAAATTGAAGAGCTAACCCTATGGTGCCAGAATAACAATCTCTCTCTAAATGTTAGTAAAACAAAAGAGATCATCGTTGACTTTAGGAAATCTGAAGTCAATCACAGTCCCGTAACCATAAATGGTTCACCTGTAGACATAGTGGACAGTTTCAAATTCCTGGGTGTTCACATAACAAACTCACTCACATGGTCTCAAAACAGCGAAGGTATCCTTAAGAAAGCGCAGCAGCGATTGTACTTTCTGCGGCGCCTCAGGAGATTTGGCCTAAGCACCAAGGCTCTTGTTAATTTCTATCGCTGTACCATAGAAAGTGTATTGACAGGATGCATAACAGTGTGGTTTGGTAACGTGACTGCTCAAGACAGTAAACAGTTACAGAGAATTGTGAAGAGAGCTGCCAAAATCATTGGCACAGAATTACCACAGCTACACACAATCTATAACACACGCTGTAAGAAAAAGACAGAGAACATCTTAAAGGACAGCTGTCATCCCGCCCATTCCCTGTTCTATCTCCTCCCTTCAAAAAAACGTTACCAGAGCATCAAATCTCACACCACCCGTTTCAGTAATAGTTTTTATGCTCAAGCAATCAGGCTGCTTAACGAAGAGATGGAAGCGAGACGTAGGTAGTCATGTACAATATACGCAGTTTTTAAACTGTACACTGTCACACTGTATGGTTGTTTTGTTGTTTTTTGGGTTGTCCTGGGTGACCTGTTGTTGTCGTATTGTTTTGTGTGCAATAAGGCTGAGAGTGCTCTTGGCACAAGCATTTCATTGTTTGTCTGTACTTGTATGGATACGCATTTGACTAATAAACCGAACCTGAACCTGAACCTGAACCTCATATCTCCGCATCAGTATGACATCACACTGCTTGGTGTGTGCCGTCAGGGTCATTTGTGTACGGTGTGATGTCATACTGATGTCAGCAGTGTGATGTCATACTGATGTCAGCAGCTATGTCTCTATATATGGAGTTATATGTTGTTCGTGTCCAAATATGGGGCTTGTGAGGTCAGACTTAGTGAGATTCGTCGGTTATCTCCATACATGGAGGGAGAAGCAGCTTATGAGCCGATGAGTTGTGTCAGAGTCGAGATCCTGCTTGCATCTAATCTGTCGGTAGATAATGCCGGTCTTATATAAGGGTCATTTGTGTACGGTGTGATGTCATACTGATGTCAGCAGTGTGATGTCATACTGATGTCAGCAGCTATGTCTCTATATATGGAGTTATATGTTGTTCGTGTCCAAATATGGGGCTTGTGAGGTCAGACTTAGTGAAATTCATCGGTTATCTCCATATATGGAGTGATGTGTTGGTTATCTCCATATCTGGAGATTCAACCTTCAACGATTTTGACATCTTGTTACTAATCTGTTGGTAGATAATGCCGGTCTTATATAAGGGTCATTTGTGTATGGTGTGATGTCATACTGATGTCAGCAGTGTGACAGGAGATAAGCGACCAACGGCGACCAACGGTCGCTTATCTCCCGATTAGGGAGTCTTACTGGTAAACTAAAGTTATATTATTCTGTGTTCGCTTAGGGAGCAATCGTTTTTTATCAACAGCACCCCCTGGAGGAAAATAGGGGAGGGTCATGCTATTTTAATTTCTGTCCTAGGGAGGGTCTGCTGATTTCACTTTGAATTCAAGGGAGGGTCATGCAATTTTTCAAAAGCAAACAATGGCTCCAGAGGTACAGGCACTTATGCAACCATTGTCAACAGCCTTCTGCTTCATTTAATGACAAACCCTGTGTGCCATCCCTAGAAATGCCCCACAGTCACTGCAGTTAGTGAATGAACTGAAGTGGCTGTGTTTATACTACAATGTATTTTCCTAAAACAATGGAGAGCTGTGTAAGGCAGCAACAATGGTTGTCAGAACTGTATCCCCCCTCCCTAAAGTAAAAAGTGAAATGGTGCTAAAAAAAAATAACATTAGGTTAACGATCGCTCGTTGAAACTGCGCATTTGACCCAGATTTGACCACAGGCAATCAACAGCACAAAATGAATGGCAAAATGAATGAATGAAATGAATGGCAGCTGTGTTGTGCACATGTGTCAACTGTTTTATCTGTAACCTAGATGTCAAATAACCTGTTCTCAACCTCTGAGAACTTCTCACCTTTTTTGTGATGTCCACGTTGACTTTTACACTAGCAGCTTTAGTTTGGAGGGTGTGTTAGTTTATATTTGGAAATGTGTTTTTGGGATTAAGTGCAGCTGGGATATCAATGCATTATATTAGCATATTCAGTATTGTTCATTGCTGCTGCCGCTCGCACCCGTTTTTAACCCTAAAAAATCCAAATAATTTACAGTAAAAAAAGAAAGAAAATAACATTTGCAATGCCCACCCAGAACTTGCTTCTCTGTTCTGTTCTCACCACTGGTTAGGAATAACTAAGTTTAGGTTTTAGGCATAAATTTACTGTGGTAAATGTCATGTTGTAGGGGAGGGTCAATCTTTTTTATTTTAATGCTTGGGGAGGGTCATTGATTTTTCCCCCAGTTGAGAGGGAGGGTCATGGCATTTTAAAAAAGAGCTTATACATTTTCTCCAGTAACACCCCTCAATAAAAAATGACCCCTCCCTTATCGCTTATCAGTAGGACTACAGATGCTTCATGTCTTGGGTTGAGGTCAAATGTGACACCTAGGTTTTAACAGAAGATTAAAGGATATATCACCCAAAAATTTACTTTTTTCAATCCATTACTTACCCCCCATAGAGACTTGAATTCATGGATATTACTGGCGCATTTTTGCTATATCACGCAATTCCAGCCGGCAATTTCGTCGCACCATGAGAGGCAAACTGCAGCCGGAAGTTCGGTGAAATGCATTTGAATCAAGTGAAGCCCGTGGATCAGCTCATGAACAAACACTATTTCTGAACGATTGAGACCCTAAAATAATTACTTGGCTCAGTGTGTTTTGCAAGAATCGGCCTCATGGTGGCGCTAGAAGAGGGCCATGTGAGAAATGAGTGGTAGCGGTGGCGGAGATATGAGTAGGGTTAAAGTGTGGCGTGTGACATGACTGACAGACAGACAGACAGACAGACAGACAGACTGACTGACTGACTGACTGACTGACTGACTGACTGACTGATGGAGGTTTTGATAGTAACTGCGACTTGACGGTCGCAACAAGCTGGTCCAGATGGCTGCCAATTCATTTCACTGAACTTTTGTTTTGGCTCCCATGCACATCAATGGCGTCTGCCTGGTCACTAGGCTGATTACTACAATACCTTCTTCATTAAATATCTTGGTTCTATGCAGTTGTAGCATGAGAGCCAAATATGGAATTATGTATCATATTCAAACCAAATGGACCCTATAGGGACTTGGGTTGAATGGGTTGAATGTACCAACTTTCTCCAAAAGGAGGGCTAGGTACTCCAGGATGTAACCAAACACCATACCCTCAACTGGACCAAGGACCATGTTTTATTGCCTATTGGTATGTGGCCGATCAAGATAAGGGACATCCTGCCAGGGTCTCTTCTCTTCATGTGCACACAGCAATATGCAGCCTCTCTGAAATGAGGACAGACAATGGGAAACCATGGAATGTGCTAAAAACTGCTTGATGCAATGACATTTTACAACATTAAACTACATGGTTGTATTCCAATATGATGTACATCAACTATGCATTGATTTTAACATGTACGAATATGTATTTCTTTGGTTATTTAACTTTTTAAACCATCTGCCCTCTGAACGATATAAAACAATGGTGCTTGATACCTCTACATGTCTAAAATAATGATGATTACAAATATCTGGTCAAATGTAGGAAAATCTCGTTCCTTAGAAGTTAACAGGAAAAAGTTAATTTCACTCCATCTAAGAAAGGGGGTTTGCCGAAAAGACTGTGCCTCAACCCCACCCATTCCGGGGCTTAGGAACAAGCCCCGCCTACTCACTTTATAAGTGACTTCCTGGTTTTCCCTCTCTCTCTTCCAAAAACGCACTGAACAGACCACACCAGGACAGCAGGGAAGACACGCTCTCTTCCTGTCCCGCTCGCAAATACACCAGGGGACACATGTTCTCTGGTTCTACCTTTCTCTGAAAGACTCCTGTGCCATACAGGAGGGACTCACAATTCTTGCATGCTTTTGACCAACGCATAACAGAGTGGACGCCTGGCCTCTGGCCTCTCCACAGAGGGCCACAGCGGCTCTCTCTCTGTCCCTTCATCAGAGGCAAGGTATCCAGAACCAGGCGATTGGAGCATGCAGCGCTCTCGTCTGTGACAACATCTCTCAACAACTACAGGGTGGAATTCCAGGATCTCCTGTCACATCACCAGCATCCTCCTCCAGCCAGAGGGGGTGTGTGGAGCTACTCAGCAGCAGGCCAGGAAAACTTCCGCTTTCCTCTCTCCGGCCAGAGGGCGGTGCACGCCCCACTTCCTGTCGACCAGCTCTCATCCAAGAAGATGGCCGCCTCCATTCAAGCCGCATGGCCAGACCGCATGGCGACGACGCCCAGCCAACATGGCCGACCTAGCGCATGCTAGCAACCAGCTAGCTCTCTCTCTTTCTCCTCCTACTCCCACACACGTGACGCCGACGGACCCTCTAAAGTAAGGCAGTGAGTGTTTACAGTGTCAATGGCAACTAAGATAGAGTAGGGTTAGATATTGAATGTTTAATGATCCTCTATTATTTCATTTCTTTTATTTCTTTTCTTTTGGTGATTGTTTTGATTTATATGTTTTTGGGGAAACGCTATGCAACACTGGATAACATGTACAGTAGCCTGCCATCTATTTTGTACAGTTTGACAGGTTTTAAAATACTATGCCTACTACTTCCCTAGGAACCCATTTATCTATCTTTTGCTTGAAGAATCAGACATAGTTATGATTTTTATAATAAATCACTTTTTCATATTTTAACCTTAAGTAACCAGTGTGGACAGTGACGTTCTTTCTGTGTGTTTTGAATCAATGTGATTGGTACTGGAATCTTAAATGCTTAGGCATTCTATTAAAAGGTAATTTGTCATTTTTAGTAAATATTCATATTTTACAGTATGTATGCACAGTAATGAACATTTATTGCAACTCTGCCAAGAACTCACGCTTGTAAACAATAGCGTGATAGAAAAATTATGTTTCATAATTATTTTATGAAATATTATTTTTAATATTACGATATATATTAATACTGTATCCATATTCAGTATTCATATGTGCACTACACAGTGTTGTGAGAGGAGCAGTTTATTAATGGTTGTTTCCTTGCTCTATATGCAGTGCAGTGTTGGTTATAGTGTTGTCTTTGAGGTTAAGTTTACAATGTTGTGTAAGTGTGACTCTTTCATCACTAGGACAATAAAACTTACCAACAAGGAGTTGGATCAAAGTTGTAGAGTACAGACGTTGTGGAGCAGAAGCAGAACACTCGTAAGTCCCCTCGTCTGAGAGCCTCACCCTGGACAGTTTCAGTGACATGTTACCATCAGGAAGCTCAGCAGGAAACAGAGATGTCCTGTCTTTGTACAGCGGGTTCAGGGGTTCGTCATGTTTGTAATGTCCATCTTTGAGGAGATAAATGAGGTCGGGCTTCAGGTCAGGTCTGGACCACGCCACTGTCTTCCTGGCCATGTTGGCTGGTGGTTCAACACGACATGGAAGGATCACTTCATCCCCCACTTTGACCAGGATGTCCTGAGAAGAACCGATCACCTGTCCTTAAAACAAAAGCACACGAAGCACTGAGTTAGTTGTTGATTCACACTTTTTTACTACAGATGGGGATGGGGAGGATGCGCTACCAGGAGCGAGGATTGTGTTCATATAGGAGGCGGCACTCACTTTAGCTCGCTCTGCAGTGCCTCTCGTGGATCAAGTTCGCTTAAGACGGCACGCTCCAAAACAATACTTTATCGGCGAAAACAATTGTCTGTGGCTGTTGGAAAAGTAGTGGCAGCAGTGGAATTTGATCCCAGGAGGAGTGGGTTGGTAGTCTAATGGTTACCGAGGCACGCAACCGAGTTGGGTGCCGAATATATGACCGGATTGCGAACTTTATTGATTATTTATCCTATACTGAGGGGAAATTCTTTTTTTGGATTAAAATTTCAACACTGTCCTGTAAAGCCACATGTATCCTTATCAGACAGAAGGTATGACTTATTTTGCGTTTGTGTGTACTGTAGTGTTATGTGTTGATGTGATCAATAGGCCTACAGTAGCCTAGTCTATTATACATTAAAGCCTAATCAGTGGAGTGTCGCTTCGCCCCCCACCTTCTCGCCGGCAGAGGAACTTGAACTTGGACTAGCCGCATAAAAACTTGTCTCGTCAAAAAACAGAGGAAAAAAAGGAACGAAAAACATATCGGCGTCACATTGACAACGTAGGACATGAATTAAAACTGTTCTGATCCCACAGATTGCAAAAAAGATGCTGAACCTATAATATAATATAATAATATAATATAATAAAATGGTTTACAAGGTTCAATCCATCACGGAATAATACGCTAAAATATTATGTGGAAATATCCACGAAATGAAACGCTGCTATTCTTCATCAGAGGTAAGAATATAGGCTAGTGACATATACAGTAGGCCTAGGTAGTACAGCAGTGGGTCTCAACCAGTGGTCTCAGTGCTGTGCTGGGGTTTACAGGTGGTCTGGTCTCCTGCTAAATGAAGGAGAGTTGGTAACCAAACAGACCCTTAGGCCTTTATAGATCCTTAGCTCTTTAAAATGAAATCAAATGGACGAGTGCAGGCAGTCGATCTCATGAGGTGCGTGAGTGGTCCCCCATCGGCGGCCTGGCCGCCCGGGGAATAGAAACTGCGGCCTGGCGGCGACTGTTCCGTCTGTGCGGTCTTCTGCACGCGCGACTGCAGTGCGCACGCGATTGTCTATTTTCATCATTACGTGCTGTAAACTAAAATGCCAACTGCATTTTAAATGCAACTGTAGAAACTATATAGAGCCTATAAATACAAATCGTGGAATTGCATGCCTATTATGCAGAGGCTGCGCAAGCAGATATATAAGGGTCCATTTGGTTTCAAACAGCTTATCCACGACTGAATATGTAATTGTTTGACATATTCTTTTATTTTTTAAATACATGTGTTGGCACATGTTGGGCAGAATGGACTCTGGAATATATCTTATTTTATTTTATTTGATTGGCACAATATAAATTGATTTTGCATGAAGAAAAAATCATTCTAAATATACATCGTGGTCGGATGGTATATTTCCAGACCAAAAAAAGCATCCTAAATATAAGCAAAGATTTACACCATGGTCGGAGGTGGCGTGTTTCCCGACGTATTTCAAGCCTAAATTTGTTCCTAAAAACATTGTTGAATTTGACCCCGAAGTTGAGAATTGTCCAAAATGCCGGTAAGAACAGATTATGGTTGTATTTTGGTCGTAAAGTGCTTGATGAATCGGGCCCCCTGTATTTATCAAGGTGCGAATCCTTTGTGGCCAATATCAACAGATCTGACAAAATCTAAATGCAAATATTCAAAGCCTACGGTCGTTCACACTTTAATTCTTGGCGTGAGCGGGCCGTTATTCTTTGTAGATATAATGAAAATAAATGAATTAGCCCATACAACAAATTAAATATAGCCATGTTGTAGCCATATAGGCCTAAAGCAGGGGTTCTCAAAGTGGGACTCGATCTGTGGGTTCCTTTAGGGGGGTCTAAATTGACGCATACAGGTCTGTAACTTAAAAGCATACAAATGGAACCAAATTAACCCATTAGGGTTCATTTGGTTCCATTTGTACACTGCAGAGTTAAGGGGAGACCTTGACATTTGAAACACTGATATAAAGCGTTTGTGATTACCTTTTGTGATACATTGGGGATCTGAAAAATGATTACCAAAAATATATCATGACACTCAAGTGTGTACATATTTTTTATTTCTCCTCTAGGATGTGTCTGGATGACTAGAGACGTCTGTATCAGGAGCCTGGAAGGGTTTACACATGCACCAGCTGCCATCTGACAATATTTTTGTAATATTTGTATGTCTCAATAAACATCAATGATAAGAATCCTTCATTCCTCTCATAGCAATACACAATGAAGATGTCCACTTCTGTTTCCCACGCAATAACATTGTCCTCAGCCTGTGAAACATTACATTAAAGGAACCATAACTATTGAAATTGCAGCTGTTTTTCTAAAGTTTCATATTCACAACATGTACCACGGTAAATAATATTCCCATGTAATAACACCAGGAAGGAAAGTTCATATATCTACAGTGCACGCATTTTAAACATTTTAGATTTCTTTTCATAAACCGAGTTCTGAAAAAAACAAATAAAGAGGCAGGGTTTCTGAACCCTTTAAGCATCATTAAGGGGCAAGAAATCTTGTGAAATATCAAGGATGATGATACACGAAAGAAGAAGGGGTTTCATGACCCTTTAAGGCATTATCATTTATCATGGTTAGAATATAATGTAAAAACTGATCGTGGCTTCTCGCAACTTATGTCAGTGTGTTTGTTTGATTGAATACTTTATTAACCGTTTGCAAAAAAGGTACATTGTTATACAAAAGGAGGCCAAGGGATATGTATTTGTGATGGGTATTCATGATCAAATCAACAGTTGTGCAGGGGGTTGGTGCCAGCCAGAGGTCCAGACTAGTGTTTAATATTTTCCGGGAAATATCAAATTTTAATTCCCGGGAACTTTCTGGCCTTTTCCCGGGCTTCCCGGAAATTCCCGTTAAAAAAATAATAATAATAATTTTCAATTAAAACTGTGGAATGTGCCTTTAACCAAGCTGAAATTCATTATAGATCCTATTGGGGGCGACATTGGGTAGCCCATCGTCTGAATTTCCATGTGTCTTTGAAAACAGTTGATCTGTAAGCTCACAACGCCTCGTAGATTAGACGCTATGTGAGCTTGTAGATCGGCAATTTTCAGCATGACACAACACTCCCACAACAAACTATAGCCTAATCAAGCTTAATGGGAGATGGACGAGGCTACGCACAACTCTTCCCAATGCAAAAACAATGTTCCTCAATGGCTCATTATAAAGCATCGCATAGGCCTACCTACAGTTACATGGATATTAATTTTGGGGGATATAACGTTTGCGAGATTTCCTTGTATATACTTACTGTTTGTTTAGACTTACTGTTTTCTTTTTTTTTTCCCCTTCTTTTCTTTACATATCTACTGCATAGTACTGTGTTCTATTTGTCTGTCATTCAATGTTATATGAGATACTTTAATGGTTTCCTGTTGAAATAAGCTTAGTCTTTTCATGGATCTCCTTTTAGTAGACCTTGTACCAGTGAACTGTACCGTCATGAAACGAGAGGAAACTGTACATTTTCCTATGCAAACTTCTAATAAAGCCTTCAATCAATCAATCAATCAATCAAAGATCATTCTTCATAGTTCACCCCAAAGAAAGCAAGGTATAGAACACAAAACTTGGCTAGCACTTACAGAATATTATGCTGTGTCTCTGTTGTCGTAAAGGGACTGTTGGAACACAGTATTAATGAGCTTTTAATGAGCCACCACGTTATATTTAATCAAACAACACGTTTATCTAGTATATGGGACATGTATTCCACAGTACTCTCCGTCCACCGCTTCCCATGATAGCCAAACCAAACTTCCATTCTCATGCTGAGAATCAGCCAGAAGAGAGTCAGAGAGAGATTCATTTGGTATTGGAATTGGCAGGATTATTGTAGCCCTGAAACATGCCCGGGTAGCTCAGTCGGTAGAGCTCTCGCCTTTGAACCGCAAGGTCATGGGTTCAATTCCGGGCACCGCCAATTCAGCCTATGAGTAGCACGGCTTGGCAAGTCGTGCGGCAAGTACTGGGAGCTGATGGTAGGTGTGGCGCTCCACCTCAGCAGTCCATCTCCCAGGGGTCTAGCGCATTGTAACGGGGACAGACTCCATCTCCCAGGGGTCTAGAGCATTGTAACGGGGACAGACTCCCGCGTGTTACCGGCTGATACCGACAATAAGCCACTCCCGACCTACTTGAAACATGACGGTCGTATGATACGACCAGCATGTTTCAGGGCTAGGATTGTTGTATAGCAAAGTCTTGTTGGGCAGGACATCACTGGGCATTCTGAATGACTCCAAAATGCAGTCCCTTCCAGCAAGAAGAATGTGCTCTCCAGATCCATGAAGTGCAACCTGTTAATAGATAAATAACATTTGAGTGTTGTTGCTATCTTTTACATTTCATCATATCTACAAAGACCAAGGGGTAAAATATAGTCCATATACTGTACCTAGTTGCCTATAATTAGGTGTAAACGGGACATTATAATGGCACATTAACACCGAATTATATGCTAATTTTGGGAGAGATTGGCTGGTGTGCTTATTGCTCACCCCATTAGAATTCAATAGAAACTGCACGGCCACTATAGTGCAACAACAACACAGCATAAAACATCGTAATGTCGAGTTAGTTATACTTTGATATTGAGGACATGGTTAATAAAAGATGCTCCACATGAAATTATCGCTAGCATGTCTATAGAGAAAGTGATACAGTATCTGGCTTAAAGTCCTGTTCGCAATTTGGTGTTAGGGGAGTTTCTCACCTGAACTGAGTCAGTGGGTCCCTAGACATGAAAAATCACTGAGGTGCTCGTCCGCCATAGTGCCAGGAATGGCGCAATGGCCAAATCAAATATGGCTGCCATCGGCTATGATGAAAATCCAACTTTTCTGTTTCTGGGTGTATATGCACATGTAATACCTCTATTTGGACTAATTGTGGTGTGGGGAATTCATTTCTGATATTGTTTTGACCATTTTGGGTGATTTGGACCTCAAAAGGTTATGGTCAAGGTCATTTTGCTATTCCGAAGACCGTGGGCCATAACTTGGCCATTGTTAGGAGTAAATACAGGTGCAGTAGGTCTAAATCAACTAATGCTGACATTTATAATTCATTTCTGACATTGTTTTGACCATTAAGGATCATCTTGTCTTTGAAATATCAATGTCAATGCCATTTTTCAAAAACGATTTTGTTCATTACTTGCACTTTTATAGTATTTTTTGTAAGTTTGTCACTATTTTATAGTAAGTTTGTTTTGTTTATAACAAAAGACATACTAGTGAGAAATACAACAAGTAAACATTCACATTTAACTTTAAAGGGGGGTTTTAAATGGGTGTTTAAATGAGCAAATAAGACTATTTACGAATAAAAGTGACAAATAAAATCACACAACAAAAGCACACACAAAATTAAATAACAATTTCCCTCAAAGTGCACCATATTGTGATTGTGTGCATCCAAGTTAGTATGATGTGTTTTTACAGGATGGATTTGCCATTGTTCCATGGCAAAATATGATGCACCGATATCCATCAGCAAGGCAGCCATATCCTCGAGAGTCGAAGTGTTCCTTGCATCCATCCATGTTCCATTGGTTCTAGTCTTTCCTCAGGTTCCTTGGCTGTTGCAAGCAGGTGGCAAGACATGCACTAGAAAGGTGCCTTGTTGGTATCAGCAGTTGTACTTCTCTGCTACCAATGCTGTGTCTTGTTCTGTCAAGGTCTTTGCCTCTCCAAAGTGTGTTAGATATTGTATTTGGTCAGAAGCCATAGCTGCATGCTTAGTGCCCACCTGGCCCATGCAGTCATCTCCAGTTTCCAAGGCATATGTCCCCTGATCACTGTCTTGGCTAGTGGTGCTCCAAGATGAGAGACTGCTTGATGCTGTAGAAGCATGTGCCGCTGCACACCTAGTGCCATACTGCTACCAGATCTACTTAATCCCCAGTGCTTGGAAGTATCACTACGACAACTCTCTGGGGTCCACTCATAATCCTGGCGACCCATTATTCCCTCCATTAGGTTACGGTTATGGGTAGGTTTAGTTATAATAGGGCCAGTTGACTCCACAATCCACATGTACCAGCAGCTTGGTGACAGCCTCCTCAATCTAGTTCAATCTTTGGGATCTCTTCACCTCCAGCCCTTTTTGCAGGGAGCCACTCATCATCATCAGAGATAACAGACGCACCCATCCCTCATCAACTTTACAAATTCTGGGTGTCTGAGGAGAACACACAGCTCTCCAGCTGTGTGTTCGGAATATGGTGTCCATTCAAGCTTGTGGCGATGTAGGTAGAACGGCTGCCTTGGAATCTGGAGGTTCCAGGGTCGATTTCTGGCTCCTCCTGCTTATTTGTCGAAGTGTCCTTAAGCAAGACACTGAACCCCTAACTGCTCCCGGTGAGCACCTTGCATGGTTTCATGGTGTGAATGTATGTGTGAATGTGTGTGTTAATGGGCAAATGTGAAATACATTGTACAGTGCTTTGGAGAAGAGCGCTATATACTGTAAATGCAGTCCATTTACCATTATCAGCTCTGTTGTCTCTGTTGATGATTTCGCTAGTGGAGAAGAGATCCCAGACATTTTGAATAGGATTGAGGAGGCTGACACCTGGTGCATGTTCAGCCTCCATTATAACTAAGCCTGTCCCTAACCTTCACTAACCTAATGGTCAGAATAATGAGATGTCGGAAATATGAGCGGACCCCAGAGAGTTGTTGTCTCCTTCACATTACTGCTATATTACACCCCATATTTCCAAGCACTGGGGATGAAGGAGATCTGGCAGCAGTATGGCTCTGGTGAGACTCACTTCTACTGCATCAAGCAGTCTGATCTTGGAGCACCACTAGCCAAGACAGTGATCAAGGCACATATGCCTTGGAGACAGGAGATGACTGCATGGGCCAGGTGAGGATTAAACATGTAGTTATGGCTTCTGACAATATCTAACAAACTTTGGAGAGGCAAAGACCTTGACAGAACAAGACACAGTATTGGTAGCAGAGAAGTACAACTGCTGATACCAACAAGGCACCTTTCTAGCGTGTTTCTTGCCACATGCTTGCAACAGCCAAGGAACCTGAGGAAAGACTAGAACCAATGGAACATGGAACATGGCATGACATAAAGGCTTATCCTGTTGTCCAGGACAAGTGCCCATACTATGGAGTGGAGGGAGCAAGGGGGTCATTAGCCGTCCTTTTGTTATTATTTCAATGTATGACATTTTTATCCGGACAAGTGACTTTTGTCCCCGGACAAGTGAATGGGAAATATACTTGTCCAAAGGACAACTGCCTCAAAAAGTCAATGTCAAGCTCTGATGGATGGAAGGAGCACTTTGACTTTTGTACACTCCTGCCATGTCTGAAGCAAGACACTCGACACTGATGGAGTTCTGTGCATCATATTTTGCCATGGAACAATGACAAATCCATCCTGTAAAAACACCTCATACTAACTTGCATGCACACAATCACAATATGGTGCACTTTGAGGTAAATTGTTATTTAATGTTGTGTGTGATTTTGTTGTGTAATTTTATTTGTCACTTTTATTCGTAAATAGTCTTATCTGCTCATTTAAACACCCATTTAAAACCCCCCTTTAAAGTTAAATGTGGATGTTTACTTGTTGTATTTCTCACTAGTATGTATTTTGTTATAAACAAAACAAACTTACTATAAAATAGTAACAAACTTACAAAAAATACTATAAAAGTGCAAGTAATGAACAAAATAGTTTTTGGAAAATGGCATTGACATTGATATTTCAAAGACAAGATGATCCTTAATGGTCAAAACAATGTCAGAAATGAATTATACATGTCAGCATTAGTTGATTTAGACCTACTGCACCTGTTTTTACTCCTAACAATGGCCAAGTTATGGCCCACGGTCTTCGGAATAGCAAAATGACCTTGACCATGACCTTTTGAGGTCCAAATCAACCAAAATGGTCAAAACAATATCAGAAATGAATTCCCCATACCCCAATTAGTCCAAATGGAGGTATTACATGTGCATATACAGAAAAGTTGGATTTTCATCATAGCCGATGGCAGCCATATTTGATTTGGCCATTGCGCCATTCCTGGCACTATGGCGGACGAGCACCTCAGTGATTTTTCATGTCTAGGGACCCACTGACTCAGTTCAGGTGAGAAACTCCCCTAACACCAAATTGCGAACAGGACTTTAAGCCAGATACTGGATTAAAGGAGCTAGCAAAATACATTGTTAGTTTCTATTCCCTAAATCTAGACGTTCTTGAAATAGTAAAATGCAAAGGACTGATAACATTCACAAGACTTAGAATTAGTGTTAACTGTACCTTTCGATATGTTGTTGCCTTTTATTTCATCTGGAAAAGTCCATAAAAACGAACAGTTACCCATATCGGACCAGTTACCCATATATGGAGAACCCTGCATGATTGTCAACAATTTTATGTCAAAACATATATGGGCATTACCAAATATGAGCATTCACATATGGGCTTGAAACGTATGTTAATTAGTAAAGCCAAGCCGGGCCTTGGCGAGTTATGGCCTGGGTTTGATGCCTGGGGATCTCCATATATGGGCATAAAGGGATTTTGTTTCTGGGAATGCCCATATGGACTTTTTAATTTATTTCATCCTTTATTAATAAAATATGTATCCATATACATACAATATATTTGATGCCCATAGTGCCATACATGGAAATCCCTATCTGAACCAGCCACACAGATATGGGCCATGACTTGGTCACCTGGCCAGTGATTATATCGATCACATCAGGGATCTTCATATATGGGCATAAAAGGGATTCTGGGGAATAGGCCTATAAGGACTTTTAAAATAGGTGATGTCACCTGTGATATCACCTGTGATGTCACAGTGACAAGGAAACCAACCCATATGTGTACTGACATAAAGGGCGAGGTCTCGCCAATTCTTGACCATCTGGCCAGTGATATACGTACGGTACGATATATCGGACCAGTTACCCATATATGGAGATCCCTGCATGATAGTCAACAATGTGATGTCAGCACATGCCCATATACCAAATATGGGCATTCCCAGATATGCCAAAGGAATAGCATATGCACATCCCCAAAACGTGTATAAGGTGCTGGATCCAGGAAACAGTGAATGAATAAGGGATAATGTCCGCACACGTATAATGCTCTCCCGTCTTTTAATTACAACCAACAAACAACGTTTCGCCCAGCAGGGCTTTCTCAAGTTACAAGTGAGTGGCATTGGAGCCTATAAATAGGTCATATTCCATGGTGGGTGTCATCAATCAATTAGTTAATGAACCAATAGAATTCAAATACATACATTTTAGAGCCATACACATGAACAATAGGTTAAAAAATCATCATGCAACCCAATCAGAGTATGATTGGGTTGCATTTACATATCACAAAGCATGAACATCTTACATACAATAGAGATACATGTTATTCTAGGCTATATATCTAAAGACACCCATACACAAAGACAAATCAAGCAGGATACTCAGAATATGCGTAGTACAGTAGCTATACTACGCTATATACTACGCAAATGATATTAGATCTCAGAATATGCGTAGTCCAGTAGCTATGCATTTTATGCAAGCTGGCCACAATGTATCTGCCTTAAGATACATTGGACTGGAGAAGGTAGAAACACTCCCAGTCTCCTCCCCTGCGGAGTCCGCAGGGGAGGAGACTGGGAGTCTCTCCTACTTAAAAGGGAGGCTTTCTGGATCTATGAACTTAGAACCCTAAAACCATTTGGGATGAATTTGGACTTGGACATTAGACCATTTCTATAATTGACCTGCTTGATCTGCGGAATGGCCAATGTGAAAAGGGTGCCACGTGTTCTTGGGTCTTTCTCTCCAAGTACCACCACAATAACTGATGTTAAACTGCTACACATACTCTATCCCAGCGATGCTACACCTACCCTAACCCCAACATAGATAGGAGGCATTTATATTAATTACAATAAATATATATGGGCTAATAATATAAGAATATTACATTTTTCACAGTTGTCAGTCAAAGTCATGCTGTTAAAAATGGTAACAATAACTGTAATTTCTTAGTTCTCACATGACAGATAGACACAGACAGACAGACAGACAGACAGACAGACAGACAGACAGACAGACTCTCTCTCTCTCTCTCTCTCTCTCTCTCTCTCTCTCTCTCTCTCTCTCTCTCTCTCTCTCTCTCTCTCTCTCTCACACACACACACACACACACACACACACACACACACACACACACACACACACACACACACACACACACACAGCAGAGAGAGAGAGAGAGAGAGAGAGACAGACAGACAGACAGACAGACAGACAGACAGACAGACAGACAGACAGACAGAGAGAGAGAGAGAGAGAGAGAGAGAGAGAGAGAGAGAGAGAGAGAGAGAGAATAAATCCCTTTTAACTGAACTGAATTGAGAGAGGGTGAGACTGAGAGAGAGAGAGACAGGCCGCCGCACCCCGCGCCACTGATAGTCCTGCACGTAGCCAGACAACACAATCTCCGAGGAGAGGAAAACTTGGAGCCTCTGATAGGGACTCGCTAGCCTATATACGGAATGCATGAAACAACGCCATTTCGAAGAATTTCTTATGTGCGAACTTTAAAGATAATTATAACTAGCCTACTCTATAGGCCTATTGTTCATTGTATTTTTTGTATAGGCCTAGTCAGTCAGTGTGAACAGCTGCCAAGCCTGCCACCCACTTGACTAGAGAACGATTTTTAAAACTATAGCCTACTCATGATAGGCTCAGTGGTGCTTTGGGATTTTCTTTTCTGGGGCTAAAAATTAACCCACAAACTATAGTTTAGTGATGAGTCATCACTTTTCTGGGGTCAGCTCAGTTTTTTGGGGGCCTGTTTTTTGCCCGAGGAATGTTTTTTGTGCAAAACAAATGCTTGCAATGGATTCAGAATCATGAAAAACCCCTAGTTAGACCCCTCACATGCTACTTAAAGAAGATTTTTTCCTATATAGTAAAGTGAAGGGACCCAAACTTGAACCCCACACCCCCTTGAATTCACCTTGATCCACTAAGAATATAATGGAAAACTTTTAACATGTTTTTGGATGACCCTAAGGATCACAAAAAACCTTGAACCATTACTATTGCAATTTATTTTGGGTCAAACCTCAGATTGACTGGCCTAAGTGCATAGTCTGCGTACAGTGTAGGCCTATTAATTGTTATGAATTGAGTTAACAACCTCCTTTCCTCTGTCCATAACTCAAATAACTGTTAACTTTACCTGTGACAGATGTGTTGTAACAGCTGCTCCATATCAGCAACATGTAGTGAAAAGACACATGTGAGACGGAATGAAGGGCCATGTTTTGCTCCTCTTGCCTCTGCAGTGCACAAAGGATCATAAAACGAGATTCTTTTTTACTTTCGGTTGCATCCATGATCCACCCACACTCTGAACTAGCCTCAACCTGCCACACTTCAGGCCTGGATATTATCAGGGGAGAAATCATGGAAGAAAACTAGTTCCAATTTGTTTCACAAATAACTGTATCAGTTATTTCTCGTCTTTGGATAAAATCCTGACCTGAACATGTGTTTACTATCAGAGCTACTTTTTCATATTTCACTTTAAATCCCTTAACAGTAATTTTAACAAAAGAAAAATACTTACTGTAGCCTACCCCAGCTTTAAGAAATTAGATTGTACCTTTGATAATCTCACAGTGCTGTCACTCTGAAGTGCTCTGGTGAGCAACCAAGTGAATGTTATTTAATTATAATCCATAAACTATAAACTATTGTTTATAACTGATGTATGTACAGTATGTAGGTACCACTAGGTGTCAGAGTTGAGTCATATTTATTGGCTACCTGAGGCCTCCAAGTCAAGCCACAGTGACTGGAGAGTTTTATTTAGCCTTCACCTGTGGGGCCGCATAGGCTTAAATAAAATATTGATTGATTGATTGATTGATTGATTGATTGATTGATTGATTGATTGATTGATTACTTTATTAGCAGTTCGTATAGGAAAAGTACAGTACAGTTCAGTTCAGATTCAAGGTCTATTAATAGGATTTAAACCCAAGAAAGCACTATGGCTTGTTTACATTGGTGTCCTTGTACTCAATTCATAGAGACATAAAAAGACAGAGGAACATACACAGTACTATGCAAAACACACCATATAACAGTCAGAAATCAGGTTTACAGACTGAATGCACAGGTGTTTCATGTAATCAATTTCCAACAGATGCCCAAAACTGTTGTTTTGGGGGGGTGCTGCTTTCAGTTCATTCAACCTCCTCTGTGTTGGCTAGCCCTTGGGAGCCCTTGGGAGACATATGTAGGCCTACTTCATTGCGCAAGGGTATTGTGCATTGAGAGTAGGTGATATACACCGAAAACAGTTGATGGGGGGTACAGTGGTGTGTAAACAGAGCTATAGAATAGAACAGAATAGATTTTTATTGTCATTGTCACAAGTACAACGAAATTAAAAGTGCCAAAACGATCAGTGCATCATCACAAATATAATATCTTAACAGGGTTCCCCAATTCGTTTTCCCCAAGGGCCGAACTAAAGGAGCTATAGTCAACTTTTTCATTGTAGGGCCGACACTTTGTTTACATCCTACTCTATAGACTAGAATGTAAACAAAGTGTCGGTCTGACAATGGCCAAAATGATTATATTATCATTATTTTAAGCTTTTTGTGGTCATCTTTGAATAGAAACACATAAATGAAGCTTATTTTTTTATAAAATATTTTTGAAACATTATTTTTATTTTAGCATCCGTTTTTCAAGAAAAGGTTGACTATAGCTCCTTTACAGTAAGTCTAGGGTACCAAGCCGAGGGCCACAGCATTGTGGGAGGCGGCGGCGACGTTCCTGCTGCTCCAGCGACAGTTAAATATAGTGATATACTAGTGTTTTTGCTGCTCTTATACCAACATTATTATAATTATTATTGGTTGTGGCTAATGTGGCACTAATAATTTAGCCATGGGATTCTTAAATCCTGTGTTAAGTGTCAAATAAGGAGAAATGCACTACTTAAAGTTAAAACAAAATAAGTTAAAAACCAATTAACCAGACTGCTTGAAAAGTAGGCCTAAGCCAGGGGTTCACAAACCTTTTTGTCTCAGGGCACCCCATGAATATTTGTTTTAATCCGAGGCACCCCTACATTATAATTTTCACTCCCAGCACCTTATATTTATAGCATGTCGTTGTTGTCGGGTGGAAACCTTGTATGTCCAAAACTGTTCGTTTTGTATTTATCATCTATAAAATGTACTAAACTAGTGAAAACAGCAGATCTACAAGCACAATTGCGAGGCGTTGTGTGCTTGTAGATCGGCTGTTTTCACTAGTTTTGTGCGACAGTCTTGTATGATGAAGCGTTGAGATAATAGCCATTTTGGTTAGAAGTGACTGAAAATAACTGTGTACTTCAAGTTAAAAATGATACTAAATATTTTTTCAAGTGTCCAAATAAATTCCAAATATCATCAAATGATCTCACGGCACCCCTGGACTGCCGTCGCGGCACCCCAGGGTGCCCCGTCACCCACTTTGAAAACCCCTGGCCTAAGCATCTGTTCTGTATAACAGCGGCCCTGTTGACAGTGCAGAGACATAATTGCCTTTCTTCTCTCTTTTAGACGGTAGTAGTTTCTCCCACATTATAAAGATGTTTAATCATATAATCTTTATCAACAAATGAAATAGAAAAAAGTACTCAATGTTGCATCACCCTTCTTTTGAGCCGAGCATGTGTGTGCGTGCATGTGAGTGCGTGTGTGAGTGCGTGTGTGAGTGCGTGCGTGCGTGTGTGTGTGTGTGTGTGTGTGTGCGTGCGTGTGTGCATGCGCGTGTGCGTGTGTGTCAGAGCATTTTACCACAAAGGAAATGTAGCCTAGCGCAGCTAGACTCTGTCTGGCTATGCCAGGCTAAAGGAAATGGGCTGTTCATTCATAGCAGCAGAGACACTGCACTCAGTCAGTGTCAGTCAGTCAGTTTGACATCATGACATTTACATCATCCTGTATAATATCATGTAAGTACTTTATATATATCTTATTTTACTATGCTTTGCCACTTGACTTCTCTCTCCCTCGCACGCACGCGCACGCACGCACGCACGCACGCACGCACGCACGCACACACGCACGCACACACACACACACACACAGAGAGAGAGAGAGAGAGAGAGAGAGAACAGATTTAGCTGTTCATAAACCATTTACTTATATACAGGATTTATGTTAGAGAACGGGGTACGAAACACTGCACTTGAATAACCCTGGATTTTATGAGATGATCTGTGATGTGCCTGGGCCTGGCTGTGTCAGGATAACCGAAATGACTGAGGAGGCAGCTGATTATGCTGGGACAATATTGTTTTTTTTTTAAATAATATGGTTTCATTCTGCTATTCCTATTCATTGATTTAACAACACAATATAATCTGAAAAGTTAAATATTGACACAAGAAAAACACATGTAAACATACTTCAATTAACACATATAGATTATGGCTACAGGACACACATTGACAGGTGCATTGTTGTTGGTACAGTATCACACACCTTAACAATTAGAATGCTGCAGATAAAATCACTCCACCATTGAGGGTTCATATGGCTGTGTATGGAAGACATATAATTATATAGCCTATTACCAGTAAGACGCCCTAAAGGGCAAGGTTGCGTTGAAACAACAAAGACTGACACAATGGGCCTTATTAAGAAGGCGCTATTTAACGAACATGTTAAGGAGATTCCGACTATTGAATAACGATTTGGAAGCATGGATAATTACCATCTACCATCATGACATCTGTCGTGTGAGTGCGCTCAGCAGCCGCTGAATTAGTCATATTTTTGATATTTTCATAAAACTTTACAAAAATAATTCTGTCTGTCTGTCTGTCTGTCTGTCTGTCTGTCTGTCTGTCTGTCTGTCTGTCTGTCTGTCTGTCTGTCTGTCTGTCCGTCTCTCTCTCTCTCTCTACAGTGGTGTATCTCATCCTCTGTTGTGGACCTGTTCAACCAGAAGGTGAGACAACTTCACTGCATTGCATTATATATTATATATATAGGCAGTCCAGGAATATATATATATATATATATATATATATATATATTTATATATATATATTTATATTTATATATTATATTTTATACTGTCGAGGAGAAACAGCCATCTATAGTTACAGTATGTACAGTATCTTATGTACCACAAAACTAACATTTATCATGATAACACAAAAAAACATATTCTTTCTTTCTGTCTTTCTTTCTTTCTTTCTTTCTTTCTTTCTTTCTTTCTTTCTTTCTTTCTTTCTTTCTTTCTTTCTTTCCAGTGTCTCTGAAAGTCAGAGTCTCTGGAACAGACACAGAGAGATCACAGTTTTTAAAAGATGACCACATCTCACTGAGCTGTGAGGAAGAACAGAAGCCTGTAGATGGATGGACTGTGACAAGAAATACCACCAGTAAGACTGGTGGAACCTGTGATAATGACTGGGGAACCATTGATGGTATGATTTTAAATCCAAAATTCAACGCCCACAAGAGGCAAAAACTAAAGCACTGTTCTTTTACAAAAGTCTTTCTGCTACAGAGTAGGCCTACCTCAAAATAATGTGGAACACTAGAGAGTGAATCAGTTGTACCTGTAAAGTACTGTCAAGAATTGCACGATAAAGAGGATTTAAATACAAACAAATCAATGCAATGACACTGAAACTGAACTCAGGTGTGCATTGCTTTCCTTTATAAAACTATCTGACACATATCTTAATGTATATACATGAGAGATGATACGATTCAGAGAGGATATATCACATACTGAAAACCAGTCCGAGGAAGAAAACTTTTCACGTTGGCCTGTTATATATATTTTAAATATTTCTCGTACACATTTTGTCCTAATATCACAGAAATTGGTGTTATGTCTATAGTCGTGGCTGAATTCCGAACATTGCTGGCCCTCAATAACCTACCTGACCTGGCAGAGACCTGTGCACCGAGAAGCACTTTTGGTAGTCGTAATTTGATTTGGTGTGATTTGATATGATAAATAATTTTTAACTGAAAACCCTCTTTTCTTTTCATTGTGATTCTGTAGGAGGTTCCTGTACCATCACCTCGTTTCAAGGAGACACTGGAGTTTACTGGTGTCAGTCTGAGTCCACGGCAGAAATCAGCCGGTCCATCCACCTTAAGATCTCTGGTACAATCAATATATTTACACATTTAAGTGCTAAAATGCTGTATTTCGGTGCATGAATCCAACAGTGCAGTAAAAACACGAGATATAATTTTAGTAATGAAAAATTAAAAACTTTAAAAAGTACCAAAATACCTATAGATGTTCATAAATGTCTTTTGCTAAATAATTTACCTCACGTTATGTCAATCACGTTTGCACACTGCCGCGCATTTCGAATTCATTTTCAGACCAGGGTTGATTTTTTCCGATTTTCACAACTGTCGCCAGTGGGCCCCTTGCTCTCTCTCTCTCTCTCTCTCCTCTCTCTCTTCTTGGCCTGCGGATTTCGAATTTCCAAAAAGAAAAAAAAAAGAAAAAGAAAACGCAGCAGTGTGCAACCAGCTTAACTCAACATGTTGGTTCTATAGATGTTCATAACTCAACATGTTGGTTCTATAGATGTTCATAACTCAACATGTTGTTTCTAGATGTGATCCTGGAGAGTCCTGTACTTCCTGTGCCAGAGGGAGGTAACGCCACATTCCGCTGCCTGTATAAAGACAAGACAAAGAAAACATCCTCTGACCTCGCAGCTGATTTCTATAGAAACGGATCCTTCTTCAGGACAGAGTCTACAGGACAGATGACCATCCTCCATGTCTCCAAGTCTGATGAAGGATTCTACAAGTGTTCCATCTCTGGCCGTGGAAAGTCACCAGAGATCTGGGTGGATGTGAGATGTAAGAAAGTAATGAGATGAATAAATAAATGAATACATAAATATATTAATTACCAGACAAAAGCCTCACTAGGTATAATCCTTGGTATTTCTGTCCTATTCTTCAAAATGTAAATGTTTAAATATCTGCTGAGATTTAATTGTTATTGTTATTGTGATTGACATTTAAAGCGATTCACAGCTCTATAAACCTGCGTCTTGTAATGTTGTGCTTCAGATTCTTCAGCCAACAACAAGGACCAAGACAAACCAGAGCCTTCCTCTATGCCTTCATATGTCTACCCTCTGGTGGGGTCTGGGGTGTGTATCCTTCTGCTGATCCTGGGTCTGTTTCTGTGGAACAAATACAGAGGTATATATGTTTACACGCGCACACACGCACACACAACACACAACAGCAAATTAGAGAAGCTGTAAGCAGTAGGAATATGAGTGACGATGATGTCATTAAGGCATTAATGAAGGAAGCAGGATTAAAGGACTGAGTTAAACACTTACAGTAAACCCTATATCTCATTCCTCATGGAACGGTGTCACTCAGGGTTCTATACCAGGACCCCTCATTTTATCCCTCTACACCAGACGTCTTTGCACAGGAGATCCACAAGCTCACACTGTGTCGCAATGTGGCGTGTTATCGTGAGCGTATCGATCTATTTGTGCCAAATGTTTGTCGCCCACAGAATAATGACGCTAGGATGCATTGAGAAACCTTTTCTCAAAGTCTTGTGGCCCTCTATGTTCTAACTGTTCAGAGGTTATGTGCGCTTCTGTGACAGGCCATGTACCCTTAGTTTAGGCTAATCAGTGTGAAGAATTAGTCAGTGCTTTTACAGCTAAAATAAATGGTAAATTGTAATTTGTGCATTTACCGATATAACACTTTTTATCCAAAGTGCTTTACAATGATTGTGCATTACATTCACACATTCACACCGATGGTGTAGGAAACCATGCAAGGCACCAAACTGCTCATCGGGAGCAACTAGGGGTTCAGAGGCTCAAGGACATTTCGACACTAACTCTGGGGGAACCCGGGATCAAACTGGGAATCTCGCAGTTCCCATCTGGCTGCTATTTCGGCCCCTAAAAACATACTTCAGATCTAGTTTAGTGTTATCTGGCGATAACATTTCCTCCTTGATGAAGGTCATTATTGTTCATTAGGTATAATATTTAGTATGAGCTGATGATGATATTAAATGTTTGTGTGTTGCAGGCTGTAGGCCAGGCACACGCAGTGAAGATGTGACGTATGCTGATGTGAGGGTGTCAGCTCAACCCAGAAGGAGGACAGGTACAGTCACACTCATACATCTATATACTTATACACCTATACTATACATCTATATACGGTACATATACGTCTTCTGTATATACACATCTATATCAAATACTTATAGATCTATGAAGTTGTGAAATTAATAACAAATCAGAACATTTAGGTATACGTTGTTGAATACATGACCTGCTGGCCAGCATGTTTTTAAACTGTCCAGTTGAGCAGAATACACATGAGACTTGATCCACAAAATTCCACCCTACCCTCAGATCAGCAAATGATTTTATTTACCCCATAGTTGCCCCATATACACACATACTGTATGGGGCAACAGTGTTAGAGCATTGTTTAACACTCCAAATGGCCACAACTTACACTCTGATCGGCACTATATATATATATATATATATATGTCACGGTTTGTTAGAGAAACAGGACGGTCGAGAAACGGAGCACTCGTGGTGCCCGCACGGGGCGGAACAAGCGGTCGCCCACAACAACGTCCTCCAGGCGGAGCCACTCGATTGTCCACGACATTGCAAGCGGCGCGAAGGCCAGCGGACCTTGGTCCTGCTCTTCGCCCCCGAGCGCCGCAGGCGCGAGTGGCCGCGAAGAGCGGGCCAGGGCCGCGCGGCCGGCGGAGCGCCGCGCGAGTTACGAAGCCGTGGTGAATGCAATCGTTATATTTATGCCCAGGCCGTAAGGCCTGGGCAAGCCCACGATAAACGCTCATAGTAAGCTAATGGCTAAGCTAATGGCTAAGCTAATGGCTAAACACCGCCCAGCTAGGCTAGTAAATAAAGAAAGAGAGTCGCAAACGAGTGACGTCAGCGCCTGCACTAGTGAATGGCTGTCTATGGGCTGTCGTCGCCATCTGGTGGTGATTAGTGTGTGGTGAACGACAAAACAAGCGCTCTTACTCTTACCGTCCTGAGTTACTCAAACATACTGTAACATATATATATATATATATATATATATATATAATAGGGCTGGGATGCGATTAAACATTTTAATCTAATTAATTACACAACAACGTCCTCCAGGCGGAGCCACTCGATTGTCCACGACATTGCAAGCGGCGCGAAGGCCAGCGGACCTTGGTCCTGCTCTTCGCCCCCGAGCGCCGCAGGCGCGAGTGGCCGCGATGAGCGGGCCAGGGCGAGTTACGAAGCCGTGGTGAATGCAATCGTTATATTTATGCCCAGGCCGTAAGGCCTGGGCAAGCCCACGATAAACGCTCATAGTAAGCTAATGGCTAAGCTAATGGCTAAGCTAATGGCTAAACACCGCCCAGCTAGGCTAGTAAATAAAGAAAGAGAGTCGCAAACGAGTGACGTCAGCGCCTGCACTAGTGAATGGCTGTCTATGGGCTGTCGTCGCCATCTGGTGGTGATTAGTGTGTGGTGAACGACAAAACAAGCGCTCTTACTCTTACCGTCCTGAGTTACTCAAACATACTGTAACATATATATATATATATATTATATATATAATAGGGCTGGGATGCGATTAAACATTTTAATCTAATTAATTACAGGCTCTGTGATTAATTAATCGCAATTAATCGCATTTTAATTGCACATCGATATTGACCTGAGAAGCTTTTTTTTTTCAAGTAAAACACATTTTGTTGTACGAGTGAATCAACGAGTGAGTTTTTTTAATCTAAATTTCGCATCCACTGGGCCAAGCAAAGCGCTCTGATCGGCTACTTCTCTCTTTGCGTTTGTTGTCTGTTCTTGGTTGGTGCAAGCTATGATCGGTATGCCCGAAACTGAAGGTTCTGTTGTGCAAAAACTAAGTGCGATTAAAATGCGTTAATTATTTTAATCGCGTTAATTTTCTGTAAATAATTAATCGCAATTAATCAGTTAAAGTCCCACGCTATATATAGTGCGTGTGCACGTACACGTGCACGTGCGTGTACATTATATAGTTAACAATTGATGTTTGTTATGTTTGTTTCAGATCAGACTCCTGCAGATCAAGCCATCTACTCCATGGTCAACTCTGGTCAGTCACTATTAGTCAGGGTATATTATAAGAAAGAATGAAATTCCTTACCAAATAAATGTCTCCACCAATGTGTTTGTAAAGGTGTCTAGAAACACATCTCAAAGACTGCAATTCAGTTTCCTTAGGGGAATATGTGACAGCTGCTGAAAGTTGGGGTACCATTAACTTTACTATACAGGTGGAAAATAATAAGGGTAACAATAAAACAAATACGGGTAATAATAATAATCTGCTTTATGTAGCATATGAAGGGTCAAACTAGGGTTTTATTCTTGGGGGGATAGCATACAGTAGAGAGAGAGAGATGGGGAGAGACATGCAGGTCACCAGGAACGGGACTCGAACCCATGACAGGCCGTCAGGCTACTCAGAGCCTATTGTGCTTTGGCAAAACAGTTTGTGAAAAAATACAGTTGTTACAAATATTAAGAGACAAGTCACATGAAAACAAAACCTATTCTCCAAGGAAGAGGGATCTCTTTTGTCTCTTGGCATCACTTCAAGGGTCCTTCCATCTTCAACCACTTATCTGGAATCGGGTTGTGGGGGTAACAGTTCCAACAGATATTTCCAGTGTTCCCTCTCCTGACCAACACTATCCACTCTCTCCGGGGGTAGGCCTATCCTGAGGCGCTCCTCTGCCAGTGGCGATCCACTCCCAAGTCTCTCTCGAGTGACTGGACTTCTCACCCTATCTCTAACTCATTTCATCCGCTTGTACCCACAACCTTTTTCTTTAGGTCATGACCCACATTTCATGACCATAGGTGAGGGTAGGAACAAGCAATACTCTGTAGACGGAGAGCTTTGCCTTCTGGCTCAGCTCTATTTTTGTCACACCAGTGCGATTCAGCCACTGCAATACCATTCCTGCTGCTCTGATTCTCCGGCTGATTTCCTGCTCCGTCCTCCCCTCATTCTTGAACAAGACCCTGAGATACTTAAATTACTTCACCTGGGTCTCATTTCCTAGTCTGCTACTGCTAATCCTACTCCAGCATTGGTGGGGGACAGACGTGTACTCAAACACACAGAACCACTACACAGCATGGGGCTCACAGGGAAGTGAAGGCTCTAGAGTTAACTAAAGGTTATTTAGACTATTTTGGTTAGTGTAACTGAATTATTGTATTTTGCTATTTACAATCGACAGAACGCCTGCAGACAGGTCAGTGCACAGTTCACCACAGTGCACCAGGCTGGCAGCCATGTCTGTTTTTTCTTTTTTCTTACCTGCTGCTTCAACTAAATTTATAACGAAAAAACTCATGGATGCACCTCGGACATATATTCAGTGATGTAGCCTGATCATCAGAGTTTTGGGTCTCGCAACATTATACCCCTCACTCGGGTGACCCAGACGGGTTTGATCAAGTCCCGACTTAAGTCCCCAGTAGCTACCCACGATCAGTCCTATTGGGGAAAGACAGGGCCATACAATTTGCCGCTCCGGAACTACTCTGCCGAGACTGGGAGAGGAAATCAGGTGCTTGGAAGGACTAGGCTCTGTGGATTGGCTCCTGTCCGGGCCCCTCCACACAGGTTGCTCAAATTCACCGCTCCAATTCAAAACGATGGTTTGATTCTTTTAATTATACATCTTTTTTTTTTTTTTTTTTCGTATTTTGGGCACATTTGACCCGCTAACACCAAAAGTGTCAGCAGGTTTCGAACACAATGCAAGGGTTAATATTGATGACATCAGAGATCTCCATATATGGGCGTACAAGGAACAAGTACGGAATGGTTAGCACCGCTCAAATAGGGACAAGAACTGACAGATACAGAGATATCCATATATGGGCATGAAAGTGACAGATGGTAAGACGGAATACATTTCCCAGTGGATTCATTGTGAATCGCGTCAGGGCAACCACACTTGTATAAGACATACCCCCCCTCACCCCCCCCTTAAGTGCAACATGCAATGGGTATTTTTCTATGTATTGAAACTAATGCTGACCACAGAATGTTCATCTCTTTCTGAGAACAAGGTCTGACTGCCAGTCAGTTGACTGCTCTCTACATGGTGAGGCATTGTGGGTACATATAGGCATTACATAGGAGTAGAATTGTGCAAAGATGATGTGGTTTTAACCCTTTTCCTGTCTGCTGCAGAACTCACCACCCCAAGTACAATACTTAAGAAAATGTAGGCCTACTGGTTGCTATAGAATAAGTATCACACCTAGATAGGCCGCTGTAGGGCTATTACTCTTGTTGCTAACTTAATTGAAAACATTGATTGATTGATTGATTGGAGACTTTATTAGAAGTTTGCATAGGAAAAGGTACAGTTTCATGATGGTACAGTTCACTGGTACAAGGTCTACTAAAAGGAGATCCATGAAAAGACTAAGCTTATTTCCACTGGAAACCATTGAAGTATCTCATATAACATTGAATGACAGACAAATAGAACACAGTACTATGCAGTAGACTTGCAACATTGTCAGCTTTTTTTAATAATCTCAAGAAGTTCAGTAATATATCATCAAACATCTAACAACAATATGAACTAGTGTTTATAACAGAGTGACTGACAATGACATACTGTATCACAAGTCATTGTGAAACAATATGATTCATGGTCACACACTATTTCAGTAATAGGCCTATAATTACATTGATGACATCTTTTTGTATTTTTATTTTTAATGTATGCCTTGTATGGTAATAACAATGAGTCAATATACAAACATACTGTAGGTGTTGAATTAACTGTGGAAAAAGTAATTGGTTTACTTATTGGAGTCATTGGACTAACAGCTATTTCACAAAACTTGAAGAACAAGGCACTGGATTAATAAAGCTTGCCTGTTAGCCTGGGCCGGAGCAGGCTAACTTCACAGCTTAATCCCCATGGTAACTTTAATGAAACCGAGTCCTGGCTTAATCCAGGTTAACTGGCTAGGCAAATCTGACGAGATAACAACAAGCCAGCTACTCTGATGGCTGGGTGTGACCTTTTATACAGCCAGCAGTCAGGTGTCTCAGCTGTCCTGAATATTGGGTGATTAGCCTGGGAGTCACATGACTTAAGACAGCTCTGCTCACTACACTTAAGCCCTTTGCACACAGGCGCGTTTACCCGCATGGAAAACATTGACGATTTAATTTTTTTCAAAAGAAAGCAAAGATTCTCTATGACCTCATGCACACCGGCTCCGAATTTGTGGCTGCGGCAAGTGTGTTTTTTCCCGATCGAACCCAGTTCGATTCCTGCTTCTTGTCGCATGCGTTAAAAACTCATTGACTCCTTTTATGAGTTTTTTTTGGATCCAGAGTCTGGATTCCGCACAGCCTTGCACACCAAATCCAATGCGTTTTAATCATGCAGCAAACAGGGAAAACAAGGAGCTAACTATGTCTTTTTAGACACAATAAGACGGCAATTTCTTTATTACTATTTTCAGTAACACTACTAGCCCCCGTAGTTACATCTGCCCATCTGACTCACCTGACAGTGAGGAGCGCCCACCGGGGGAACGTAGGGCCTTCATCCTACTCCTCCCACCCAAGGTCACCCAAAGTCAGCCTGGGAGCTGGTGTATTTCCAGACGGATCTCCCGAATATACCACCGACAAAATAACATTGATGAATCTGACCACTAATGTAGGAATTGTCGGAAATGCCGGTGTTTTATTGTGTTACAGATGGTGATGTTTGAGCGAAGCAGAGTCCTCTTTGACAACTGAAAGGTCACCTACCTTGCATGCACACACGCACGCGCGTGCACACATATTTTGATTTGATTTGATTTTGATTTATTTATTTGCACAATAAATAAATAAAAACAATACATATTAACATTATTAAATAGCATGAAAATAAGTGCAGGCCGAGAAAGGAACCCCGTATAGGGCTTGTACAAGGTTCTCACCTAAAGTAACTAGTGCATCTAGTTTCCGTGTTTCACAACACACACACACACACACACACACAAACACACACACACACACACACACACACACACACACACACACAAACTAGTGCATCTAGTTTCCGTGTTTCAAGTGTTTCACAACCCCCCTCCCCCATGTGCAAGCAGTTCCGTCCAACCTTAACCACAGCAGTTCTCTGAAAACAACCTCCAACCAGTCAGTAACATTGTGTGTTGTGTGTGTTATTGTGTTGCAGATGGAGATGTTTGAGTGAAGAACAGAGAGAATGCATGGTGACAACTACACTGTGTCACTGCTGGCAGATGCTAGAGCTGAACAATCTGGAGTTTTAGAGGGATATTTATTTCACTTTCAAACATGTTTTGGGGTCATTTTAACATCTACTCAGGCTTTTGTAAGATAGAACTCCTCCATAATCAACTTCCTCAAACCACAATCACCCACTCATAGTGACACCACAGAAGATCAGAGACACACCTTCCTTGACTCCTTCAGGTCAAAGCTAAAGATGGGGTGCCATGATCCCCCCCCCCCCCCCCCCAATTATGATTATGCTAAGAGGAAGATTTTTTCAAAAAAATTGTACAGAAAGTGTTTCATGTTGCCAAACCTACCAGTACATTAAGTATGCCTGGTTGTCAGGTAGGTGGTGGTGACCCAGCTGAGGTTAGCCACACCCACAGTGTTGGGTGCATGGTAAAAGGGGAGGGGAAGAGTTTATGATGTCATTAAATCTGTGTTTTTCGACTGGGCCTTTTGACTCAGAGGCTTTCAGCTTTCAGGAAGTAACCAGAAATATACAGGGAAGACAAATGTGCACATTATTACCCCACCTGGAGGTCTGTTAGAGTAATCTTAACTCCATAGACACATACGAAACAGAAAAAGTACAAAACTATGGCACCACATCTTTAAATACCATTCGTTCTCCTCCACTCCACCTGTCCTGACTGCCGCTCCACAGCCAGGGATCTCCCAGCCTCTCTGCTGCTTGGCCAACATCCACGGAGACACCGCAGAGCGAGGTAAAGCGAGCGAGTCGCCGTGTCGACCGTTGTGAAGTTCGCATGAGCCGACTCGGCGCCATTAGAAGTTGTAAACCAGTGGGCCAGAATAGTAAATCTTCGTCCCCCCGACTTTTGGCACCCACCGTTGTGCTCGTTGCCAAACGCCAGGTCACAGTGATGGAGTGATTGGGTGCGTGAACCTTTTGCATTCCACTCCTCGCTTCCCCACAGCTCTGGTACAAACCACCTTTCCCAGCCAGAATATCCCTACTAGTGGGCCAGTGGGCAAAAATACATAAAATGACCACATTATTAAATACATAAAATGACCACATTATTTTTGCCCCTGTTTTAGGATAGTTAAGGTAATTCTTGGGCTGGGCGAGGGCCAATCCTTCAGTAGCACCAGCCCACACACGATTGGCTCACATGATTTTTTACATCGTTTTTATTTTCTTGCAATGTAGCACTTTGACATATGTGTCAAATATAAAGAGTGTTAAGAATAAAATGTATTATTATTATTAATTATGTCGAGGAGCTAAACCATTGCTCATAGCATAAAAGCAGGAAAGTCAATTTAGATTTTAGCGTTGGCAATTCATTAAAAATAGCAGTAAATTCTTTTACATTTTCAGGAGGCCAAAGGGAGGTAAATGCGGCCCCCTCTCTTGTTTTACCCCAATTTCTCCTATGTACATACAGTGTTTTATTTAAATTTTGTGATGGTGTTGTACTTTTCATACTATGTTGATGAATTGAATGTATAGGACCTCAGTGGAAACAGGTTTTTGTGTTATACTTTTAGATTAAGTGTGTGACCATACTGCTGTTTGCATTTCTGTTTAATAAAATAGTCAATCAATCAAAAATCTACAAGCTTGCAGCACATCGCTTGTACATCCAGTCGTAGATGTCACATAACCCCAGTCCTAGCCTCCCTGCACTGGCTTCCTGTTGTTTTCAGGATTCGTTTCAAGGTCCTGGTAATAACCTATAGAGCTCTGCATGGCCAAGCACCAGCATATTTAACTGACCTGCTTGAATGGTATGAGCCCACTAGGACCCTGAGGTCAGCAAACCAGGGTCTACTGACCGTCCCTCAGACAACCTATGTCACTAAAGGTGACAGAGCCTTCCAGGCTGTAGCTCCTAGTCTCTGGAATGCCCTTCCGCAGGACCTGAGAGCTGCAAGGTCTGTAGGTATTTTTAAGAACCAACAAAAAACCCTTCTGTTCAGGAATGCCTTTGCTGATTTTGGATTTTGATTTTGTCCTCTATGTAATATGTCTGTTGTTTTTCAGTTTTATTTTACAGTTACTTTCATTGTTGTATTTTTAATGTATGTCAAGCACTTTGTGAGTCTTTCTCTGTGAGAAGTGCTATACAAATAAAATGTACTTACTTACTTACTTACTTACTTACATCTGCTATTAAAAAAAATAGATTTAGAAGGCATTTGTAAAGGTGAATAATACATGTAATACAAATTAATATGACTGACTGTACACATGATCTTTCATCTTCTTTAGTGCTAATATTTTTGACATTGACAAACATAGTCCAGTTATAAGGAATGTGTAGACATTTTAGACATTTAACCAATGTAATCACAGTGATGACGTCAATTCTAAATAGTACAAACGGATATAAAACAAAGATTTGACAGGTGGGGCTGTCTAATACAGTATCTGGCTTAAAGTCCTGTTCGCAATTTGGTGTTAGGGGAGTTTCTCACCTGAACTAAGTCAGTAGGTCCCTAGACATGAAAAATCACCGAGGTGCTCGTCCGCCATAGTGCCACGAATGGCACAATGGCCATATCAAATATGGCCGCCATCGCCTATGATGAAAATCCAACTTTTCTGTTTCTGGGTGTATATGCACATGTAATACCTCTATTTGGACCAATTGTGGTGTGGGGAATTCATTTCTGATATTGTTTTGACCATTTTGGGTGATTTTGACCTCAAAAGGTCATGGTCAAGGTCATTTTGCTATTCCGAAGACCGTGGGCCATAACTTGGCTATTGTTAGGAGTAAAAACAGGTGCAGTAGGTCTAAATCAACTAATGCTGACATGTATAATTCATTTCTGACATTGTTTTGACCATTAAGGATCATCTTGTCTTTGAAATATCAATGTCAATGCCATTTTTCAAAAACGATTTCGTTCATTACTTGCACTTTTATAGTATTTTTTGTAAGTGTGTTACTATTTTATGGTAAGTTTGTTTTGTTTATAACAAAATACATACTAGTGAGAAATACAACAAGTAAACATCCACATTTAACTTTAAAGGGGGGGTTTTAAATGGGTGTTTAAATGAGCAAATAAGACTATTTACGAATAAAAGTGACAAATAAAATCACACAACAAAAGCACACACAAAATTAAATAACAATTTCCCTCCAAGTGCACCATATTGTGATTGTGTGCATCCAAGTTAGTATGATGTGTTTTACAGGATGTATTTGCCATTGTTCCATGGCAAAATATGATGCACCGATATCCATCAGCAAGGCAGCCATATCCTCGAGAGTCGAAATGTTCCTTGCATCCATCCATGTTCCATTGGTTCTAGTCTTTCCTCAGGTTCCTTGGCTGTTGCAAGCAGGCGGCAAGACATGCACTAGAAAGGTGCCTTGTTGGTCTCAGCAGTTGTACTTCTCTGCTACCAATGCTGTGTCTTGTTCTGTCAATGTCTTTGCCTCTCCAAAGTTTGTTAGATATTGTATTCGGTCAGAAGCCATAGCTGCATGCTTAGTCCCCACCTGGCCCATGCAGTCAGCTCCAGTTTCCAAGGCATATGTCCCCTGATCACTGTCTTGGCTAGTGGTGCTCCAAGATGAGAGACTGCTTGATGCTGTAGAAGCATGTGCTGCTGCACACCTAGTGCCATACTGCTACCAGATCTACTTCATCCCCAGTGCTTGGAAGTATCACTACGACAACTCTCTGGGGTCCATCCTGGCGACCCATTATTCCCTCCATTAGGTTAAGGTTATGGGTTGGTTTAGTTATAATAGGGCCAGTTGACTCCACATGTACCAGCAGCTTGGTGACAGCCTCCTTAATCTAGTTCAATCTTTGGGATCTCTTCACCTCCAGCCCCTTTTGCAGGGAGCCACTCATCATCATCATCAGAGATAAAAGAGTCGACATCCCTGATCAACTTTACAAATTCTGGGTGTCTGAGGAGAACAAACAGCTCTCCAGCTGTGTGTTCGGAATATGGTGTCCATTCAAGCTTGTGGCAATGTAGGTAGAACGGCTGCCTTGGAATCTGAAGGTTCCAGGGTCGATTTCTGGCTCCTCCTGCTTATTTGTCGAAGTGTCCTTAAGCAAGACACTGAACCCCTAACTTCTCCCGATGAGCACCTTGCATGGTTTCATGATGTGAATGTATGTGTGAATGTGTGTGTTAATGGGCGAATGTGAAATACATTGTACAGCGCTTTGGAGAAGAGCGCTATATACTGTAAATGCAGTCCATTTACCATTATCAGCTCTGTTGTCTCTGTTGATGATGTCGCTAGTGGAGAAGAGATCCCAGACATCTTGAATAGGATTGAGGAGGCTGACACCTGGTGCATGTACAGCCTCCATTATAACTATCCCTATCCCTAACCTTCACTAACCTAATGGTCAGAATAATGGTATGTCGGAACTATGAACTGACCCAAGAGAGTTGTTGTCTCCTTCACACTACTGCTATACTACACCCCAATTTCCAAGCACTGGGGATGAAGGAGATCTGGCAGCAGTATGGCACTGGTGAGACTCACTTCCACTGCATCAAGCAGTCTCATCTTGGAGCACCACTAGCCAAGACAGTGATCAAGGCACATATGCCTTGGAGACAGGAGATGACTGCATGGGCCAGGTGAGGATTAAACATGTAGTTATGGCTTCTGACCGAGTACAATATCTAACAAACTTTGGAGAGGCAAAGACCTTGACAGAACAAGACACAGTATTGGTAGCAGAGAAGTACAACTGCTGAGACCAACAAGGCACCTTTCTAACGCATTTCTTGCCACCTGCTTGCAACAGCCAAGGAACCTGAGGAAAGACTAGAACCAATGGAACATGGAACAGGGCATGACATAAAGGCTTGTCCTGTTGTCCGGGACAAGTGCCCATGCTATGGAGTGGAGAGAGCAAGGGGGGTCATTAGCCGTCCTTTTGTTCTTATTTCAATGTATGATATTTTTATCCGGACAAGTGACTTTTGTCCCCGGACAAGTGAATGGGAAATATACTTGTCCAAAGGACAACTGCCTCACAAAGTAAATGTCAAGCTCTGATGGATGGAAGGAGCACTTTGACTTTAGTACACTCCTGCCATGTCTGAAGCAAGACACTCGACACTGATGGAGTTCTGTGCATCATATTTTGCCATGGAACAATGACAAATCCATTCTGTAAAAACACCTCATACTAACTTGCATGCACACAATCTCAATATGGTGCACTTTGAGGTAAATTGTTATTTAATTTTGTGTGTGATTTTGTTGTGTAATTGTATTAGTCACTTTTATTCATAAATAGTCTTATTTGCTCATTTAAACACCCATTTAAAACCCCCCTTTAAAGTTAAATGTGGATGTTTACTTGCTGTATGATAAGCCGAATTATGATACATAATTCTGTGATTTGTGTACGAGGCTCATATGACCATATAAGGATATATTATGAACTGAACTTACAGTATAGAGACCACATTTTGGTCGGATACTTTAAGTTCAGGCTAATAGATTACAGGTCATAGTAACTTTGGTTGCCCTGACTACGAAATCATGATATACTGTATGTCACTAGTGGAAAGTTACCAACACTACGTGTCATTGTCTTCCTTGTTATGATCTGGGAACAAATGAATGAGTCCCACGATCTTATACTGTCATAACTGTACTCTTTATATACATGTTCTCTTCCATCTTGGAAGAGAGAGAGATTTAGAAAGCTGCCACTAGGATGGTATGCTCACTGTCTGTCTTCCTTGTCTGCTCTCTTCAAATACAGCAATCTAAGATATACGTCCTTTGGTCTCTGTTTTATTTTGGTTATGGATTTTATCCATATTCCATATTTATTTCACTTAATTAATTAATTTAACACTGTATTTCTCACTAGTATGTATTTTGTTATAAACAAAACAAACTTACTATAAAATAGTAACACACTTACAAAAAATACTATAAAAATGCAAGTAATGAACAAAATCATTTTTGAAAAATGGCATTGACATTGATATTTCAAAGACAAGATGATGCTTAATGGTAAAAAACAATGTCAGAAATGAATTATACGTGTCAGCATTAGTTTATTTAGACCTACTGCACCTGTTTTTACTCCTAACAATGGCCAAGTTATGGCCCACGGTCTTCGGAATAGCAAAATGACCTTGACCATGACCTTTTGAGGTCCAAATCACCCAAAATGGTCAAAACAATATCAGAAATGAAATTGCGAACAGGACTTTAAGCCAGATACTGTATTAGTCTGTTTACAAGCCTGGCTATGAGAGGTTTGTCTATTTATCGTTAAGTTCAGACATTTCTGGGTTAGAGCCCGCCTACTGTATCTGGTCATTTCCACACACTATTGATACACACATTCTATATCGTCTGTCACACGGTCCCCCAACGCTCGTCCCCCTGTTCTCACCGCAGCTATGTGACCTGCATGTGACCATGCGTTGTCCAAGTTTCACAATCTTCAACACTTTAACATGCACAATTAAGCATTCATTACTTGCGCCAGAAGGGAGAGAGAGCAATTACTGCATTCGGCTGCGTATTTAGGTACAGTAGGTAGGTAGGTATAGGTAGCTGTGTGAGCTCGTAGCCCAATCAGGGACCAGCATTTCTGGTAACGTCATCTTTAATTAAGAGCCTATGAGGCACCAGCATTCCTGGTGATAACAGTGCTGATGTCACTGGCGTCGCCAGTGGTGAGCCCGAGTTTCCACTAAGGAAAGTAGGCTTTCAACTCCCAAAAGCAGCTACTCCACAGCGCCCCTACAGATCTTGTCACTAGAAATGTCCATTGACCAGATTTCTAGTGAATGGACACGTCGCCAGTGGTGAGCCCGAGTTTCCACTAAGGAAAGTAGGCTTTCAACTCCCAAAAGCAGCTACTCCACAGCGCCCCTACAGATCTTGTCACTAGAAATGTCCATTGACCAGATTTCTAGTGAATGGACATCCCCCCCCCCCCCCCCCCCCCCCCCCACACAAACGCACGCACACACACACACACACACACACACACACACACACACACACACACACACAGATGTGTCTACACGTGTGATGGTCGTGTGAGGGGGTGCGTGTTAGTGGTTTTTCTGTGTATGTGTGCCTCTGCTTCAAGCATTGCGTGTCAAGTGGTTTCAGAACTTGGGTGGTAGCAGGCCTGGAATTTCATCATTTTAGGGGCAAGGCCACTTGGCCTTTGGTGTTGTCCATTTTTTTAGGGCACAAAGACTAAATGCCAGGGCAGGAAGGCCATCAAATAAAACACTGAAATAATTAATTTAATGTAAGGGTTAAGGATGGTATTTACAATTTGATCCTTGCTCAGCCCTGCATAAATAAAAGATACTGGATTGGTTTAAAATCAAATCAAAATACACTGGTGTCTACATGACAAGAAAGAGACACATGCTGTCTACATATTGACAAGACAGAGACATGAGAAAGTGGTACAGTCAGCTGCTGGTGCATTAAGGCCACTATGGCCTCAGGGCATGCCATTTTTTGGAGGGGTACAAGGCCATACCGAGGGGCAACGACGGCCAAGGCCCTCATGGCTTCCCTGAAACTTCTGCCCTGGGTGAGAGGATGTTTTTTATCACACTTTATGACCTTGTGTGTGTGTGTGTGTGTGTGTGTGTGTGTGTGTGTGTGTGTGTGTGTGTGTGTGTGTGTGTGTGTGTGTGTGTGTGTACGCTTCTTTTCTAGCGAAATAAATACGTTGATTAACAACATATCCACTCCGATTTGAAGCTGTGAATTGGAACCCCCAACGCTCAACCTGCAGCACCTGTGAGACGGGTGTAAAACGGGTGCAGAGGGACAGGCCAAAGGGGCTGTGAGTGTGACAATGTTTTATTTTTTTTATCAAACCTCTGACTCTGTGAGCAATATCGAAACTAGAGCTAAGCACAGGATGTGTGTGGGCTGGGGGGGGGGGGCAGTGGTGTGGGTATGGTGGGACTCGTTTCTCATAAACGCTCTTGTCTAGTTTCACCTTTTTTAAGCTTTAAGACAGATGATTCTGAAATTCTAAAATTATCTTTCATAATTGTCACTGAAGCTTTATCACTTGTATGCTACCACCTGCTCTCTGCTGTGTGTGTGTGTGTGTGTGTGTGTGTGTGTGTGTGTGTGTGTGTGTGTGTGTGTGTGTGTGTGTGTGTGTGTGTGTGTGTGAGCGCGCGCGCGCTTCTGCATTTTATGGACTGTAGCAATGGATCCATTTATTTAATTTTCCGCTAAAATTGCTAACAGACCCACAGCCCTAAAAATAATAATAATAATAAATATAGCTGCAAGCAGCGATAAAGTGGCCAAAAATGTGTTTTGCAAAAGTTGACCCGCTGGTGGCGCTATAACCGGCCAATGTGAGAGAGTGGCATCTGTTTCTTGGCCTAGTGGGAATGTGTGTGCAAAGGTTCACACACATAGCAGGCTGCGTTCATGATTTGAGACATTTTGTTCAAAAAGGAGCAATCCTGCAAACCTTGGAATTCAATGTTAGCCAATTAGATAGAATATGATATCGGACAAATCCGTCATGATCACTGTAGAGATACTGTGTACTGATTTGTGTGATTTTTGGATAAAATCTGAAGGAGTAATGTAGGAGCCAGAATGACTTAAATGTAAGGTCTGGTGTTTTATTATTGACATGAATAGATGCACCTTTGATTGACAGCTTGGGCACTGCACTGGTGGTGGGCGTGGGCACCGTAGCTGGGGCGCTGCCACGTTAATTACTATGGCGTTCAGCTGGGCACCAGTAGTTTGGGGAATTTGGACGGAGAGGGGGTGAGCGTGGGAGCGACAATTTCTGTTGACCGCATTAACGTAAAATAACATCAACGGTAGTATGTATAATAGTGTGCTGGGAACTGTTATACTTATCTGCTTTGTGAAGAATTAAATGGTCAAACGCGATGCCTGCTGTGGACCTGAATTCTTTTGCGTGCGCGTCATACAAGTGTCTACACTCTCATGTTTAGCTCCTCGCGGCTCTTTTTGAATGACCTACAGCCGCAATATTAGTCAACAGAAACTGTTTCCGAACCTGTGTGGATCCGCGGAAAATGAACTTTGGAGCGTCAGCGTGGATTTCTTGGATCGCATTGGGACGCTTTGGACAGTGAAAGAACTAACGTTGGATCTCCGCTGTTGGAGGCTATACAGAGGACGCCACTTTCATTCACAAAGATCGGATCCTATCTCCGCTGTTTTGGACAGAGGAGGAGGAGCGACACGTTCATTCACAAAAACAGCCCGGCGTCGGCTAAACGGTAACAACGCAACGAAAGCGGTAGGCCTACTGACTTTGACTGTAGTGACTTGATGTTGATTCGTACTGTGTTAGCTGTTGTGTTGGAACACAGCTACGAAATTGCAAGTGACTGCTGCTTGTCCATTGGGGACGTGTTGTTTTCGTGTGTTGTTTTGGCTTCGTTGGGTGGTGTTTATATGAGGAAGTGGATTGTTGCTGATAAACAACTGTGAAGTCTGTTGCTCTGTGTGAATAAAGGGTCTTTGGTGCGCCGCCGAGCGCTGGTGGAAAATGGAGGAAATGAATGTCTTGGACTTGGAGTCAACTTTAAATGTCAATGGTTCAAAAATGGATGACCAACAAAAAAGGGAAATCAAACTCACTGCAAAGGCCTTGGCAAATAAAATAGAAATGATACAAAAGGAACGTAAAACTATGGTTCACAAAATGAAGGAAGTAACTAATGCTATGAAAGATCTAATGCAATGCGATGAAAATGCCATACAAGTACAACGTAACCGTGAGAGTTTAATAAAAATGGTTCATGACATCACTGTGCTGCACCAATCCCTGATTCCTTTAATTCCTCCGGAGGAACATGCAAAACAAAATGACTGGTTTAAAAATGTGCTCAAATGCAACAATGGTGTTATTGAAGGTGCAAAACGCTGGCTTTCTGAAATTGGGATACAAAAGTGCAAAATCACGGCACACAATGTTGTTACAAATGTTACATCTGAACAACAGCATGAAGGTGACACTTATGCGTCTTCGCACTCTGTACAAAGGGTTGGAGTATGTGTACAAGACGAAATAAGTCCAAGCGACAGTGTGTCCAATGTGGGAAGCAAGAGGTCTGTAAAAGCTATGTCTAATGTCTCAAGAACATCCTCAGCCCGCATCAGAGCTGAGGAGGCTGACATGGCAGCTCTGATTGCGAGGCAACAATTATTGAAGGAAATGCATGCTTTAGAGGAGCAAGAAGAACTTATAAGGAAGAAAAAGGAGCAACTTGAGCTTGAAGTGGAAATAGCAGCCTCAAGGGCAAAAGTGGAAGTGCTGAGACGCTCTGGAGGATCTCGCACAAGTGGAACATCCAGGCCATCTAATGCCATGAATGCATATGCCGAAAGAGAACACAGGAAACTCAAAACACTCAGTGCTGATGCAAAATCATTTGTGCCTCATAAGCCAGCAGGTGGCCAGCACAACCCATATCGTTTGGGTGCAATACCTAAAAGAAAGAATGGAGCTCAGCAGCAAAACAGCCACCCAACAATATCAGCCAGCCACCCAGCAATACAAACCAGCCCCCCAGCAATACAAACTAACCACCCAGTGATACAAAACAACCAACCAGCAACACAAATCAATCATTCACCAATACAAAGCATTCAGCCTGCAGCCACACCAAGGAATCGATCTACAACAAGCAGCAGTGAACAAAGTCAAATAATACAAGTACTGGAACAACAAAATCAAATAACAGCATTGCTTGTTCAACAGCAAACTCTTTCATTCCTGCCTAAGAGAGACATTGATGTTTTTGATGGTGATTGTTTGCAATATTACACTTTCATAAGGGCGTTCGAGCACAGCATAGAAGAAAGGACTGACAACCCCAAGGACTGCTTATACTTCCTTGAACAGTACACCAGGGGGCAGCCAAGGGAGCTTGTCAGAAGCTGTCACCATATGGCTCATGACAGAGGATATGCCACTGCTAAGGCTTTGCTGCTGGAACATTTTGGAAACGCCCAGAAAATCGCCTCTGCCTATATGGAAAAGGCACTTTCATGGCCACCAATAAAATCTGATGATGTGAAAGCTCTACAGGCATACAGTCTTTTCCTAAGAGGATGTTGCAACGCCATGGAGGAGGTTGATTATTTGTACGAATTGAATACACCTACCAACATGCTGGCCATCATAAAGAAATTGCCCTACAGACACAGGGACAAATGGAGAACTAAGGCCTGTGACTTGCAGGAAAGGAGCGGCCTGAGAGCTACATTTATTGACATTGTTAACTTCATTGAGAGAGAAGTAAAGATCGCAAGTGATCCAATCTTTGGAGACATACAGGATGCTCCACCAATGGCTACAAAAAGAGATCTGTGGAAACCCAGAGTCCAAAAGGGAAGTAGCTTTGCCACCACTGTTGCAACCATGGAAAGTGATGTTGAACCTGGAACAGAGGTGAAGGAGAAAAGCTCATATGAAACTACAGTCTGCCTGTTTTGTGGAGGTAAACACACATTGGATATTTGCCTTCAATTGGAGAAGAAAATGCATAGTGATAAAATTGGCTTCCTAAAAGAACACGGTGTGTGTTTCGGATGCTTGTGCATTGGGCACATAAGTAGAAACTGCAGGAAGCGCCTGTCATGTAAGGTATGCAGTCTGAAGCACCCCAGCATCCTTCATGTTTACTCAAGAGAGAGAGCAGAGAATGTTCTGCAAGCCACAGGAGAATCCGAGACCGCAGTGAGCAGTGCTCTGATTTCTGTGCAATCGAGTGGTCTAACAGGGGCCGGTGAACAAGACTGCACACTAGCTATTGTACCAGTTCAAGTCAAGGCCAAGAAAGGACAAGAGACATTGATTACATATGCCTTCTTGGATCCTGGGAGCTCGGCATCATTTTGTACGGAGCGACTGATGAACAAGCTCAATCTCAGGGGAAGAAGAACCAACATTCTCCTTAGAACGATGGGCCAAGAGAAGGTTATTGGAAGCCATATAGTTGCAGGTTTGGAAGTGTCTGGATTGGATGGCGAGTGTTCATGTGACCTACCTGACATCTATTCACAGAAAACTATGCCAGTTCATCAAGGCAACATTCCAAGACAGAAAGACCTGCAACGATGGCAACACCTTAAACATGTGGTAATAACTGAAGTTGATTCAGGTATTGACCTTTTGATTGGAACCAACGTGCCCAAGGCTCTGGAACCATGGCAAGTTGTGAGAAGTGCAGAAGGAGGCCCATACGCAGTCAAAACAATGCTGGGCTGGACAGTGAATGGACCTCTCAGAGGAGACGGAAGGAATGACACTGCTCGTGGACAACCAGATGTCACAGTCAATAGAATTTCCGTTGCAAGCCTTGATGACCTGTGGAAGCAGCAGCTGAAAGTTGACTTCCCTGAATGCAGTGAAGATGAGCAGATGGGGTTGTCAAGAGAAGATGGTCAGTTCATGGAGTATGTGACAGAATCTGCGAGGTTGATTGATGGCCATTACACAATTGGCTTGCCTTTGAAGAAAAGAGATGTGAACATGCCAAACAACAGGAGAGTAGCAGAACAACGTACTCTGAGCCTCAAAAGGAGGTTTCATAAAGATGCTTCATTTCATGCTGACTACACTGCTTTCATGAATGACATAATCTCTAAGGGCTATGCAGAGAAGGTGCCTGTCGAGGATCTGGAACGCAGTGATGGTAGGGTATGGTATATACCACACCATGGTGTATACCACCCTAAGAAGAGAAAGATCAGGGTCGTATTTGACTGTGGAGCTACATTTCAGGGAACATCATTGAATGCTCAGCTTCTACAGGGCCCAGACCTTACCGGCTCACTTATTGGAGTGATGACCAGATTTAGGAAGGAGCCTGTTGTACTCATGGCAGACATTGAGGCCATGTATCATCAGGTCAAAGTAACATCTGAGGATTCAGACCTGCTGAGGTTTCTCTGGTGGCCAGATGGAGACCATGAGAAGAACCTGATAGAACACAGGATGGTTGCACATCTGTTCGGAGCCACATCCTCGCCAAGTTGTGCATGTTTCGCTCTGAGGAAGTGTGCGGAGGATAATAAAGACCAGTTCGCAACCAGAGTAACTGAAACTGTCCTTAACAACTTCTATGTAGATGATTGCCTGGCATCAGTAACATCTGAAGAGGAGGCGATCACACTGTATCAAGATCTACGAGCACTGTGTTCTAAAGGGGGTTTCCTACTGACAAAGTGGATAAGCAACCGACGCAGAGTGCTGGCTGCTATACCATCAAAGGAGAGAGCAAAGGAAGTTAAGGATCTGGACTTGGATAACGACACACTTCCTGTTGAAAGAGCATTGGGTGTTCAGTGGTGTGTCGAATCTGATGCATTTATGTTCAAGCTCATGCTCAGTGACAAACCCTTGACCAGAAGAGGGATCCTCTCCACAGTCAGTTCGATCTATGACCCCTTAGGATTCTTGGCGCCTGTGGTGCTGTCAGCCAAAATCATCCTACAAGACCTGTGCAGAAAAGATCTAGGTTGGGATGACGTTATACCATCTACGTCTGCTGAAGAGTGGACAAGTTGGCTGAAGGAGCTCTGTCAGCTTGAAGGTTTTAAAGTTCCCAGATGCTTGAAACCAGAGGATTTTGGAGAAGTGATCTCTGCGCAGTTGCACCACTTCGCAGATGCAAGTGAAAGCGGGTATGGAACAGTTACTTACCTGTTATTACACAACATCCACAGAGAAGTGCACTGCGCCTTCATCATGGGGAAAGCCCGAGTTGCCCCATTGAAAGCCATTACCATCCCTCGTATGGAGCTGACAGCAGCAATGGTGGCAAGTCGAATGGACAGGTTGTGGAGGAAGGAGCTGCAAATGCAACTTCAAGACTCAATTTTCTGGACCGATAGTACTTCAGTGCTGAAGTATATCAGGAATGAGACCTCAAGGTTCCAGACCTTTGTAGCCAACAGGGTCTCAAAGATACTCAGTGTGTCAAATCCATCTCAGTGGAGGTATGTCGACACCACAAGCAATCCTGCTGACATTGCCTCTAGGGGAGTTAAGGTGAAAACACTACTGAAAGATGACACATGGGTTTCTGGACCACGGTTTTTGACTGGGTCTGAAGAGGAATGGCCTGTCAACCCAGATGACAATTTAAAGATCTCCCCAGATGACCCGGAGGTCAAGTTGATTGTCTTGGTTAATGCGGTGCAGGCTGAAGAGGAAGTTGATGCTGTGGCCCACCTGATTGATCGCGTTTCGTCTTGGAGACGTCTGAAGAGGATTGTGGGCTGGATGCTCAAGTTTGGGAACCTGCTGCTTTGTCTCAGCCGGAGGAGGAAAGAATTGAGTGTCATTCTTCCTCAATCTGGTTTGAATAAAGATCAACAAGAAAGAAAGATGGAAGGAGAATTGCAGACGATCAAGGAACATGTCAGTTCTCTTTCAGTGGAGGAACTCAAAAGAGCAGAGATGGAAATCGTCCGCTCCTGTCAGAGGAAGAGGTTTCCTGATGAACTCAACTGTTTGCAGAAAGGAGAGAATGTGAAAAGGACTAGTCATATCTACAGGCTCAACCCAATACTCGAAGATGGCATTCTGAGAGTTGGAGGACGACTCAGTAGATCGGCCATGCCTGAAGAAAGTAAACATCCAGCCATATTGGCAAAGGATCTTCACATTTCTGACATCATTCTGCAGCAAGTACACCAAGATGTAGGACATGGAGGTCGTAACCACATGCTATCTAGCCTGCGCCAAAGATATTGGATCCCTGGTGCTAGTGTGGCCATACGTAAAGTTCTGTCCAAGTGCATTGTCTGCAGGCGTCTGAATGCAACTCCAGCCCACCAGCAGATGGCAGATTTACCTCAAGACAGAGTTTCTGCAGATCACCCTCCATTCTCTCATGTTGGAGTTGATTATTTCGGGCCTTTCGAAGTCAAGCGAGGAAGGAGTATGGTGAAGAAATATGGAGTTCTCTTCACATGCTTGGCGATAAGAGCCATCCACATTGAAGTAGCACCGTCATTGGATACGGATTCCTTCATTAATGCCCTTCGACGCTTCATCTCAAGACGAGGACAAGTATTGGAACTGCGCTCAGATAATGGAACCAATTTTGTCGGAGCTGAGCGGGAACTGAGAGAAGCAATGGAAAGTTGGAATCTGGCTCGAATCAATGACACCCTACTTCAGAAAGGAATTAAGTGGACCTTTAATCCACCTACTGGATCCCATCATGGAGGAGTCTGGGAAAGGCTGATAAGATCTGTGAGGAAGGTACTGAATTCCACCCTGAAAGTACAGAACCTTGATGAAGAGGGTCTTCACACAGTGCTTTGCGAAGTGGAATCTATCATCAACAGCCGACCCATTACAAGAGCATCTACAGATCAAAATGATCTGGAGGCACTGACTCCTAACCATCTTTTGCTGCTTAAAATCAAGCCATCATTACCACCAGGATGCTTTCAAAAGGAGGATGTGTATGCTCGACGCAGATGGAAACAAGTACAGTATATAGCTGACTTGTTCTGGAAAAGGTGGATCAAGGAATACTTACCTCTACTTCAGGAACGTCAGAAGTGGTCAAGAGTCAAGCGCAACTTCATTCCTGGAGATATTGTTCTCATAGTTGATGACTCAGCACCACGCAACTCATGGCTCACTGGAAAGGTTGTGCAAACTACACCAGATAGAAGAGGACTTGTACGCTGCATGCGGATCAAGACAAAGACCAGCTATTTGGACAGACCAATCACCAAAGTTTGCCTTCTACAGGAATCAGAAGAGCCATGAGGACTGCGGTGGACCTATGAACTTCATAGACATTTACACAGACACTGACATTGATTTTTTCCCTTGACTTGACTCACTGAGTGATGGATCACGTCACTTTATTAGGCTGAACTTTGTTTTTTGCCTAAAGAAGAAAAGAAGATCGTTTTAAATGTTTTCTTGCTGTCTCCTACATGTTATGATTGTGTAATTATTGTGTTCCCATAATTAGGGGCCGGTATGTAGGAGCCAGAATGACTTAAATGTAAGGTCTGGTGTTTTATTATTGACATGAATAGATGCACCTTTGATTGACAGCTTGGGCACTGCACTGGTGGTGGGCGTGGGCACCGTAGCTGGGGCGCTGCCACGTTAATTACTATGGCGTTCAGCTGGGCACCAGTAGTTTGGGGAATTTGGACGGAGAGGGGGTGAGCGTGGGAGCGACAATTTCTGTTGACCGCATTAACGTAAAATAACATCAACGGTAGTATGTATAATAGTGTGCTGGGAACTGTTATACTTATCTGCTTTGTGAAGAATTAAATGGTCAAACGCGATGCCTGCTGTGGACCTGAATTCTTTTGCGTGCGCGTCATACAAGTGTCTACACTCTCATGTTTAGCTCCTCGCGGCTCTTTTTGAATGACCTACAGCCGCAATAAGTAATATCGAAGAATGTGTTTTACATACTGTAAGTCGGCCTTGTGGTGGCACCATAAAAGGCAGATGTGAAAAATGCAGGGCACAGGTTTTTCCCTTGGCCTCTGGGAAGTGTGCATAAAGTTTTACACTAATCGGTGGAGTTATAGGTAAAAGCACAAATTGGCCTCTACACAACATGTATGCAAAAGACTGTATGCAACAGACATAAAATACTGTGACACTATTCACCTGGACAGTTTATGATGCTGCACATGATGTCATTGTAATCCTTGGCCAACACAACATATTCACATAGTTTGTATTATAATGCTTGGTTCAGGAGTTATGATGCAAAATACATTATTTGGTAATGGCGGATATTAAAATAGGCATCAAGGAGGGGCATTTTGGGGAAGGCTCCATATCAGACAATGTCCAGGGACCCAAACTGTAAAAGTCTACCAAATTTCATGTCATGTACTTGACACACTGAGTGCCTTTTATTAAACAATGATTTAATAGCAGAGTGCCACAATATTTAAATGATTTTTCCATATTTTGGAGGCTCGAAGTAAAAGTAATCTGAGCTCATCTTTGGTGTGGATACCTGACAAGAACTGTTTTTCAGACACCTTCCCTATCGGTGTGTTGTCTTCCACATGATAAGTGGTAGGGGGCTTGCCACCCTGGCGTCGCTTACGTGTGGCCTCCTTCAGTGAAGATGCAATATCATAGCGGTCAAATACTACATGGGTCTCACTATGTTCTTTGGTCTTCCTGTCCAGTATGGCTATGAAGTGGTAAGCCCACTGGGAACATATCTTGATCCATGATGGCTTTCCCATTGCCTGTACCAATGCCATTCCATCTATGACAGTTACACTCTTAGATGGCAGGGGACAACTGTCAGTGGCAGCAGTCTGTGGTTGCTGATCAACACCAACGTCACCAGTCCTCTTCTCATTCTGCAGCTCCTCGAGAATGGTCATGAGCTTGCTCTTGTCTGTGCAGGGCCAAAGCTCACCAGTCACTGTGAAGAGAGCACGTGGTTTGGCAGTGAACTTGTGCTGGCCAATGGCTTCTTTGAGGTTGATCTCTGACCGTGATCGAGCAACAATCAGCATTCGAGCAAACAATGACCTGTCATCCTTCAATTCCACCACCTGGTCAGCGAGCTTGTGTTTCACAACTTTTCCTGCACTCTTCCACATCTTCAGTTGAACCTTTTTCATTCTGGCCCAGACACTGACTTCATTTTTGTTATTGCGTGCTTTCACAAAAGCAACATAGTTCTGCTGGCCAATTTCGTCTTGGCTGCATACATCTTTCTCCACGTGGGGTGGCATCACAACTTTTGTGATGATATTGGGTAGGTCTTTGCCATCATATGTTAGAGGATTCAAAGATGACTTGATCACATGCTTCAATCGAAGTACATTCTTTTCCTGCCTTGACCAGACAGCAATGGACAAGTCATGGTGCTCCTTTTGTGTAGCTGTTTGTGTGCCAGCCATCTGGCATGCTTCTTCAGCAAGTCTACTCAGCTCTGGTGCTGTCAAGAAGAACCTTTCCCTAGCACTAGCATTCTGAGTAATGCCCACAAGGCCTCCAGTGACCTTCATGATGCGAGTGATGTGCTCAAGGGCATGATCCACCCCAATGGCGCAGAATGGTATCTGATTTGTATTGACAGTGAACCGCCCATCCATAAATTCTTGGTATATCTCTGGATCTGTGGGCGGCATAGCTCAGGGGTAGAGAAACTGCTATTAGAGCACGAAGGGTTCCCGAAGGGTTCCCAGTTCGAATCCGGGCTCCCCCTGAGTTAATGTCGAAGAGTCCTTGGGCAAGACTCTGAACCCCTAATTGCTCCCGGTGAGTAGGTTGGTGCCTTGCGTGGTTTCCTCCACCACCGGTGTATGAATGTGTGCGTGAATGGATGAATGTAATGCACAATCTATGTAAAGCGCTTTGGATTAAAAGCGCTATATAAATGCACCATTTACCATTTCTGCAGGGCCTTCATTTCTGCTAGGTAGACTGGAACCAACCGGGCATACTTCTGCTTGTCATGAGCAAAGAAGTATTTGCATAGCTCATCCAGGGAAGAAATATGAAGTTCCCAGAGGCCATCAAGGGTAGCACACATGAAAGTGTATATCAGTAACACCATTTCAATAACTATGATTAGCTTTTTCAGCTGTGATCCCTCACAGCTGAAGCACAGTTGCTTGACTCATTATGACAAGAATTAATCTATGGATATACTAACAGAAAAAGAAACAGGTAATTTGCTACTTTCAGACTAATTAATAAATCATGTATGCAGATTGTACTAATGATAAAAGGTTGCATGATTTACTTACATCAGGATAGGAATTTCTGGACATGTAAACATACTCAATTAGTCAATAAGAGTCTCAGATTATCTCTCCAAAGTCAGCTAAATGTGAAAAATGAAGCTATTTCCTGATTTTCAACTCGTTTTTGTATAATTTAAGCTGATTATGCTAATTATGAAAGGTTGCATGACTTCACAATGGTAACATATGAATGTCTGGACCTCACAAACATGGACTTAGACTCTTAGATCACCTTTATAAGTTACCTAGAAGCAAGTTATTGCCATTTCCCGTTTTTGGCAATTAATTGGCTAATTATGCTAATTACACATGCTAAACCCAAAAAGAAAAATTGAAGACATGTTTTTTTGGCATTGTGAGAACCCCAAGAATGAAGATAAACATGTCTCCAACAATTATCATTCCAAAATTACAACCAGCAAAATCACTTGATTGGCTCCCCCACTATGTAGGCTAAATGCCCCAAACAGACAGAAGCACAAATTCAATTCAATTCAAAGGAGCATGGGCAGCCATGGGAGGAGGGCATGCAAAAACATATGTTTGCATTGCCAAAGCAAGTTTCAAAATATAACAAAAACTGTTGAAAATGGGGAATGTATATATAGCCTACAGTTGAATGGGGGTACAATGTTATGTATAAACAGAGCTGTCACATTGTGTCCTTAAATACAGTACATGTTGGGTATAAAGCTTTTTGAAACATAGCAACTTAGTAAAAGTAGCAACATTAATTCTTTTCACAAAACTATATAAATATAGTAGCATAGGCCTATACAGCCTCTCCTGGACTGCACCTTGCCGTGGTGGAGAGGCTTGCGTACTCCAGTGACCCTGAGAGCTATGCCGGAGGCGGAGGGGGCTTATACCCCTGGCAGGTTTAACCAAACCGGACAGGTCAAAGGGGAGGAGGCAGACAAAGCAGTCCCTGGTCCTCCAGGTTGGGGTTGGGCGTGGGGGTAACTTCCCCATCTTGTAAAAAAAAAAACGGTAGTTACAGAAACGATGACAAATGAAAACCAAATCACACACCTGTTCGAGGAAGGCGCCCCAGCAGTGGGGACTATGACGCGTCCCAGCAAAACCTGCAAGGGCGCTGTGAAGCCGATACACCTTCTGACACCAAGAAAATCCATTCCTATGGGGACATGGAACATCAGAACCATGTTCCAGGCTGGTAAGGCTGCAACAGTTGCCAAAGAACTGGAGCGCTACAATCTCTCAGTCCTGGGACTGGCAGAAACAAGATGGACACAGTCGGGGGAGGTCAAATTGGCCAGTGGGCAGTCCATTATTTACTCTGGACATGAAGAGGAGGGAGCGATTCATACAGAGGGAGTGGCCATTATGATGACGAAGGACGCCAGAAAGGCTCTAACTGCATGGAAACCCATCAACTCTCGTATCATCTCTGCAACCTTCAACACCAACAACAGGAGAGTGAAAGCCCACATAATCCAGTGTTATGCACCTACCAACGACGCAGATGATGAGGTCAAGGCCAGGTTTTATGACAGCTTAAACCACCTACTCAATAGTATAGGAGCCAGAGACCTCGTTATTCTGATGGGGGACTTTAACACCAAAATTGGAGACCAAAATGAGGGATATGAGGCAGTGATGGGAAAACATGGCGTGGGGAGAATGAACGAGAATGGTGAGATGTTTGTGGAGACCTGTGTCAACAATAATCTAGTCATTGGAGGTAGTGTATTCCCCCATAAAACAATCCACAAAACAACTTGGGTGTCACCAGATCATGTCACAGAAAACCAAATTGACCACATCTGCATCAGCAAAAAGTTCAGAAGAGCCATGGAGGATGTTAGGACAAGAAGAGGGGCAGATGCAGCCTCAGATCACCATCTCCTGGTAGGGAAATTCAAGCTAAGGCTAAAGAGATACCATCGGGCCAAAGGTCAAAGAGCAAATACAACACTGAATATCTCAGCAATGCTCAAGTAACAAAGCAGTTCAAGGACATCCTCAAAGAGAAAAACGCAGAGCTACAGTTAAGAGAGAGGGTAGAATGGACAATAGACGAGGAGTGGGAGCACATAAAAGCTGCTTGGAGCTCAACCTGCGACGAGGCCTTGGGGAGAAGATCGCAAAAACACAAAGAGTGGATAACACCAGAAACCCTAAACATTATCCAGCAGAGGAGAGAGCTGAAAGAAAAAGTGAACAACACAAGAACAAGAGCAGAAAAAGCTTTGGCACAACATGAGTACAACAGGTGCCATAAAGAAGTGCGGCAGAACATCAGGAGGGATAAGAGAACACAGATAGAGAGGCTAGCTAAGGAGGCAGAACGTGCGGGTTCTCAAAAGAACATGAAGGAACTGTATAACATCACAACGAAGCTGTCTGGGACATATCGACACAGCAACAAACCAATCACAGACAAAAATGGCCAACTGCTTTCAACCCCGGAAGAACAGCTCGAAAAATGGGTAGAGCACTTCAAAGAGGTTCTGAACAGACCACCACCAGCAGAACAGCCATATATATATTTCTAATGCCAGGATACCACTAAAAATCAAATGTGACAGACCAACACAAACTGAAATAAAAGCTGCAATCAAGCAACAGAAAACCGGCAAGGCTGCTGGCCCTGACAATATTCCACCTGAAGCCCTTAAAGTGGACATAAACACATCCACCAAGCAGGGATGCCTACTGTCACCATTCCTGTTCCTCCTGGCAATTGACTGGGTCATGAAGGAAACAACTGAGGGGAAGAGAAATGGAATTCAGTGGACAATGTGGGAACAGTTGGATGATCTGGATTTTGCGGATGACATAGTGCTCCTTTCACAAACACAAACACAAATGCAAGAGAAGACAGACACACTCTCACAGACTGCAATAAAACTCGGCCTTGCTCCCAATATAGCAAAGACAAAGGTGATCAAGATCCACGCCAAAACCACCAACCCAATCACTATGAACAGCACTGCCCTAGAGGAAGTACTATCTTTTACCTACCTAGGCAGTGTTGTCGTCACCACTGGAGGGACAGATGCTGACATAAAGAGCCGAATCAACAAGGCTAGAGTGGTGTTCAACATGCTCAGGAAGATCTGGAGCTCAAAGAGCATCTCCATCAACACCAAAATGTGCATCTTTAACTCCAGTGTGAAACAGGTGATGCTGTATGGATCAGAGACTTGGCGGACAACAAAGATCACAACACACAGGCTGCAAACATTCACCAACACATGTCTCAGGAGAATCCTACACATCTGGTGGAGAGATAAAGTGACCAATGTGGACCTTTGGAAAAGTACAAACCAGGATCCCATTGACGCCCTAACTGGGCCCGAGGCCCTACCTGGCCCGACTAATAGCATACATTTTAGGCCCTACCCGGCCCGAAAACGTCGGGTCGGGTATGGTCGGGTTTGGAAAGAATTTGAGAAATATCACAGAGTAATAGTAATAAAATAATAAAAACATATATATTTTTTTTTCATTGAGCCCGAGGCCCTACCTGGCCAGACTAATTAGCATACATTTTAGGCCCTACCCTACCCTAGGCTATAATGTCGGGTTGGGTTCGGGTATGGTCGGGTTCGGGCAGAATTTGAGAAGTAGGTCTAGGTCACGCAATGGTTTGTAGTCATAGGGTGGTTGTAGTCCATTCTCTAGCCGTCTTGTATTGCTATAGAGGGTTTGTTAAGTAACAGGTGTCCCTCCAGCTCTTTAAAATTAAGAAAATACATTCAGGTGGGTTGTTAATTTCATCCAATCAGGAAACAGTACCCATTTATTAGCTCACCATTTTTCAGGTGTCTTTTCATGAGTTCTCTTATAATCATGTCAAATCTATCAGACAGTGACACCACAGGCCAAGTTAAAAATATTTCCCCCACATTATAAAGATGTTTATCATAGGAATCTTTATCAACACATTAAATAGAAAAAAGTACTTGATGTTGCATCACCCATAAGTCTTTTGAGCCAAGCATGTGTGTGCACGCGTTCGTGCGTTGGTGCGTGTGTCAGAGCATTTTACCACAAAGCCAAAGGAAATGTAGCCTAGTGCAGCTTAGACTGTTTGGCTACGCCAGGCTAAAGGAAATGGGCTGTTCATTCATAGCAGCAGAGGGTCTATGTATGAAACCACACAGCTCTGCACTCAGTCAGTGTCAGTCAGTCAGTTTGACATCATGACATTTAAATCATCCTGTATAATATCATGTAAGTACTTCATTTATATCTTATTTTACTATGCTTTGCACCCATTTTAATTTACATGTAGGCCTAATAAAAATGTCCCCTTATTTTGTTATCAAAATCAAAATATGTTGTTAAAGTGCTGAAAGAATGATTAAACTTTAGACTGAATTTTTATCAGAGCAAATTGGAAGCCAGGCTGCAAATGAATAAACTACAAATGACTTCTGAGGTCTCTGACACACATAACAAGCATGTTACCTGTGCTTTACCTGTGGGGAGGCGGAGGACATGCGGTTTTGAAGAATAGTAAGGAAAAGTTAGCTGAGTGCTGGACCAATCTGGGAACTAAATCATTACAAATAGAGCTTCTTCAGCAGCACCAAAATACCCTAATTACACACCTCATATGCTCATATTGGCCCTTTCTTTCCCCCCTTTAATGCCAGGCCCTCGGGATACCCCCAACTTTGATTGGCTCCCACAAAGTTTCTCAAGAGAGTTGTGACTGAAAAAGTTCAGAGGTGATAGTAGACACCTTTATGAACACAGTTGTAATCTGTTTTTTTTTTAAGGCAACAATCAAAGATATCTATATACTGTACAAATAGCACGGGGTTAGATATCTACATACATGTAGGCCTATATACACAGCACAGGGGTTCTCAAACTATTTTACACCACCTTTTGGCGACCCCACACTTATTTATTGTGCAATTTCAAAGTGAAAATAAGGAATATCTAAAACATTTAATCACAGTGTGTTGGTCTTAAACTTTTTTCTTCCTATCGCCAAAATAAAAGTCTGGGTTTCCGAGGCTAGTCTTAAACTAATATTATGTAGGCCTATTACAACATAAAATTATTATTTGTAGACCTATGTCTTACAAACTATGAGTCGCAACCTAAAGTGTGGTCTCCGGGAAGGTGCTGCTGGGGTTGGGCACACACACACACACACACACACACACACACACACACACACACACACACTCACTCACTCACTCACTCACTCACTCACTCACTCACTCAGAACTGATTTAGCTGTTCATAAACCATTTACTTATATATGGGAATTACGCATGTTCAATATGAGCTGCATGGCTTTGTTACTCCGAGAGCGAGAGGGTACCCTCTCGCTGAGTTAAATTTACACTGTAAATTGTCTGTATATTTTATCTGTTATGATAAATGTGTGTACAAACACTTGCGTTGCTTTTATTGACATTGTAGCGTTTTAGTGCCCGAGCTGGAATGGAACCCTGACTCATGCAGTCAGCACTCATCCCCCCATGCCAGCTGGTTTTGGTGGCATAGCTTTGTTACCTGAGCTAGAGAACAGGGTACAAAACGCTGCAATATTAATAAACGCAACACAAGTGTTTCTGTACACACATTTGTAAACTAAGAAGGAATGTATACTAATAACTATAAAATGACTGCTGGAGTGAACCAAATGAATTGATAACCCTGGATTTGATGAGATGATCTGTAGTTAGTGCCTGGGCCTGGCCCTGTCAGGATGAAATGACTGAGGAGGCAGTTGAAAATGCTGGTCAATATTGTTTTGTTTTTTAAGCAATATGGTTTCATTCTGCTATATTCATTGATTAACAACACAATATAATCTGAAAAGTAAAATATTTATATAAGAAAACACATGTAAACTTACTTCAATGAACATATGGCTATAGGACACACATTGACAGGTGCATTGTGGTTGGTACAGGATCACACACTAACAATTTGAATGCTGCGGATATAATCATTCTGTATGGAAGATATGAAATAATGTGAAATAATAATAATAAATTACCAGTAAGATGTCTTAAAGGGCGAGGTTGCACTCAGCCGATATTGGGCCCTGAATGTATGACGGGCCTGGTTGCGCTGACACAACAAAGACTGACAAAATATGTCCATATATGGGCATTCCCAGATTCGGCTTAATATGAGTCGTGACGCATGCATGCACGCACATGATCTACAGGTTTTCATACTAAATTATCACTAGAAAAGCCATCCTATCCTACTTTCATTTTCAGTAGGCTACTACTGGTAATGGTACAGTGGGAAATTAAACTGGAAGTGTAAGTAATTATATTAGCCTATAGGGAAGAAAAATATCTTCTGTCGGGCCCAAACCTCCTAACTCCAAAATGTTCATTTTCGGGAAAATGAGCTCAAATGGAAGTTAGGAGGTTTTTACCAAAGGGCTTTTTACTACTTTTCATTGGTTCAATATTATTTTAACCAACACACAGACATAAAGGGTGTTCAATAGCACATGTTTATGAAAAAAAGAGAGGGCCAATCGGGTGGAGTTAGCTGGTTTGGCAGAAAGTGTGGAGATAGGAGGTTTTGTCCCAAGCAGTTTTTTACTACTTTCCATTAGTTCAATATTATTTTAAACTACATTCAGATGTAAAGGGTGTTCAATAGCCTAAAAAATGGAGTTAAGAGGTTTTGGACAGACAGTGACGAAAGAGTTTCAAAACTGCTAGTGTCATCTCTATGTAAAGCACTCTGAGCTGCATTTCATGTCATTAAAGGTGTTATACAAATAAAGTGTATTATTATTATTATTATATCAGTCATATTTTTGATATTTTCATAAAACTTTACAAAGAAAATTGCAACTGTCTGTCTGTCCATCTCTCTCTCTCTCTACAGTGGTGTATCTCATCATCTGCTGTGGACCTGTTCAACCAGAAGGTGAGACAACTTCACTGCATTGCATTATGGGTAGAGTGAGACAGTTTAGAGTCTACTTTAGACTAGAGCAAAGACACTTATGCCCACATATAGAGCAGCTGTACGAGAGAGACATGAAGGTATCTGACAAAAATACACATTTGAACCATCACTGCTATCTTATTTTTTATTTTAGCTTTTGTTAAGGTTTTGAAACAAGCATTACTAACACCATGTATAAACCACTACATCTACATGGTCTCTAGGCTGTTTATAAAAAGGCATCGGCACAATGTGGGGAGACAACATTATCACTGTCAGTTCAGTGAAGTATTGGAACATTCTACTGACAAGTAAAGAGCACTTTGAGTGTCAAAATGTGGCCACACACACGTTATTTGGAATCCAACATCAGTTCTAGGCCATTCTCTCGAGACAGAGTCTGTAGTTATAGCTTCCAAGGAAGAGGGACAAACCGAGTGGGTGTTCCCTTTTCTTTGACGTTGGCTTGCCAGATTGGTTCTAGGCAAACCCCGCCCCCGCTGCTCAGAAGCCCTGGTTATGCAGGGGACCCCCTTTTTTCCGGGTGTTTCGGTGACGCAGGCAAACCGCGCTCGAGAAGGTTTGCAGTTAAGCCCAACCATGCATTCATTAATACACCAGTGCTGATTTAATGTATTTTGTTTAAGAATATAGGCCAAGTGTTCTTTATTGCTTGTGGATGATCAGTGTAACCACCCAGTATGTTTTAAATAACAATACTAGAAGACCTACAAATACAAGCTCACAACAGATGAGTGTCTGGGGGGAAATTGTCTAATATTGCTATACAAAACCTGATCCACTGATTTTGGGCATGAACAAGAAGTTGAGGGGTACATTTAAGTCTGTGTACCATGATCATGGGTCACTAAAAATTAGATATTCAAATGTTTAATGTATTACAATAAGAAACAAATCATATTGCTACATAGTGACTATCATCGAGTGATTCATTTAATGCATTATTTTATATTAACGCATGTCGAGGAGAAACAGACATCTGTAGTTATCTCATGTACCACAAAACTAACACATAACACATAAAAAACATAACACATATTTTGAGTGTACATCCTCAACATCTCTGTTCATTAAAATAATGTATTGTTTTCTTTCTTTCTTTCTTTCTTTCTTTCTTTCTTTCTTTCTTTCTTTCTTTCTTTCCAGTGTCTCTGAAAGTCAGAGTCTTTAGAACAGACAGGTCTCAGTTTCTAAAAGAAGACCCCATCTCACTGAGCTGTGAGGAAGAACAGAAGGCTGTATTGGGATGGACTGTGAGAAGAAATACCAGTAAGACTGGTGGAACCTGTGATGATGACTGGGGATCCATTGATGGTATGATTTTAAATCAAAAATTCAAAACACCCACAAGAGGTAAAAAACTAAAGTACTGTTCTTTTACAAAAGTCTTTCAGCTACAGAGTACCTTCAAAACCTAATGTGGAACACTAGAGAGTGAATCAGTTGTACATAAAGTACTGTCAAGAATGTAATGATAGAGATTTAAATAGCTGCAAAGTACTATCAAGGACTGAGTGAGAAACAGGGTTTAAATACAAACAAATCAAGGCAATGACAATGAAACTAAACTCATGAGTGCATTGCATTTCTTTATAAGACTATCTGACACATATCTAAATGTATATACATGGGAGATGATACGATTCAGGGAGGATATACTGTATCATAGCTAGCTGCAGCAGAACAGTTCATTTCAGGAGGGATCCTCAAACTGGGAAAAACAAAAAACAAACAAAAAACAACATCTGACAACTCAAGCAAATATCATTCATTCTACCTGAAAGCCAGTTGGTGGCTCTGCCAGAGCAGTTGGCCACATTTATTTTTACATCGGCCTGTTATAGTGCCAACAGGAGGCCGATTTTTGCATTACTCCTACAGATTTTATCCAAACATCACACAAATCTAGGTACACATTATCTCTATAATCATGATAACAAGACAGATCTGTTAGATTATTTATATTACATCCGGATTGGTTAAGATTGGCATCTAAAGTTTGCTGGCTCGTTTTGAATAAAATACCCTCAAATCATGAACGCAGCGTCTGATTGCCGTGAAACTTCACACCAGGCCGAGTAAGAAATACCACCCTTTTCACATTGGCCTGTGTATTTTAAATATTTCTCGTACAGATGTTGTCCAAATATCATGCAAATTGGCATTATGTCTATAGTCATGGCTGAATTCCGAACATTGCTGGCCCTCAATAACCTACCTGACCTGGCGGAGACCTGTGCTCCGAGAAGCGCTTTTGGTAGTCGTAATTTGATTTGGTGTGATTTGATATGATAAATAATTTTTAACTGAAAACCCTCTTTTCTTTTCATTGTGATTCTGTAGGAGGTTCCTGTACCATCACCTCGTTTCAAGGAGACACTGGAGTTTACTGGTGTCAGTCTGAGTCCACGGCAGAAATCAGCCGGTCCATCCACCTTAAGATCTCTGGTACAATCAATATATTTACACAAGTGCTAAAATGCTGTATTTCGGTGCATAGAATATAGAATATAGAACAAACAAGTCCTTGGGGACTTGTTTGTCACAGTACATTTGCACATACGTGAAATTTATTCTCTGCATTTTACCCATCCTATAACAACTAGGAGCAGTGAGCAGCCATATGTGGCGCTCGGGGAGCAATTAGCGGTTAAGGTCTTGCTCAGGGACACATTGACACATTGCTGCCTGACCGGGAATCATACCTGCGACAACCAGGAGCTCTGGCTCCCCAGGCAGGCTCCCTAACCACTCAGCTACTCAGCTACGGCCACCCCGTGCATGAATCCAACAGTGCAGTAAAAACACTAGAGATATAATTTTAGTAATGAAAAATGTAAAACTTTAAAAAGTACCAAAATACCTATAGATGTTCATAAATGTCTTTTGCAAAATAATTTAGCTCATGTTATGTCAATCACGTTTGCACACTGCCGCCTGTTTCGTATTCATTTTTGGACAAGGTTTATTTTTCCCGATTTTCACAACTGTCGCCACTGGGCCCCTTGCTCTCTCTTTCTCTCCTATCTCTCTCCTTGGCCTTTTTTGCGGATTTCAAATTTCCAAAAAGCAATGAAAAAACGCAGCAGTGTGCAACCAGCTTAAAGGTTAAATGACATTCTGTTTTTACCAATCATAAAAGTCTTTGCCCTGGTCCTAAAAACATGTTTTAAAATGTTTAAACTTGAAAATCCACTCCATCCCACTAAGCAATTTGGGGGTTAAAACACGTTCAAATGATGTCTTCGCCGTAACCGGGCGTCTAGCTAGATCCGGTCTGTGACGAGTTTAAATTTTAAAGTCTTTTCAACGGCTATACATCACCGTCATTTAAACGCCTTTAGCGGCCCCTAGCGGCCGCCGAAAGTAGTGAAAATGTAGTGAAAATGATGGCAGCCAGCAGGGTTTAAAATCACTATTCCTTGGTTCTGAGAGCCGTATCCTACCTGAACCACCGCAGCTGATCGAATTTGTGATGATTTCTTGCACTGTTATTACTTGACACTGGGAGTCGACGGGGTTCGAACTCGGGATCCTCTGTACTTGAAACCTGCGCGCTACCGCTCGGCCACGGCAGCTTGTGATTCCGTAGGTGTTCCAGCAGCTATTAGTAGTTGATATCGCCTCCCGCTGTTCGTTTTGGGTCGGTGCATTTTGTTTGACAACACAAACTAACTTTATATTGATGGATAGCTATAAAACGATTTTATTTAATCATTATCGTATGGTGGGGGTGGGAATGTGGCCGGTCTTGTGTGTTTGTGTCTGTTGGTGTCAGAATGAATTATGTAACCCAATGGTCTGCTATAGAGAGCTTGTGGGTCATTATCTGAGTTTATTTTTTAAGTTTAGTCGACTGTCGAGCGCCGAGGCATTTAGTACGGCGTTATTTAATACCCCTTTTAAAAGGACAAATAGACGTCTGACAGACGCTAATTAGCCAGGAAACTGCTCATGTGGATCCAACTACAACTACGAGGTAGAACCGGGAGATCTAATCATTTCAAACTTTACTGTTAGCATCCGATAATGAACAACTTGATAAAAATGTATTTAAAAAAAAAGATGGTCTAACACACGTTTGTCCAAAACGGTGATATATCGTTAAATGGAAGCGTTCAGATGACGGCTACAACTCAACTAGACTATATAGTGAAATTGGCTCTTAAAATTACTTTAGTCCAATATTTGAAAACCAGGTGTGGATATTAAAGCTGTTTTTTTAATCAACAAGTATGGAATAATGGATTAAATGTAATCAGCTACAATCGGTCTATAGACAGACTGACGATAGACGGTTCAAATGAGGGCTAAACATAACCATTGGGCTAAATGACGGCTAGTGTTTACTGGGATGGAGCCATGGTCTCTCTCTCTGTTTAGGTGTCATGAAAAACGGTCTGTCACCTGAAATACTCTATAATCACCACCAGGGGAGCCTCTCTCTCCCACTCATTCTAACAAATATTAGTATAGCTTGAGTACAATTTTGAATATTTGTACTTTACTTGAGTATTTCCAATTTTCAATTCTTATACTTATACTCCACTACATCTCAGAGGCAAATGCACTTTATCTCTCCACTACAATCATTTGGATTTTGATTAAATCACTCACTTCAGCCCTTATAGGCCAGCAGTTCTCAAACTATGGTACCCAAAGTGGCCACTGGCCACACACACGCACACGCACGCACGCACGCTCACACACACACACACACACACACACACACACACACACACACACACACACACACACACACACAGAGGTCCGCCCCGGCTCCAACACTGACCGAGAGATGCATGCTCGCAGACGCGATGCATGTGTTTCGCTGCTTTGCTTTGGTACAAGACACACTGTGACACACTGTGACACACTGTGACACACACACACACACACACACACACACACACACACACACACACACACACACACACACACACACACACTGAGGCTGAGCTGAGCCCTGACGAGGCACACACAAACAGCATCGAGAGTCGCGAGTGTTTTTTTCTTACCCCGGGACCGAGGTTACCGGATCTCTGTGGTTACATCTGTACCCCCGCGGAGTTCAATTTAGACCGTACGCGATACCGTTTCAATAGCTCCGCTCCGCGCTGCAGAAAAACTTCACGGTCCTTCTGTAGTTATTATAGTAACATATTTTGGCTAAATGTTATCATAGCGTTTTACTGTCTGCTCGCCGAGTCACCGTGCCCGTGTGTGTGTGTGTGTGTGTGGGGGGGGGGGGGGGGGGACAGGGCAGCGTGGAGTTATAGTCGGCTGCTCCACGGATCTCTGCCCCGGGAGTAGTGCGCTGTCCTCGGACTCGGTAATGAGGAGGGAGGCGCTGTCCACGGACCCAGCCAGGGCGGAAAATACATAGCGATACATAGCGATTTTCATTATTTCACAAAAGCATAAACTGACTACTTGATATGAAGGATATTGAGGTAAATAAGATATCCGAATGGGTAAATATATTTTATAGGCCCGCATTTGTTATTAAAGGACAATTTATGTAGAGGTTCCTCATATAATCTTGGGCTGCGTGAGAGGGTGGAGGAGAGAGACAGTATGAGACTGTCCATGACGTAACAGCCCGAGGGCAGTGGATCCACGCGTCAGAGCCGATCAGAGCCTAATTATGCAGAAAATACAAGACCACAAAGTAACGACTGCATGTTGAAATCTCCGTTTTTTTGGGTGTAATTGAGGCCAGATAATATTAAAAAAAAACATAAAAAATAGAAAAATGTTTTTTTCATGTCATTTCCACTTTAACTCAACATGTGGGTTCTATAGATGTTCATAACTCAACATGTTGGTTCTATAGATGTTCATAACTCAACATGTTGGTTCTATAGATGTTCATAACTCAGCATGTTGTTTCTAGATGTGATCCTGGAGAGTCCTGTTCTTCCTGTGCCAGAGGGAGGTAACGCCACATTCCGCTGCCTGTACAAAGACAAGAAAACATCCTCTGACCTCCCAGCTGATTTCTATAGAAACGGATCCCTCATCAGGGCAGCGTCTACAGGACAGATGACCATCCTCCATGTCTCCAAGTCTGATGAAGGATTCTACAAGTGTAACATCTCTGGCCGTGGAGAGTCACCAGAGATCTGGATGGATGTGAGAGGTATAGTAATGAAGTAATGAGATGAATAAATAACTGACTGAATGAATGAATGAATGAATGAATGAATGAATGAATGAATGAATGAATGAATGAATGAATTAATTAATTAATTAATTACCAGACAAAAGCCTCATTGCTACACTCCACATGATCAAAGTTTGTTCTGACCGACCTATACCATCTTATCCACATTATCCATCCTTAGATTCCCACAGTCTCACTAGCAGGGTTGAAAATAAATAAATAATCCTTGTCCTACTCTTCAAAATGTAAATGTGTAAATATCTGCTGAGATTTAATTGTTATTGTTATTATGATTGACATTTAAATCGATTCACAGCTTTATAAATGTGTGTTTAAGAGGAACCTGTGTCTCGTAATGCTGTGCCTCAGATTCTTCAACCATCAACAAGGACCAGGACCAATCAGAGCCTCCCTCTCCCTCTTCCTCTCTGCCTTCATATGTCTACCCTCTGGTGGCGTCTGGGGTGTGCATCCTTCTGCTGATCCTGGGTCTGTTTCTGTGGAACAAATACAGAGGTATGTATGTTTACACTTGCACGCACGCACGCACACACACACACACACACACACACACACACACACACACACACACACACACACACACACACACACACACACACACACACACACACACACAGCAATTTAGAGAGGCCAAATAAATGTCTTCACCAATGTGTATATAAAGGTGTCTAGAAACACATCTCAAAGACTGAACTTCAGTTTCCTTAGGGGAATCTGTGACAGCTGCTGAAAGTTGGGGTACCATTAACTTAAAAGAAATCTGCTTTAAGTAGCATGTGAGGGGTCAAACTAGGGTGTTATCCTTGGGGGGATAGCATACAGTAGAGAGAGAGATGGGGAGAGACCTAAAGGTCGCCAGGAACGGGGCTTGAACCCATGACGCTCCAGGGGTATCCCGAGGCATCCCGAGGCGCTCCTCCGCCAATGTGGAGACGTAATTCCTCCATCTGGTCTTTGGTCTGCCAGGAGGGTGTAGCATTTGTGTAGTGCAAAAAACATGTTAATCACAGAAGAATCTTTAAGGCCAGTGAGTTTCAGGTGGAAACATTTTAAACTTCTTAAATGTACTGTATAGCCTACAACTTCAATTCAGTGTCCGATTGCCGTGAAAGGCCGAAGCTGTAGCACCACCACCTGGCTCAAAAAGAATTCTCACAAATAAGAAGAAACTGCTTGAAAGATTAGGCATGTATGTTTTATCTGGTTCATTTACGTATATGGTTCAACGAATCAACGTAATATCCTTTTCATTTACAGATGCACGTCCTGTCGACCAGAGGCCAAATCAAAGTGGGGCTCCTGATGATGTGTACATCCCACTGCAGCATGGTCAGTCTTTACACAGACACAGACCATTTAGCGAGCACACACTAGTCCTCAATTTATATTTTTTTCCGCACACTTTTTTTGCCATCCTACTTCCACATTCTTTGAGATAGAAATTTTGTTCAAACTTAAACGTGTTCAGCTAACGCAGTTATTATTGCTTGTTTTCTCTTTTTTCACATTTTTATACTTTTTTAAGGGAGATTTTTGAAAAAACAATGAATTCTGTCTTACCATTTATATAACTGCTTGGGCTTTAAGCTGAATCGAAAGTCTGTAGTAGGAGGGATGTGTACATTTCCTAATATACTTTTTGCGTTTCAGCGAGCCCACACAGTTTCTGAAGGAACTGCATTTCTAGTAGTGACATGATATTGACAATGATTCCGACCATTTTACTGACATTATGCTGACCATGATACTGGCATATTACTCACGTGATACAGACATGATATTCTGGCCATGATACAAACGTGATGATACTGACATGATGCTGACCATGATATCACAATAACCAATTTTTACACTTGGATGTTTACTGTATGTGTTTTCCTTTAGGCGACACAAGCATCTATGAAGCAATTCATGGATCTGATGACTATGAAAATGGTAAAGTATCAGTACTGTTTTATGTCATAATGTTGTCCAGAGGCATTTATCAGAATCAGAATCATATTTATTGTCACATGATCTAGGTTTAAAAAAGTGTGTGAAATTTGTATTTGTGCATAGTTCCCATTGTATCGTTATTTCCACAGGAAAAAGAAGAGCAAGAAGAAGGAGGGGGGGGGGGCTAGATCAAAGTAGATCAAAAATAAGAAAAACAAAGTCAGAATATCATAATATCTACTGTACATACTGTACCTCTTCTGGGGTCAAGTGGTTGTCGAGTAAATATCCAGTAAGCAGAGATATACTGTATACAAGATTTATTATGATGGAATTTAATCTGTGTATTCACCTATCAGTTGGTTAGTTTTGTGTTCTTTTTTAATTAACAGATCCACGTAGTGCCAGGTAAGTACAGTATTTATCTCTGTCTCTACATCAACATGTCAGCAGTAGATTACAGCTAATTTCTACATCAGCTGTGCTAAAATATATATTTCCATTTTAATTTCAGACACGTTCAGTCCCGTGGAGCCAATCAGGTCTCAGCTGCCGACCAGAGGCCCAATCAAAGTGGAGCTCCTGATGATGCTTACATCATCCCACTGCCGGATGGTCAGTCTTTTTTTGAAAAACTATTTTTTGGAAAAGAATGCCTCAATGTAAGGTCTATGAAGAAATGGCATCCATCTCACATTGGCCTATATAGACCTGTTTCTTTTTCTATTTATGTTCTGATTCTGATTGCGACCGTCAGGGAGCAGTTTACTATGAAAACCTCCACCGTCCGTCCGTCCGTCCGTCCGTCCGTCCGTCCGTCGGTCACACGTCACACCTTTGCCCTGCTCATATCTCCGCATCAGTATGACATCACACCACATGTGTACACAAACCTTTGTGTACGTTGCTGTGGCAACAGTCTGTTGTTGCTGGTCTGTTAGTGTACGTTAGCAACCACCTTAGCAACCATGGTTTTACCCTAGCAACCAGTAAGACTCCCTAATCGGGAGATAAGCGACCGTTGGTCGCTTATCTCCACAAATAGGCCAAAAGTTTGTTTTACCAATTATTACACTCTATGTGAACATTTACATCAACAAATCCCAAGTACTATGCAGAACGACCCATTTCAAGTTTTTAATGTACAACAATATTTAGAAAATAGGTCTACAAGCTCACAATGCTACGCATTGTCCTCGTCCCTTATATTCCCATAGGTTATATGGAGATCTCAGTGTTTGTCAGTCCTTGTTCATTTATGGCCCATATATGGACATCTCTATATCTACTGTAACAGTCCTTGTCCCTTTATGCCCGGAGATCTCTTAACTGTAAGTCCTTGTCCCTTTTATGCCCATATATGGATATTCCTGATGTCATCAGTATATGAACATATATGGGCTTTCTGATATGCCCATATATGGAGATCTCTTAACTGTAAGCCCTTGTCCCTTTTATGCCCATATATGGATATCCCTGATGTCATCCGTATATGCCCATATATGGGCTTTCTAATATGCCCATATATGGAGATCTCTGTATCTCCATATATGGGTATAAAAGGATACTTCAGGTCTGACATCAGGTTTGTTTATATTGGGTTGCTAGGTTTGACATCACAAACTCCATGGGCCATCTGACCTAGAAATCTATATTTGGGCATAGATGACTCATCGTGACCTCATCATGATTTCAATCGCTATAAAAGGACTCTCAGTGACATACACTCTCAACAGATAAAGCAGTCAACCAGCCTACCAGTCAACCCATTCTTTGATTACTTTGTACAACTAGATTAACTTTTCAATGGCATCCCCACTGGAATTGACCGAAATGTACGACAGACAATGCCGGTCTTATACCAGGAAAGAAGCATTTCTTCGACTCAGACCTTATCGCCAGGGTTGGCTTATAGCAGCTGTCGGTAGATAATGCCGGTCTTATATAAGGGTCATTTGTGTACGGTGTGATTTGCCATGGTTACTCATTGAAGTTGAATCTCCATATATGGAGATAACCTACGCATCACACTAAGTCTGACCTCACCAGCCCATATTTGGGCATGAGCAACTTATGTCTCCATATATGGAGATATGATGACATCACACAGTCCTCAGCCGATGATGTGGCGTGATGTCATACAATACACAGACGAGCCCAGATATGAGCAGGGCAAAGGTGTGACGTGTGACGCGTGACCGACCGACCGACCGACCGACCGACCGACCGACCGTCGGACGGCCGGTGGAGGTTTTGATACCAGTAAGACTCCACAAATATCACAACCTCCACCTCTCACGTCATACGGGCAGCCATAGTTACACCTGGAATGTTGAATCTCCATATATGGAGATAACCTACGCATCACACAAAGTCTGACCTCACCAGCCCATACTTGGGCATGGACGACTTATATCTCCATATACGGAGATGGCCATATATGGAGATACGATGACATCACAGAGTCCACAGCTGATGATGTGGCGTGATGTCATACAATACACAAACAAGCCCTATATAAAGGGGCAATTCTCACCAGGGAAGAGAGCATTGCCTGGAATGTTGAATCTCCATATATGGAGATAACCTACGCATCACACAAAGTCTGACCTCACCAGCCCATACTTGGGCATGGACGACTTATATCTCCATATACGGAGATGGCCATATATGGAGATACGATGACATCACAGAGTCCACAGCTGATGATGTGGCGTGATGTCATACAATAAACAAACAAGCCCTATATACTGATGCGATACGATGACATCACAGAGTCCACAGCTGATGATGTGGCGTGATGTCATACAATAAACAAACAAGCCCTATATACTGATGCGGAGATATGAGCAGGGCAAAGGTGTGACGTGTGACGTGTGACCGACCGACCGACCGACCGACCGACCGACGGACGGCCGGTGGAGGTTTTCATAGTAAACTGCTCCCTGACGGTCGCAACCAGTAAGACTCCCTAATCGGGAGACCAGTAAGACTCCCTAATCGGGAGATAAGCGACCGTTGGTCGCTTATCTCCACAAATAGGCCAAAAGTTTGTTTTACCAATTATCAAGACATACGGGCAGTTGACAGTTTGCCATGGTTACTCATTGAAGTTGAATCTCCATATATGGAGATAACCTACGCATCACACTAAGTCTGACCTCACCAGCCCATATTTGGGCATGAGCAACTTATGTCTCCATATATGGAGATATGATGACATGATTGACATCACACAGTCCTCAGCCGATGATGTGGCGTGATGTCATACAATACACAAACGAGCCCTACAGTATAAAGGGGCAATTCTTGCCAGGAAAGAAGCATTTCTTCGACTCAGACCTTATCGCCAGGGTTGGCTTATAGCAGCTGTCGGTAGATAATGCCGGTCTTATATAAGGGTCATTTGTGTACGGTGTGATTTGCCATGGTTACTCATTGAAGTTGAATCTCCATATATGGAGATAACCTACGCATCACACTAAGTCTGACCTCACCAGCCCATATTTGGGCATGAGCAACTTATGTCTCCATATATGGAGATATGATGACATCACACAGTCCTCAGCCGATGATGTGGCGTGATGTCATACAATACACAAACGAGCCCTACAGTATAAAGGGGCAATTCTTGCCAGGAAAGAAGCATTTCTTCGACTCAGACCTTATCGCCAGGGTTGGCTTATAGCTGAGATAACATGGTAAAAAACATGGTTGCTATGGTAAACAGTTGGTTGCTAAGGTAAAAAAACATGGTTGCTATGGTAAACAGTTGGTTGCTAGGGTAAAGAAATGGTTGCTATGGTAAACAATTGGTTGCTAGGGTAAAAAAACATGGTTGCTATGGTAAACAGTTGGTTGCTAGGGTAAACAGTTGGTTGCTAGGGTAAAACCATGGTACACTAACAGACCAGCAACAACAGACTGTTGCCACAGCAACGTACACAAAGGTTTGTGTACACATGTGGTGTGATGTCATACTGATGCGGAGATATGAGCAGGGCAAAGGTGTGACGTGTGACGTGTGACCGACCGACCGACCGACCGACGGACGGACGGCCGGTGGAGGTTTTCATAGTAAACTGCTCCCTGACGGTCGCAACAACCTCCACCTCTCACGTCATACGGGTAGCCATAGTTACACCTGGAATGTTGAATCTCCATATATGGAGATAACCTACGCATCACACAAAGTCTGACCTCACCAGCCCATACTTGGGCATGGACGACTTATATCTCCATATACGGAGATGGCCATATATGGAGATACGATGACATCACAGAGTCCACAGCTGATGATGTGGCGTGATGTCATACAATACACAAACAAGCCCTATATAAAGGGGCAATTCTCACCAGGGAAGAGAGCATTGCCTGGAATGTTGAATCTCCATATATGGAGATAACCTACGCATCACACAAAGTCTGACCTCACCAGCCCATACTTGGGCATGGACGACTTATATCTCCATATACGGAGATGGCCATATATGGAGATACGATGACATCACAGAGTCCACAGCTGATGATGTGGCGTGATGTCATACAATAAACAAACAAGCCCTATATACTGATGCGATACGATGACATCACAGAGTCCACAGCTGATGATGTGGCGTGATGTCATACAATAAACAAACAAGCCCTATATACTGATGCGGAGATATGAGCAGGGCAAAGGTGTGACGTGTGACCGACCGACCGACCGACCGCCCGACCGACGGACGGACGGCCGGTGGAGGTTTTCATAGTAAACTGCTCCCTGACGGTCGCAACCAACTGTTTACCATAGCAACCAACTGTTTACCATAGCAACCATGTTTTTTTACCCTAGCAACCAACTGTTTACCATAGCAACCAGATACGCAGAGCAGGGATCTCCATATATGGGCATAAACAGGTGACATCACACTGATGTCAGATACTCAGAGCAGGGATTTCTCCATAATATATGGGCATAAAAGGGATTCTGTTAGGGATCTCCATATATGGGCATAAAAGGGATTCTGTTAGGGATCTCCATATATGGGCATACAAGGGATTCTGTTAGGGATCTCCATATATGGGCATAAAAGGGATTCTGTTAGGGATCTCCATATATGGGCATAAAAGGGATTCTGTTAGGGATCTCCATATATGGGCATAAAAGGGATTCTGTTAGGGATCTCCATATATGGGCATAAAAGGGATTCTGTTAGGGATCTCCATATATGGGCATAAAAGGGATTCTGTTAGCTGTTAGTGATCTCCATATATGGGCATAAAAGGGATGCTGTTAGGGATCTCCATATATGGGCATAAAAGGGATTCTGTTAGGGATCTCCATATATGGGCATGAAAGGGATTCTGTTAGGGATCTCCATATATGGGCATAAAAGGGATTGTATCCCAGATGATGCCCTGTTAGGAGATCCACACTAACAGAATCCATATATGGTCCTACCGACAGCTGCTATAAGCCAACCCTGGCGATAAGGTCTGAGTCGAAGAAATGCTTCTTTCCTGGCAAGAATTGCCCCTTTATACTGTAGGGCTCGTTTGTGTATTGTATGGACTGTGTGATGTCATCATATCTCCATATATGGAGACATAAGTTGCTCATGCCCAAATATGGACTGGTGAGGTCAGACTTAGTGTGATGCGTAGGTTATCTCCATATATGGAGATTCAACTTCAATGAGTAACCATGGCAAACTGTCAACTGCCCGTATGTCTTGATAATTGGTAAAACAAACTTGCCGAATAGGGAGTCTTACTGGTTCTGTCTGTGTGTGTGTGTGTGTGTGTGTGTGTGTGTGTGTGTGTGTGTGTGCGTGCGTGCGTGCGTGCGTGCGTGCGTGCGTGCGTGCGTGCGTGCTACATGCTGCAGGCTGTAGGACAGACAGACAGAGGGAGGATGAGACCTATGCTAAAGTGACAGTGGCCCTGGAAGAGCAGAGGTAGAGTAACACGTACAACACCTTACAGATAGTTCCTTACAGACTCACTGACACTGACATCTGAGGGGTTTGAAGGTCAGTGAGGGCTCTGGCAGGCTCTTCATGTACCCTTTCTGTAAGTCAGCTTCAATACAGATTTGCCTCAGGGAAGGCACTTTTTACCCACAGCTCATAGCATGACCAGGGGAATCCTCCAAACAAATTATTAATCACGCGCACACACAAAGAATATGGAAATAGAATGTAAAATGCATAACAAACCCTAATATAAACACAATTTTAAACAAGCAGTATATAAACAAAATATAATAATATAATAATATTCAACAATCACAACCTTTAAAGCACTGACTGTACATAAGGGCAGTAAGAGTTTTAAAAGTGATGTAAAGTGTCATGAATGAATGTTATATCATTTGGAGCCCTCGCAGCCTCTTCACCCACAAGCATGACTCACCAGGTGACTTTAGTCTGTGAGGGTTCATGGCTTCAGAGTATAGGGTTTACGGGGGACATTGAAATTGGGCCTGAGATATTATTACACTCACATACACTAACAACAACAACAGGGCATAGCAGTGGGTGTGGTTTACTGGTACCAATAAAAAATAATCAACCATTTTTATTCAATGTAGTATATCATGTAATTATTTTTCCACAGAATCAAATGTTGTATGGGCATGATTCACCAGGATCCTGGATGGCTTGATTCTAGGCTTAAAATTATTTATATAAATATTTTTGTAAATGTCTATGGGAAAAATGAATAGCCGATAATGTTTTTGTGGGACTAGTAAACCACACCCACTGATATGCCCTATAATCACTCATTTCATTCTGTTGTTTACTGTTGTTTCCACCTCTCTGTCTGTGTTTATATTATTTCACCAGAGTGTCAAAAGTTTTAACACTTTCGGTCTCTTTTGTTTCGTTTTTCCAGACCAGACCTCTGAAGAACAAGACATGTACTCTACTGTGACAATACACACAGGTCTGTCAGTCACACTGTACAAAACTAAACTGTATAATAGTGATGTCACAAATAATTGATTCGGCCATGCATCATGATTCGGCCGTACATGATTCTGAATCGATGCAGAAATGCGACAATCCAAAGAAGGATTGGCAGAGGGAGTGTAGCCCCCAGGATTACATTAGATAATTGGCATGGGTGAAAAATAGGTTACAGAATCTTGGGATAAAAAATAATTAAGATAGAAACGTGACAATCGATTATTTCCGTTTATATTTAGTGTTTATTTTCTGGCCTCGGGTGGACAATAAAGTTGTGAAGTTTCAATTACCTAATTCTTTGAGGATTGAAAAAAGCCTTATGGACAATATCTTGTAACATTTATATTTTAGTTTCCCAATGTATTTTATTTCATGTTAAGACATTTCCCTGCAAGCCAAATGACGTCATGATGACGTTATGATAACGTCCTCCGGTGACTCCGGTGACGTTCAGAACTAGGCCAGATCACATCCAATATGGGGATGATCTTGACGTCATTACCAGGACGTCATATGGACTATAGGATTATTGTTATTGTTTGTAAAGTTAGTTGAAATTTGAGAATGTAAGGTTACATTCTGGGACATATCTGACTAGTTATTGCGACCGTCAGGGAGCAGTTTACTATGAAAACCTCCACCGGCCGTCCGTCCGTCCGTCCGTCCGTCCGTCCGTCCGTCCGTCGGTCACACGTCACACGTCACACATCACACCTTTGCCCTGCTCATATCTCCGCATCAGTATGACATCACACCACATGTGTACACAAACCTTTGTGTACGTTGCTGTGGCAACAGTCTGTTGTTGCTGGTTTGTTAGTGTACGTTAGCAACCACCTTAGCAACCATGGTTTTACCCTAGCAACCAACTGTTTACCCTAGCAACCAACTGTTTACCATAGCAACCATGTTTTTTTACCCTAGCAACCAACTGTTTACCATAGCAACCAGATACGCAGAGCAGGGATCTCCATATATGGGCATAAACAGGTGACATCACACTGATGTCAGATACTCAGAGCAGGGATTTCTCCATAATATATGGGCATAAAAGGGATTCTGTTAGGGATCTCCATATATGGGCATAAAAGGGATTCTGTTAGGGATCTCCATATATGGGCATACAAGGGATTCTGTTAGGGATCTCCATATATGGGCATAAAAGGGATTCTGTTAGGGATCTCCATATATGGGCATAAAAGGGATTCTGTTAGGGATCTCCATATATGGGCATAAAAGGGATTCTGTTAGGGATCTCCATATATGGGCATAAAAGGGATTCTGTTAGGGATCTCCATATATGGGCATAAAAGGGATTCTGTTAGCTGTTAGTGATCTCCATATATGGGCATAAAAGGGATGCTGTTATGGATCTCCATATATGGGCATAAAAGGGATTCTGTTAGGGATCTCCATATATGGGCATGAAAGGGATTCTGTTAGGGATCTCCATATATGGGCATAAAAGGGATTGTATCCCAGATGATGCCCTGTTAGGAGATCCACACTAACAGAATCCATATATGGTCCTACCGACAGCTGCTATAAGCCAACCCTGGCGATAAGGTCTGAGTCGAAGAAATGCTTCTTTCCTGGCAAGAATTGCCCCTTTATACTGTAGGGCTCGTTTGTGTATTGTATGACATCACGCCACATCATCGGCTGAGGACTGTGTGATGTCATCATATCTCCATATATGGAGACATAAGTTGCTCATGCCCAAATATGGGCTGGTGAGGTCAGACTTAGTGTGATGCGTAGGTTATCTCCATATATGGAGATTCAACTTCAATGAGTAACCATGGCAAACTGTCAACTGCCCGTATGTCTTGATAATTGGTAAAACAAACTTTTGGCCTATTTGTGGAGATAAGCGACCAACGGTCGCTTATCTCCCGATTAGGGAGTCTTACTGGTGGTATGTATCTAGACTCGATCGGACCCTCTCTGATTAATCCAGTACGTCCATTTTTGTGGGCAGGATTTATGTTGGTTGAAATCAGGTGATATTCTAGGCCAGATCCGACTAGTCATGATTTGACTTGATCTGGCCCCAATCGAGACGTCACTGATTGGTCCAGGTCCTGACCATGCTTGCTGGGTTATGTCAAGGAAACAGGAGAGTGATTACACAGCAGTTTCTGAATAAAATGTTGTTCAGTATATCTGACTGATGAAAATTTGCCATGTTGTGCAGTAGAAACATGTGTTGCATCGAGATTCATCACGGTTTGAATCATAATCAAATTGAATCCTGAGGGCAGTGCCAATGCACACCTCTACTGTGTTTGCTGCCCTTATAAGGGAGAATATGTAGAGTTCCATGCAGGTTTAGGGATCCTGAAAGGATAATACTTCATTCTGCTGATCATCAGGCTCTGGCTGAGCGCTGTGTGAAGCCCACTGGTGCCGACTCAGCACCGCTCCACTTGCATACTGTACATACAGTACAGCTTAATAATATCCACTTTCAGTTATCATGTACTTTGACATTGCTCTTGACCTGGAAATGAATGTTATCAATGAAAAAAGTTAAGCCGCACACTCGTAGCTGCCGATGCACATTTATTAGGAGGACATAAATGTGCATCGGCAGCTACGAGTGTGCGGCGGCTTAACTTTTTGATAGTGTTTGTCCCGTTGGCCGGCACCTCATAAGGACTGGTGTGCTGTGCACTTTTTTGCTATTAGTATTAAAATGTATGTTGACACACATTTTTTTGCTATTAGTATTAAAATGTATGCTTATATGAGATACTTAAAGTGTGGTTCCTGTGGAAATAAGCCTCGGCTTTCTAGGATCTCATTTTAGTTGACCTTGTACCAGTGATTTGTACTGTCATGAAACTGTACTTTTTTTCTATTGCAAACTTCTAATAAATTCTTCAATCAATCAATCAAATGACATGGCACACTGACTAGTACTACCTAGAAAATAAAAACATGGCACTTCATTTCAAAGAGGTTGCTGATGTACAGTATCTTTTGATTTTCAGAAATGTAAGATACTCTGTAAACAAACATCCACCGTCCATAGTAGCCTGGCATGCCCAGACTAATATGGCTTTTTGCAATGGCAGTCCAGTCCAAATATGATTATTTTCGGGGGGGTTTTATGTTGTATCTGTGTGGAGGTACTTGCTATGCCTACTGGCACACTGCCAGTATAGGCGTTGTAAGCTGGTATATCAGCTATTGTGATGACAGTCCGCTTTGCTGATGCTGAAAATATAATCCCCCCCCGGCCTTGGTATAAATGCTGGCCAAACTTAATAATGTTACAGTTTGTATATTATTGTTTTAATGTGTTACAGGAGATGTTTGAGTGAAGAAGAGAGGACACACACATACCCCCCTCCCCCCACGCCTCCACCACCGTCATCATCTTTTGATCCTCCTCCTCCTCCACGACCACCAACTTCACACCTTTGTGAGTTTCAGAACAAGCAACCAGCTCTCTGAGAAAGCATGTTAACCACAGCACTTAAACATTTCTCTGAAAACAAAGTCACTGGTATCTTGCATCAGTGCAGAAAAAAAAACACAAATACTCTCCATGTGTTCACTGTTAGTGAGGACAATGAGACTGTGAATTCATAGTATACAGGAAGCAATATCATATTGATAATGATCAAATCACAACTATTGACTATTAAAATACATGTTTGCGCTGTATTTCTTCATAAGACTCGCATACTGGTTACATAGTCCACTATTTTTAGCTGTTGTACGAAGCTGACAGCTCAAACACCGCTTCCAAAATTAGTCCTGAGGCTGCAGTCACATGATCAGGAACCGCTCACAAATTCACACTGAACTGGATGGCAGAGTTAGGCTCACATCACGTTTGTGTGCCCTTGCCGGTGCAAATCAGTGATGCAATTCAAGTGCTCTTCATGTTGTGGGCTTCTGTAGTTGATCTGTGTGCCCCGCCTTCTCACATTCTGTTTAGAACTTCCATTATTTCAACAATGGAGCGTCGGGAGGGTTAGCGACTCACCCCACGGAGGTTAGGGTTAGGGTAAGGGTTTGGTTTGGGTGTCGAAAAGATGACACATAGAAACAGCTAAACGCTCCCTCCCTTCTCCCGTGTGCACACACACAGTTGAATTTGCTAGCAGCAAGCATTCTTTATAGAGCCAGTGACACAAACAAATAAGTATGGTCTCTTTCTGCTGGTATAGGCTCCAATAACATTTCTGATTTCAGGATTAATATGTTTTGGATGAAATCAAGGCATGGATGTCTATTTCTCACTTCTCATGTGTTTTGCCCCAATCTTTTTACAACACCAACGGCGCAACAGCCATGGATGCTGCAAGATGGAAATAGTAGGCTACTCAAATGTTTTTACCTAAGTGAAAGTACTCTCTTACAAGTAAAACAAGGCCTGTGTTTGCATGTGTTACTTTTTACCTAAGTAAAACGACTCTGTTACAAGTAAAACAAGGTCTGTGTTCGAATGTGTTAACCTACTGTGTTACTGTAAAAGTACCAAGTATTGCCATCTAAATATACTTACATTACCAAAAGTAAAAATACCCAAATGGGGGAAATTACATCATAATCATTGTAGTGGTGTAAAAGTACAAATTTTGCATTTTGAGTAACTATTATTGTTGGCGTGATATGGCCAGTAATCAGTGGTGTAAAGTAAACTAAGTACATTTAAAAGTACTAAGTACTTGCATTACGGGTAATTTATAAACAATAGATGTTTTGTCCTCATGTAAAATTAAGGGTATCATAGCCTACTAATGATCGCCATTGATATTTTGATAGCAATAATAGGCTACTAGACCAAACTATCAACACTGCAATATAGAAATATATAAAAAACAAGTGAAAGTCCAGTATTCAAAATGTATATGAGTAAAAGTACAAAAGTGTTGGCATCAACATTTAATTACAATCCACGGGTGGGTCGTGATAGGCCTATAGCATAGTACATTGACTGATTGAATAATTTATTAGACAGAAATGCAAAACAGTCAAGTACATTGGTGTAGCCGAATTTAATATTCTTTGTTATGCTAAAGAAAACGACAAGCGAAACAGCTTAATATTGAAATATTTAAATTCTAGTTGGTATTGTATTATGCTTTAAACGTTTTGATCACAAAATCCTTCATCAGGAATTGATCTCTGTATAGCCTACTGCTACACAGTAGGCTATACTCTATACTGTGTAGGGCTCGAACCTATGGTCAGGTGTCTAAAAATACAAAAATATATATATAAAAAATGCTAAAATTGCTAAAATGATAGAAAGCATTAAATGAAAATGTTTTTACTTTTCTTTGCTCTAAGTACTATCTAAAACATGAACCCTTGTTGTAAAAAAGTTGTCCTTTAACTCATTCCCTGTCTCCCCCGATAGTCCCGAGAAAATCCCAATGTCGTTCCCCGCCAGGCCCGATAGTCCCGAGAATTTGCTTTTAGAATTTGCTTTTATATAATGTAATGTTTAATTACACTCTTCCCCAGCCCGTGACAAAGTTTGAGCCTTCTGTCATAAAGGGAACCAACAATATCACTCATCAAAGTGAAAACAAGAGTGTAATAATGTATAAATCTCAATAAAAATGAATAAAACTCTCAATAAACCACAGTGAATGCATTTAGCGTGGCAGAGCGCAGCCCGCAGAGTGCAATCAGCGACACACTGGGCACACGCATGTAGAGGGATGTGGGGCAGGGATGTGCAGAGAATATTTAGAGAGGCAGGGGCTGACATTTCTAAAGGGGCCTTTTGGTGGACACTTTTTACAGATGGATAAAAGGGCAGGGGCTCAAGCCCCCTTTGTGTCTATGTGTGTACCTGCCTGGCTAGCAGAAGCGACAACATAAACAGAGCTGCACAAATCAAACAAAATCCAGTAAAATGTTCAATTGGAAAGCCATAACTGCCACATGGCCAGGGGGCCAACACAACACACAGCTCCATACATACCCCCCAACCTCCACAACAAAATATTATGTCCCAGACAGACAGAAAACAACGAAGATCAGAGCAAGGGCGCCACAAGGGAAAAGGTGGGACTGAGTTACTAGACCCAAACAACCGCTACAAACACATTAGAAAGCTTGGTGAGGCGAGGTTACAAAGACAAACAACACATCATCACCTACTCGACTAGATGCAGCGACGGTCCACTCCACCAACAACCGGATCATCAAGCTCGAGTCCTCGGTCAGTTGTTTTTCTCAGTGCCAGTGGTCAGAGGAAAAGCGGCGTCGCGTCCATAGTTATAACTCCCAGCGGTATGTAACAAAAGCAGTGAAAAGAGCAGATCTACAAGCACACGACGCCTCGCATCCCAAGCGCGACAAGTTGTTCTGGAGTTGTTCTTCTCGTGGATAATATTCCTGGTCTGACGAAAGCGTCGCGTCGCGAAAATAGCAGATCTATACAAGCACACAACACGTCTCATCCCAGGCACCACGATCACGAGTGGAGTCCAACGTCGAGTCCAACGAGGAAGAAAGAAACGCGACGATGCAGTAAGTTTGTTGTTTCCACTCTAAACTAATGCTACACTACTTGGATTTCCCTGCTGCGTGTTTGAGGCGCGCGCAGCCTGAACCAGGGGCGTCAATTGGGTATGGCAGGAGTATGCAGCTGCCATACCTTGGCTACAGGGGGAAATAATAAAAATGTACTTTTCATCGTGCCTGTTGCTAAGGTATGGCAACATAACTGGTGTCTTGCACGCGCGCGAGGGCGTACAACTGACACCACTGGCGTACAACTGACACCTTAGCTTGTTCTGAACTGACGCCACTGGCCTGAACAGAAGCAAGTGCGCGTATCACCCTCTGAGCGTTTGTGATCGCACCAGTCCGTTCTACAGGCAGATCCCGCACATTACCACCCCCTGTTATAGTGTGTGAGTCTGTCGCTTGCAGCCAGGCAAATATCCCAATCAGTTCTCTCCCACGCTCGCCATAGACTACAGCATTTACAACAGAGCATGAGCGCGATTCTTTATTGGCATGAGAAAACATAATTTTACATCGCCAAAGCAAGTGCTACAAATAAAATAAAAACAGTTGAATATGGGGAACATATTTACAGTTATACACATAGGCCTTATATACAGTTATACGTGTGTGTTATACGTGTGTGTGTGTGTGTGTGTGTGTGTGTGTGTGTGTGTGTGTGTGTGTGTGTGTGTGTGTGTGTGTGTGTGTGTGTGTGTGTGTGTCTGTGATCTGTGCAAAATAAAACACTTGAATGTTGAATAAAAGGTAAAAAGCTTATTTCTATTTGTGTGAAGTCAGTAAGACGCCCTAAGGGCAAGAGGTGACCTATTACAGCCCTATTACACTATTTCAGTTATTGCCCTATTAAACAATTACACTTATTACACTAGTACACTTATCTGATAAGTGCCTGACGCCATAAATACAAATATCAACTGAGTTATTCGCTCGAAAAGCCATCAATCACAAAAAGGTCAATATCTCCAGTTCTTTCAATTATAGCTGGATTTTGGTAAAAAATGGCTATTTTGAGATGGCTACAACTATAGAAAAAAAAGCTTTTTATTTATTTTTTTTATTTTTTTGGTGAGACTAGAGGTTGTCATTTCAGGTACTGTATGACATTGTCGAAAAAACACAGAATTTAGGAAAAATGTCAATATAAAAAAAATATATACATTTTTTTATTAAACAAAATGGCAGGAGAGCCATACAGTCAATGTTAAAATGGTGGCCAATGTGTTAAGTTGAACTTCATAAATCTATTTTTGCAATTTTTGTAAGCCACTACTATACAACAACATATCGTGGAAACCTTAATATGTTCAAAACGCTGCCTTGATGCCCTGCGTCCATGCTGCCACAGTTGTTTGTTTCCTGTAGTCTTCACAGAGACTACACCCTGCTTCTACAGAACAGGACATGAAAACTGTTTGTGGTCAGAGAAGGGCTCATAGAGCTGAACTAGGGTCCTTACAACAGCGTAGAATGCAGAAAAGGTGACAAAAAGGAAGGATGATCAGAAATAGATCTAATGTCATTTGCCAGGTGCAAAGGCAACTCAGTTTATGTGACTTCTGCGTACGGATACTTAACAAACAGAACATGCACTAATCATGCACACGCTGTTGGGCCAACAGTTACCTGACATTAGGTCATCAGACAGAGAACAGAATTACGGTTCAATCTATTGCTATGTTGTTGTTGTTGTTGTTGTTGTTGTTTTTTTCTTCTTTTTTTAAGACATCATAGTCTTTTGTTGAGATTCTTAACTCCTCCCTATCTTCAAACCAGTCCAGTGACTGAGTATGAACTTTTGAATTCCTTTTCAGGAGTTTGTACAAATATCAGTAATTTGTAATTACTTAACCCTTATTTTGCCTTAACTGTCCTGGCATTTGACCTTTGTGCCCTAAACATTTACAAGACCAAAGGCCAAGTGGCCTCGTCCCTAAAAAGATGAAACTCCAGGCCTGAATACTGTCTTGTTTAATCAGACTAATCTATTTAGTAAAAAATATTTTGTTCTGATTTTCGATATGATTATTATTTTTTTGCATAGTACTGTGTATATTTTTCTGTCATGTAATGTCTTCATGAATTGAGTACAACATGACCTCAATGTATACAAGCCTGGGTTTAAATCCTAGTAGAACTTGTATCTGAGCTGTACTGTCATGTGCTTTTCTTATGCAAACTTCTAATAAAGTATTCAAACAATCAATGAATCAAAGTCTCTTCTCTTAGTACATTTTGAGACAGACCAGTTTGTCCAAACCAATAAGCACCAGACTACAGTAGTAGAATAGATGGGATTCCCATCATCTATGTCAGTGTTGATTTGTAGATTTAGTTTTAGTCATAGTCTTTTGAATAAAATGTATTTAGTTTTAGTCATATTTTAGTCATTTGAAAAGTTTTAGTAACTTTGGTTGACTAAATAACATTTTAGTTAGTTGACTAAATCTATTTTGTCGACACAACTTTATTTTGGCAGGCCTTAATGGCGGCTGATTTGGTTGCATGCTGCATACATGCCGATCTACAAGCTCACAGTTTGACCCCGAGTACAACCAAACAGAAAATGGTCTTTTAGTTCTTCAATCTCCACTAGTCCCTCCATAACATTTTAGTCTAGTTTTTATTTGTTGACGAAATTGTCAATATATTTAGTCATAGTAATCATAGCTTAGTTTTTGTTTTCATCGTGAATATAGTAGCCCGACAAACATTTTCATACTCATACTATAGTCAAGGTTCAAGGTTCAAGGTTGTACTTTATTGTTACGTCTTTTGTACAGGTACATAAGAGTAAAATTTGTTTTTGTTTGGCATCCTTCAGTCAAAGCAGTCGTATATAAAAAAAATCACACCTGTGTGAACTGAGCGGTGGTTTACCCCCCCCCCCCCCCTCCCCCCTTCCCCCTTCCTCCCTGTGTGTGTGTGTGTGTGTGTGTGTGTGTGTGTGTGTGTGTGTGTGTGTGTGTGTGCGTGCGCGTGTGTGTGTGTGTGTGTGTGTGTGCCTGGCCTGGCCTGGCCTGGCCTGAAAACAGCGCCCCTCCCTTAACATGTGAGGTCCTAAAAGGTACTACACCACAGGCTTGAGGCTACATACAGACCCACCCACCCACATACACGGACACATACACGGAGACACACACGGCCACGCTATGGAGACGGTGTGACCACCGCTCAAAAAACAATATAATAACAGCAAACCACATCTAAAAATAATAATAATAATAATCTAAAAAGGAGTGCAAAAGGCAAAAAGAGCAACAGTAAAAGAAAAGAGCATCCTCAGATGTACATGTGCAAAAAGTTTGGCATATTCTATACGCCAACAGCATATTTTTCCAGTAGTTGCTACTGTACTGTACTTAACTTTTGTAAACATCTTCACAGAGTGTTCTATGTGCAACAGATTAATATATTCAACTCCACAGTATGCATTTATGTACAGTAGGTGCAATTCAACTTCACAAGGAGAGAACGTAAGGGGTATGTACAGTAGGTGCAATTCAACTTCACAAGGAGGGAACGTAAGGGGTTGGGGGCTGGGGCGCTAGCGATTCCTTTTTCCCTGGATCTTTCTCGTTTAGTTGACAAAATGAACACTGATCTATGTGAAGACAGCTCAGACAGAGTGTAAGTGACTGAGGCAATGTACAATGTACAAGTATGTGGAATTAAAAGGAGAAAATAAAATACAAATACAAGTGAAGAAAGCTTTAAATCTGTTATGGTACCTTGTTTCATTTCAGAGACATACATTGTACTTTGGACTTTAAATTGTATTGGAGGATTTCTGTATGTGTAGCATTGTGTCATGATGTTCATTTGGTGATTTATTTTGATAGGCCTACTGTATGTGTTTGGTGTAACACCATGAGTGGGATATCTATCTGTTCTGAACACATCCTTTCTTAATCAATAAGGTGTGAGCTATAATGTGAACTATAGTGTGTCTATAACAGAGTGACTGCGACAATGACATATCACACGAGTCATTGTGAAACAATATGATTCATGGTCACACAATATTTATTTATTTATTTATTTATTTATGCATGGTAATTAAAATGAGTCCATATACAAACATAGGTGTTGAATTAACTGTGGAAAAAGTAATTGGTTTACAATTGGAGTCATTGGACTATCATCTATTTCACAAATCTTGAAGAACAAGGCACTGGATAAATAAAGCTTGGCTGTTAGCCTGGTCGGAGCAGGTGAACTTCACAGCTTAATCCCCATGGTAACTTTCATGAAATCGAGTCCTGGTTTAATCCTGGTTAGCTGGCTAGGCTAATCTGCAGAGATAATTCAGCTTTCATGAAACCGATTGAGCGCTGATCCTGGCTAACTTAAGGGGGGCCTATCCCATGTCTAGTGGGATTCCCACTGTCAGACACCTTACTAACCAACACTCCACCAGGCAACCACAACAAGCCAGTCAGTTACCCTGATGGCTGGGAGTGGCTCCCTTTTATACAGCTAGCAGTCAGGTGTCTCAGCTGTCCTGAATATTAGGTGATTACCCTGGGAGTCACATGACTTAAGACAGCTCAGCCCACTACTTACACCTTTTTAGACACTATAAGCTGGCAATTTCTTTATTACTTTTTATTTTCAGTAACACTACTAGCTGCCATAAGTTACATCTACTCATCTGACTCAGCTGCCAGTGAGGAGCCCCCACCGGGAGAACGTAGGGCCTTCGTTCTACTCCTCCCATCCAACACTACCCGCCCCAGCCCATAGGCCAAATCGAGTTCGTATTGCATCCGGTAAATCCGAAAAAGCCGGATGCACCACAGTGAATTTGAAACCACAACCTCTGTGGTGGTGGGCAGGGACTTTACCACTGTGCCACCCGAGCGGCTGGATAAACCAAGAGACATTCATCAAGACCACTGTGGTGTCAGGACATATCATCTTTTGAAGGGCAGAAACTGAGAGGCAACAGCAGCCATGGCCTCCAAAGTAAAAAGTGAAAAAGTGAAAGTCCTGGGCCTGTATTGGGGGCTGTGTGGGGACTACAAAATGAACATTCACCTTAAAATGGAGCGCTGCCTGCACGCACGAGCACACGCATGCACACACATGCACGCGGGCACGCTAGTACATCCAGTTTCCGTGCTGCAAGTGTTTCACAACCCCCCTCCCCCCATGTGCAAGCTAGTAGCTACGTCCAACCTAGTGTTGTTAACCACAGCAGTTCTCTGAAAACAACCTCAGTCAGATTACTAACAATAGATGGATTTATTGATGCCTTGTGTTTTTTTATACTTTACACTTTTTCTTACACTTTTTATCGTGTAACATTGTGTGTGTGTGTGTGTGTGTGTGTGTGTGTGTGTGTGTGTGTGTGTGTGTGTGTGTGTGTGTGTGTGTGTGTGTGTGTGTGTGTGTGTGTGTGCGCGGGCGTGCGTGCGTGTGTGTGTTATTGTGTTGCAGATGGAGATGTTTGAGGGAAGAACAGAGGAAGAATTCATGGTGACTACAAGGTCACTGCTGGCAGACACACATTATGCTAGAGCTGAACTATCTGGAGTTTTTAAAGGGATATTTATTTCACTTTCAAACATGTTTTGGGTCATTTTAACATCTACTCAAGAAATGCTAAACCCGCCCCAAAGATGAAGGCACAGACTGTGTCCATTGCAATTCCCTCGTCAGCCACAGAATCAGTTGAGCTGTACAACAACACCCTGAACCGTCGTGGATCTTCCCCAGTCAAGCCCCTGTCAAAACTAAATGAGTCTCACTCCCCCTGGCCAGCCTGATGGAGGGGAAAGGAACAGGTTGAAATAACGAGTTACTTCGAAGCTCGAGGAGCAACTCATGACATAAACCATTATTGCTCGTAGCTTAACCCAATACAACTGGGAAAGCATCCGTGTCATTTTAGATTTTAGCATTGGCTATTCATTCAAAATAGCTGTAAATTCTTCTTTAGCACTGCCAGGTTTTTACCCCATTTTTCCTACTATGTACATACAGTGTTTTATATTAATTTTGTGATGGTACTGTACTTTTCATATTATGTTGATGAATTGAATGTATAGGACCTCAGTGGAAACAAGACCACTGGAATATGTTGTGTTATGCTTTTAGACTAAGTGTATGACTGTACTGCTGTTTGCATTTCTGTTTAATAAAATAGTCAATTAACCAATCAAAAATCTACATGCTCGCAAGCACAGCACGTCACTTGTACAACTGCTATTTAAAAAAAAAAACAAAAAAAAAAACATGGTTTTTGTCTCATCCCTGAGCCAATAATGTAATGACCTCTGGAGTCTCCGTCTCCTATCAAATAAATGATTGTCTCAGGAATGGGACAAAAACTAAATAACACAAGGCTTCATGGGGTGTGTAATTTATAGAAAGTATAAGTTATTTTATGGTGGTGAACTACTCCTTTAAAACAAAATTATATAATGTCCATTTGATCCATTTATCCATGAGGATAAAAGTATTTTCTGAGGTTGAATTATAATTAATAATATGTTTGTAGCACTGTGGGTTGTCCAGTTGTTTAATTCTAATTAACATATTAAATTAATATATTAATATAATATATGTTTTAGTTTAGCTTTGCGAATGTCAGTAAATGTCTGTAAAATATGGACATTAATGTTAACACGTAAAACATCCTGCAAAGAAGTCTTTTTTTAAATCAACACAGTAGAGGTTATGTATCATATTGCTGTGTTTTTAAGCCAACACTATGTTCTCTGTGCTCATTTCACACAGGGTGGATTTTGACACCTTTTTTTCTTTCTGCTCCAGAGAAAACAATGCATATTGCAACTTGGGGGGGGGGGGGGGGGGGGGTAGCGGTTTTTCTGTGTATGTGTGCTTCAAGCATTGCGTGTCAAGTGCTTTTACCTCAGAAGGATGGGAGGATGTTTTTTTTATCACTGTTTTTGATCACATGCTTCTTTTCGAGCTAAATAAATAAGTGGATGAACAACATACCCACTCCGATTTGAAGCTGTGGTCAGGTAGGGCAGGGAACACTGGCCAGGTGCTCCCACTCCCACCTGATTGGAACCCCCAATGCCCAGCCTGAGACAGACAGACTGGGGAAAAACAAAAAGGATTTTATTTTATCAAACCTCTGACTGTGTGAGCAATATCGAAACTAGAGCTAAGCACAGGATGTGTGTGGGCAAGGGGCAGGGGCGGGGGCGGGCGGGGGGTCAGTGGTGTGGGTGGTATGGTGCGACTTGTTTCTCTTAAACGCTCTTCCTTTTTTGTCTAGTTTCACCTTTTTTACGCTTTAGGACAGATGATTCTAAAATTCTAAAATAGCAATCATTCATAATTGTCACTGAAGCTTTATAACGTGTATGCTACCACCTGCTCTCTGCTGTGTGTGTGTGTGTGTGTGTGTGTGTGTGTGTGTGTGTGTGTGTGTGTGTGTGTGTGTGTGTGTGTGTGTGTGTGTGTGTGTGTGTGTGTGCGCGCGGGTGTGAGACTGCTATAATGTGTGTGCATTTTATTGCCTTAAATGCACGTGACCTACATACTTGTGTTATGTGCTCCTGTGGTTTTTACAGTTAAAGCCCAGATCGTGTTCAGGCCTGTATGGCCTTTGCATGCGTGCGTGCGTGCGTGCGTGTGCGCGCTTCTGCATTTTATGGACTGTATCAATGGATCCATTTATTTAATTTTCTGCTGAAATTGCTAACAGACCCACAGCCCTCATGTAAGACGTGGGGCCTGTCTCACGAAAGCACAATTTACTAAACAAAGATTTAAATCTGCACTCCACACATCCAAAGTGTAATTCTCAGTAAAACAAATCTCTGATCAATAAAGCTACACCCCTAAAATGTTCCTAAATGAACTTCATGGGATCTCAAACGTTGCCATATCTGTACCCTCATTTACAATACCAGGATCTATTAATATACCACTATGCCACGCCTGCGGTAACAACCCATGAATATGCTAATGTGCCATATCCCTGTTATCAACATGCAACATGCATCTTTGAAAAGTTTTGGTTTCTTATTAACCCTTGCATTGTGTTAGAGATCTGCAGACACTTTTGGTGTTAGCGTGTCAAATTTGAATATAATACAATATGAATGTGGGATATCTGAGGATATCAATAAAGAAATGTAAATGATACCTTTGACCTATTTAACCTTGAAAGCGGGATAACCGACCCTAACTAACACAATGGGGTAATAAGCCCCCCAGCTGTATTTGTCTACTGAAACCGGTCTATTTGATTTCAGTACATTCCTGGCATCCTTGAACTCTTTATGGATACAACATTTCATTGTCTAATCTAACCCAGGTCATAATTCTCCTGCTCAAACACATTAAGTTAAGTTGATCTAAGGGTGCATTCACACCAGGGTGTTTTAATGCGATTAAAATGAATCCTGGAGCGCATTGTTGGAAAGTGGGCATAGTTTGTGCTGGTGTGATGCTACTCTGGTGCGGATCAAACAAACAAATTAAAAAAAAAAATGTTTGCTTCGCTTACAAGCGCAACAGAATCTCCAGCAGGGGCGAGATCCACTACCGACACTGACGCGGCAGTGACAGGTCAATGGCGCGTCAGTGACGGCCGTTTATTCTACCGACCGTCGGTCAATAAAACGACCGTCAATATTTTTACTGGCTGTCGGAAAATTAAATGACGGCCGGAAAAAAAAACCGACGGAGGCAGTTTTTTTTTGCCAGCGTCGGTGAATTATTATTCGTGTGGCTTCAAACGCTTACCTGTAGTTCCATTGGAGAGCTGGATCGATGGAGCGTCTGGAGCAGTGCTTTTGCACTCTCCCGCACCCACGCATGCACGCACGCACGTGTGAAACAGTTTGTTTAATTTCAGGGAAGCAAATATATTCCCAACTAGGCTTATACTTCTCGAGATCAAATGGCTCCTGAGTCCTGGGCAATCATTATTTAATGCATTAATGAATGACAAGCCCAATATATATTAAATACTGTACATTCCCTCTCGGCCTGAGCCATGCACAGAGCTGGACATGTTTTCTTTTTTTTTTTTTCATCATAACATTTACATATTAAAACAGCGAAATAAAACAAATGTGTTTAGCTAAGCATCAACTATTGACCTTCAGTTAACTTAGCATTTGTTTAATACCTTGGCAAAATTATAGTATTATCCATGAGGACATTTTTCTAGCGTCGGTAAATCTCTCTCCAAATGTCGGCTAAATAATTTGTGTGTCATCTTTCCTGCAGCTGGCAGCTGCTGATCTCTCTAAACACTTATTAACTTATTGTTCACTCCATTAACGTCAAGTACATTTGTTGTTCATAGTGTCCAAAGCTACAGGCTTAGTAAAAAATAAAATATTAAAATGAAATGACGACACGCCATGATGCGGTGCATTCACTGGTGTCCGTCTTTTTTTCTTTTTCTTTATTTATTAGGCTACACCCAACAAATTACATCTGTAGCTGTAATGCCCACCAGTGCTTCATTTGTTAATTATTAGGAGAAATGAATAAAATACATAGAGTAGGTCCATAATATGCCTTCTTAGGCTCTGCCAAATCACAATATAAGGGTCCCCGTGACATGGCTTATTTAATCAGATCTTATTTAATCAAAGCGTTATAGGCAGCTCACCGAAAATAGCAGATCTGTTGTGTAAATCTGTGCTTGTGGATCGGCTATTTTTCGCTGTTTGGCGACCAATCCCGGTGGGAACAGGCCTACCAATATCAGGTCTGATCTGTCTGTAGCCTATAGGCCTACATCCATCACGGATAGCGCATCTCCAACTTGTTAACCAGCTGGGAATCATCAAACAAAGAATTGACGATGGCCTATTAAGCTACACGCCTGTACCTATTGGCCAATTTAGACATCAAAGGAGTGGAGATTACCCAAGGGAGTCGCGTGGGCGGTGGTTTAAAAACTTGTGCAGACACAGTGCAGACACCAGACAGACATAAGTGACCATGCTTTGTCTTGGAATTATAATAACTGCATGCACTTATTGCACTATAGAGCCTTTTCAGCAGAACCATCTGGCACTGGACAACACACACAGCTGACCAGGCCGCTATAGAGGAAAACGTCTTCAAAGGGGTCCCGATACTTTTACAGAACTCCACTACATCTCGGAGCTAAATATTCTACTTCAACTCCCTACAACTATTTGAAAACTTTACTAGGCCTAGTCACTTTGCAGATATAAATGATTAAGCCTATTTTAGGCTGTTTGAATCTACGGACTTTTATTTAGGCCTATAACAAACGATTTGTACATAAGTTAGCCTATACTGGACACTTACTTTGGGACAAAATGTACTTTTTTGTTTTTCACCACTGATTAAATGCACTATTTGAAGGAAACCGAAGCCTATAAAGACAGTCCATGTTTTTTGTCTTATCTGAGTTTTATTTTATTTTATTATATGGTGGTTAACGTCTTGTTTTATTGGGGGAGCGTGGGCTGCGTGGCTGCATCTGCACAAAGCACTCAAAGTTTGTTATAATGGGCTTCAGTAGGCTGAGGACTGAGTAAAACAAACAAACAATTATGTTACAAAAAAACCTAATGGTCCAATTATGACTTCAAAGGAATAGAATCCACCGCAGACAATAGCAGACACTCACTCTCACTTTCTGTCTCTCTCTCTCTCTCTCTCTCTCTCTCTCTCTCTCTCTCTCTCTCCCTCTCCCCCCCTCTCTCTCTCTCTCTCTCTCTCTCTCTCTCTCTTTTGATGCGACGTTCGCGAACGAATCTTTTGAACGGCTCTTTGAAGTGAATGACTGTATTATGTCCATGTAAATATTTAAATGTTGGCTATTTTAAAATAGCCAACATTTAAATATTTATTTATTTGCTCACATGCCCACCCACATTGTGCCAGGCCTAGCCAGTTGGTAAATCCTGGCTATATACGCCGCTAGGGAGGAGCCTGCTTGCCTGCTTGTTAGGTGTTGCATGAATAACATTAAGGTAGCTTAATACACACATGTTTTATAAAAAGGGTAAATACAAAATTGTGATCTCAACTGTCAGCAGAGGAATGTGGTGCTAGACCGTGCCACCTTGTGGATTCATGTTTCAACGAATGCTTAAATATATAAATATGCAATGAGCCAAAAGAGCCAAATGTGCCATGTCTTTTGAACGGCTCTTTTAAGTGAGCCAGATCCATGGCTCTGCATGGCTCACTTCAAAGAGCCATTAATTGCATCTCTATAAACAGTAACATCATGAGTATAGGCTACAAGTAAGCCTATGTCAGTTTATTTTCTTCTTTAATTTCATAAGAAGTTGAACAAATAAAACACAAGAAGGCAAGTAAGTTTGTCGTTGGACACTTCCCCGCACAGACAGACACGTACTGTGGGTGGAGTGGGAACCACTGCGCACAGTGTGTCACACAGCTAGTAGGCTACCCAAAGCATCTTATATGGTATGGAACATCTATTCTTATTCTGATCATTTTTCGTTACATAGTAAGGTGTCAATGCTTCTCCTACAGGCAGTGTTGCATTGGTCATGAGACGTGGGTAGACGCCGTCCCGAACCTTTTTGGAACCGTGTCACGCTTTTCACACGCGCACACACATGCTTTTATGCAAAACTCCCCACAAATTAACACCTCGACAACCTGTTATCCAATTCTCTCTCTGTGTTTGGCTCTCAGCAGCTGGTGTTGAGACGCGCATCGTAGCCAAAAGCCAATTTGCTAAACATAATTCACCCGGTGCGCCTAGAATATCTGACTTACAAGCTCACATCGCATTGCGGAGGCTATCGTTGTGAGCTTTGAAGTCTACCGTTCTCTGATTGAACAAAGTATTCATCGCTGTAGGAAATTATGGATCATAATAATTGATCATAATTATGGATCATATCCATTATTATTATGACTGATATTAAATAATGTATTTATTTAACAAATATTTATATTCGGGTTGACGTCTCGAGAGCGTAACATGAAAGATGCTTAACAATAATTACACGCACGAACGCGCGCGCGCACACACACACACACACACACACACACACACACACACACACACACACACACACAGAGAGAGAGAGAGAGAGAGAGAGAGAGAGAGAGAGAGAGAGAGAGAGAGGGGAGAGTAGGAGAGAGGGGGAGAGAGAGAGAGAGAAAAAACCGACTGTCAGAACTATTAGGCTACTGACGGTCTTTTGGGCAGTTGGTCAATAATAATTCACCGACGCTGGCAAAAAAAAACTGCCTCCGTCGGTTTTTTTTTCCGGCCGTCATTTAATTTTCCGACAGCCAGTAAAAATATTGACGGTCGTTTTATTGACCGACGGTCGGTAGAATAAACGGCCGTCACTGACGCGCCATTGACCTGTCACTGCCGCGTCAGTGTCGGTAGTGGATCTCGCTGGCTCTCTATGGTTCACTGTTGGTGTGGATGCATCCGCATCAAATGCAGGCAATGAAACATTGTCCTACGCGGGTAAAATCCCACTCCCGACTGTCCGCGCTCCCATTACATTTCTGACCACCATTACCGCCCGTCCCCTCAATGATTTCATTTTTGACCATCCCCTCCCTCCCGCATAGATTACACTGTTTATGTGTGAGGAGGAGTTGGATGGGTGTCAGCTGGCATGGAGTACGAAGGATCGCCAGGGACCCGAGCAAATGGAGGGGACTCGTCGTCCAATGTTCCAATAGGAACAGGAGGAACTAAGTCTAAGTAAGTAAGTACCAGGTCTCATGACTTAACTTAAGACCTGGAGGTGTGGTCAATGTGTTTAGCTGTTTTGAGTGGCCAAACAGCATTTGCCATAAGACCTGGTACTTAAGACAATTAAAATAGGGCCCAAAGTCCTTCACACTGTGAGAGGACATGGTTTAATCTAACCCTTTGAGAGGACATGGTTTAATCTGAGCCCTTTGAGAGGACATGGTTTAATCTGAACCAAAGAACATTGCTTACATCCTTTAAGGTGCAGGTGCCATGACTTACCCCTCTATAAAACATGATTATTAAGTGTGCCTGCCATGCAATGGCAAAACACTTATTGTAATCCGCCATACTTAATTAATAATGATCCCACAAATTTGGTGCGCTAATAACTGCCGCACAATTTACGCCACCGCCGCAATATATACATCAAAACGTGCGGCTCGGCCGGGAATGGTGTGCTATTACTTTTCTAAGAGAAAAGTTGTATCGTTTAATTGATATTAATTTATTAGTGAATTAATTTTACCCATTGACTTATAATGGGAATCGCAAAAACTCACATTCAATATTTTTTTTCTCGCAAACCATAGGGGCTACAGTTTCAAAACTTGGAGAGGAGATTTATAATGATATCAAGGATTAAAGAAAAAATAATTTCGTCAGTTGGCCTCATGGTGGCGGTATAACAGTCTACTTTACCTTTCGGCTTGTAACTCTTGAACCGTGGGTCGGAAAATTAAAATTCCCTTTTCCCTGGATTCCTTGGGTCATGACGCATCTCCTCATATAGGCCACGCCCATTTGCGTCAGGATAGATTTTCCGCCATTTTGAATTTTCTTCAAAACACACTTTTTGCTCCTTTTCCTACATATTTTCTCCAAATGTCACAAAAATCGATACACACGATCTATGGACTCATGCGATAAACATATTTAAACGATATTTTGATAGTCCATACCGTTCTTCCGTAACAGGGTTCCAAAGTTAGCGGGAGGAGCCCGTTTTATAAGAAGTAGCCATAAATTACAAACGAAACATCCAGTCAACACCAAATTTTAACCACAAGTGGGGGGCGCTATACTGAACATATACCTAAAAGCATTTCCACTTCGACGCATAGGGGCACCACAAACGCGCAAAACGTAACCGCTTCATGCCAAAACGTGTTTTTCAGGGGGAACGACCCTCTCAAAACGAAACACAAACGATCTCGGGAGCGACGGGACAACGTAATCGCCTTGCGGAACTTGTGGGAGGAGCCTATTTCTTAAAAACAAGAAACCATATTGCTAATGCTAACACATGCTAATGCTAACAAATGCTAATGCTAACAAAGATGCTAATGTTAACACATACAAGGTTGCACACCCTTAGCGAGCTGCAGGCACACTTAAAATTTCTTCGAAATTTTCTTTTCTAGTCTACTATTATGATTATACTAGGAGGAAGAATTTTTCCCAAAAAGTGTACAGAAAGAGTTAAAATGATGTTTTTAAGTGGCCACACCCACCAGTTCATTGGTATACATGGTTGTCATGGTGGGTGGTGACGCAGCTGGCGTTATTTGGAATCGCACATGAGTTCTGGGCGGAGCCGTTTGTTTCAGATTCTCGCATATTCGCCAAATTTGGCACAGATGTTGTCCATAACATACTTAATCATTTTAAGATGGGTGCCAAGATGGGCACCCCATGGTACTGCCGTATTGTGCAATCCAATTGGGCTCCCATTGACTTTCTATACAGGAGGAAAATACCCAGAAAAAGATTTTTTTTCTGGGTATTTATGGAGGATCTGAGGGGTCTAACTAGGGGTTTGTCATGATGCTGAATCCATTGCAGGCATTTGTTTTGCACAAAAAACATTCCGTGGGCTAGAAATGGTCTCAGAAAACAATACACGTATGGGTGAGTATTCATGTTAGTCGGAGGCCTTAGGGTTTTTTTTCTCGTGCTAATCAGTCTAAAAGTTCAAAATTTTGCACAGATGTAGCTCAGGGCATGCTCTAATGATTTAGCTAGGGCGCCCGAGTCTGCGACATTCGGGGTCGCCACAGCGGCCAAATCAAGTTGGGCTCCCATCGACTTTAGTGATGAAAAGTGATGAGTCATCACTTTTCCGAGTTTTTTGGGTGCTGTTGGGACCCCGAGTGTCGGAGACTCGGGCGCCCTAGCTAAATCATTAGAGCATGCCCTGGGCTACATCTGTGCAAAATTTTGAACTTTTAGACTGATTTAGACTGATTTTAGACTGAAAAAATGACCAAATGTGCTAAACTGACCAAATGACCACCCCAACGGGGCTGCTCACGGGGAATTCCCGGGGACCACCGACTCCTGGTGCTCCAGAACGGATGCAAAAGTGGTGCCGCCCCCAGTGGAGGACCCCCTACACTGCAGCTCACATAAAATGCCGTAACTCCGGCTAGGAGCGACCGGGACAGCCGGGGCCGGTACCTATTCGTCCGCCTTGGCGGCGCGGAGACCCCACCCCTCATTTCTCACATGGCCCTCTTCTAGCGCCACCATGAGGCCGATTCTTGCAAAACACATTTTTGGACACTGCTCCTAAAATGTTTGCCCTAAAATCACGCAAATCGGTACACAGTATGTCTACACTCATCCCATCAACATGAATCTCTCCCATATAGCGCCACCTCCAGGCCAATTTTTAAAAACACATTTTTGGACACTGCTCCTACAGATTTTGCCCTAAAATCACGAAAATCACTACACAGTATGTCTACACTCATGTCATCAACATGGATCAGGAAGATTTTGGAAAAACAAATTTTTGCCCTATTTGTGGAGATAAGTGACCTACGGTCGCTTATCTCCCGATTAGGGAGTCTTACTGGTAACCTATCTGAGTAATGGCTTGTACTAGTGGCTGATACTTCAGCTGCTTAGTGAGGAAGGCAAGTACAGCCTACTTCCAGTAGGACAACTTCCCTGTGATCCTCATCAATTTCAATTACATCAGGTGTATTTGCAGAAATATTTACAAATGCATGGGGGTTATTGTTTTCTTTTAGGATATTCTCTTCTCTTCTGTTATTTTAGTTTTTCTAGCATAATTTCTGTTGTTATTTAGTGCTGTGTGAATCGCTTTGTAAAATGTGCTTTGACAAATACATGTTCAGTTTACACATATTAATCACAATTCACAAATATTAATCCAATCTTTTGTAAAACACAGTGCACACTTTGCACTGTGATGCACTTCTGTTACACAATGATACAAGTTAAAGCTATTCTGTGTAAGTTGCTAAACTAGTGGTCTGTAGCAGTATAGCAAACCGTGGTCGCGTCTGCTTTTCGGCGGTTTTTCGCCACGGACCGGGCCTTCAGACCACCGCGTCCGCCTCGCCTCGCCGAGACGCATCCATAGAGGTCTCTCGTGTCCCTCTACGAGCAGCGGTTGGGGAGTTACATGCTAGACTAGCCAGCGTAAACAAAGCTGTTGAAGCAAGCTATTTCCTGAAGAGACGCAAGATGCACTGTAATTGGCCGGTAGTGTATCATGTGTGTATGTTCCGCAATGTGATTGGCCAACGTATACACAACGTATACGGATGATGCAGATGACGTCATTTTTCAGCGAAATCCGGACCCCGGTCAGGATAATAGAAAACATATAAAGTGAAGGCTTTAGAAGCTGAAAATAACGGAGTGGGTGTTCTAAAACTTTAGTGATTTAACAGTTAGGACAATTTTAAGATTTGTTTTATAAAAAAAGTTACATGGTATAACTTTAAACAACTCCACAGTTATCATTCAGTTTTCAGTCAGTCAACAACTGTAAATGTGTCAACATTGTCTCTAACCAGTTGGACAATAGAATCACATGTTGATGATCCAGGAGTGATTCATGTTCACAGACAATGTTTCTGTTGCCCAAATGTGCCACACGCACACGCACACGTGCACACGCACACACACACACATGTGAGGGGGTTGAAAGCGCGTTATCCTTTTTTTCCATTTTTCTGGTAATTATATTTATTTTCTTTTATTTCCTTATGTTCCTGTATAAATGTATTTGGTTTTGTGTTATTAACGCTGTTTTTCCCTGAACCAACTCCTCCTCTTGTGGGCATGTGTGACTTGAAGAGAGAACTGATAGGGTAACGAGGGCCAACAGCTCGGCCAATATGGGCGAACTGATGTCATCACTAACCAATGAGCGCTTGGTCGAGCAGAGAGGCGGCCTTTATGAGTAGACTCTGGATCACTCTGCTGGCGAACGGCAAGGGAGAAGGACGTGTGACTGAGCGGACCGAATGATGTGAGCACAGCCGAAGGGCGAGACAAGCAGCCGGCTAGAAGTGCGAGCATGTGAACCGATTGAACGAAACTGAACTTGAAGTGTGCGAACGAGTACTTTGTACAGAGCGACACGGTTGAATCCAGACAACAGAGTATCGGCGAGACCGGGCGGTGATCCGGGCCAACTCCAGTGAACCGAATTCAGGGAACCGACGGGGTCCAGTCCAGGCCGTTCCAGCCAGACGAAAGAGGGGGGTCCGCCGTGACTTCAGTGGTGCGCGCGCATAATCCACGCAGCGGCAGCCACTCGGCTGCCCGGGTGTGAGTAGAGTTCTGTGCACCACTGTCATCTAGTCACCGACCTGTAGTTTGGCAATACTTTAAGAGGAAACGAAGATACTGGCCATTTGTTCTGTGTCCGCAGATTGGGGCCAGACGACGTAGCTGTTACCGAGGATCGACTGGGTTCCTCTGCACGCACCGCACTGCTGTCTATATATATATACACCTGCTGAGATTATAGAATCATTTTGCTCTGCTTATCTCTTTATTAATTACATACCGCTTTAGATAAATATTGTGCCTTGCTCTGCTATCGTTAAATAAGAACTGTGTAATTAATGAATCCCTATTGCCGGATATATATATATATATCTTTTAAGCCGTTATTTTGTATTTTAAGTGGTTTATTATAACGGCTTAACCACCCAGCGCGCTAAGCACTGTCGCACTTTAATTTAGTGTTAACGTTAAGGGAGGAGATTTGCTACTTGGTTTTATTGTGGATTTTGTAGGTTTTAGATTAGAGGCGCTGTAGGAGGGATAGGTTTCTTTTATTTTTTATTTGAATTGTGTTTTATGGCGTATAGAAGCCCCCTGTAATTAGCTAATAAAAACTTTGTTATACTTTTCTACCTATGTGTTCTGGTCCAGTCTCTCCAAGGTTATATTGCTCTGGTACTTGCCCGTATACGAACCTGTGGTCCTTGGGTACAAAAGGCATTGTTTCTCCAGTGAGCCTTTTCCTCTTTTACAGAGGTGGCGTTGTCGGAAAGTTCTATGATTATATGGGGTATGCTAATGATAATATCTAAATAATACACTTTGACAAAAAGGTATAACTTCATCATTTATTGGCAGAAACTCAGTAATTACATTAAAGGTTTGACAAGGGTACCAGTTTTAATACTGGCTGTTAATGTGAGTCGGGCCAGCCTTACACACACACACACACACACACACACACACACACACACACACACACACACACACACACACACACACACACACACACACACACACACACACACACAGAGCAGCAGCTACCGGTATACTGTATTTTGTGCAATAATCCTGAACATGGTCTTCTTGGAAACAGATGACGTAACACCATATCTTTAATCTGATTGGCCGATTCATCTAAACTAGAGAACACATCCTCCTTCCTTCTCTTTCAGACTCCACAACGTCTCTTGAGGTAAACATCAGTTTATAACATCAGTTTATTCTAATCAGTTTATTCTCATTTATTAAATTCAGTTGAGTTTTGATCAGTGATGATGAAGATTACAGCCACCCTCCTCATCCTCTCTTCTGTACTTCATGTCAAAGCCATCCCAGGAAGTAAGTATATTATTTATGTTACTATATAAAATATAATAGATTTATAACTACTGTTATGATATAAAATATACATTTTGTATAGGGTTATATCAAATTACATTTATATTACTAGAAAAGAAAAGTCCTACGAAATTTTAAGTGTGCCTGCAGCTCGCTAAGTGTATGCATTAGCATTTTTAATATTAACATTTGTAGCATTAACATTAACATTTTTTAACATTAGCATTAGCATTTTAGCATTAGCATTTGTTGCATTAGCATTAGCAGAAGTAGCGGTTAGCATAAGCTGTTAGCCGTTAGGTCTGTCGGACCAACCACCGAGTTTGAGAACAGTAACATGTTTAAAGCTCAGCCAATAGGAAGACAGGGCAGGGCTTACGAGGGGACGGGGCTTAGGTAGTCCCTATTGGCCGTTTAAGTCCAGACACCGAGTTTCGAGAGTGTATCATGCTGCAAACTGGAGTTATTGCTGTTTAAAGCTCAGCCAATAGGAAGACAGAGGGGGCAGGGCTTATCATTACAGCTCGTCCCTATTGGCCATTTAAGTACTCACGCCAAGTTTCGAGACGGTACCATGCTGCAACTGGAGTTATAGCTGTTTAAAGCTCAGCCAATAGGAATATAGGGGCGGAGCGTAAGAGGGGCGGGGCTTAAGTAATAAGTCCCTATTGGCCGTTTAAGTCCAGACACCAAGTTTCAAGACGGTACCATGCTGTGAACTGGAGTTATGGATGTTTAAAGCCCAGCCAATAGAAATACAGAGGGGGCGGGGCTTAATCAATTACAGCTCGTCCCTATTGGCCGGAAAAAGTCCAAAGTCGTGAGAGTGTTTTAAAGTTTAAATCACGTTGCTAGGCAAAAGTATGCCAGAGTAATGTGGCGCCAAAGTTTCTGTTTTTGTTTTCGGAGTCCCCCATTCAAAGTGAATGGGGTTTTTGGGCGTAGTTTTTTGCGAATTATGTCGCCATGGTAACGCGGATCGGAAAGAAACGTAATAGAACACCATTCCCGGCCGAGCCGCACGTTTTGATGTATATATTGCGGGGGTGGTGTAAATCGTGCGGCAGTTATTACGTGCCGAAATTTGTGGGAAGATTAACTAACTAGAAAAGAAAATTCCTACGAAATTTTAAGTGTGCCTGCAGCTCGCTAAGTGTATGCATTATCATTTTTAGCATTTGTAGCATTATCATTTTTTAACATTAGCATTTAAGCGTTAGCATTAGCATTTTTATCATTAGCATTAGCGGAAGTAGCGGTTAGCATTAGAGGTTAGCCTTTAGGTCTGCTGGACCACCCACCGAGTTTGAGACCAGTATCATGCTGCAAACTGGAGTTATGGCAGTTTAAAGCTCAACCAATAGGAAGACAGAGGGGCTTATCATTACAGCTCGTCCCTATTGGCCATCTAAGTTCTCACGCCAAGTTTCGAGACGGTACCATGCTGCAAACTGGAGTTACAGCTGTTTAAAGCTCAGCCAATAGGAAGATAGGGGCGGAGCTTAAGAGGGGCGGGGCTTAAGTAATAAGTCCCTATTGGCCGTTTAAGTCCAGACACCAAGTTTCAAAACGGTACCATGCTGTGAACTGGAGTTATGGTTGTTTAAAGCCCAGCCAATAGGAATACAGAGGGGGCGGGGCTTAATCAATTACAGCTCGTCCCTATTGGCCGGAAAGTCCAAAGTCGTGTGAGCGTTTTAAAGTTTAAATCACGTTGCTAGGCAAAAGTATGCCAGAGTAATGTGACGCCAAAGTCCCAAGTATCCAAAGTCCAAAGTATGATTAATAACACAAAATTAATTGGAATAGGCAGTGAAGTAATTTTCCATAGGAATAGCCTATTCTGTCAATAGATCAACAGCCGCCTGTATGACCACGTGTCAGTTGTTCACATATTTGGTTCTTTTAACAAATGTCCCGTGTGAACGCTAACCGGACCAAATTCAAAATGCAACAATGTAAACATTTGGTCCCTGATCCGGACCTTCTAAGCGGACTTTGGGTGAGAACGTGCCCTTATTGTAATCCGCCATACTTAGTTAGTTAGTTAGTTAGTTAGTTAAGTGTGCCTGCCATGCAATGCAATGGCAAAACACTTATTGTAATCCGCCATACTTAATAATAATAAAAATAATGATCCCACAAATTTCGGCACGTAATAACTGCCGCACAATTCACGCCACCCCCGCAATATATAAATCAAAACGTGCGGCTCGGCCGGGAATGGGGTGCTATTACTTTTCTTTCCGATCCGCGCTACCATGGCAACGTAATTCGCAAAAAACTACGCCCAAAAACCCCGTTGACTTAGAATGGGGGAAATTTCGGGACGTAATAACTGCCGCACGATTTACGCCAACCCCGCAATATATACATCAAAATGTGCGGCTCGGCCGGGAATGGTGTGCTATTACTTTTCTTTCTGATCTGCGTGACCATGGCGACGTAATTCGTAAAAAACTATGCGCAAAAACCCCCATTGACTTTGAATGGGGGACAAGAAAAAAAAACAGAAACTTTGGCACCACATAACTCTGCCATACTTTTGCCTAGCAACGTCATTTAAACTTGAAAATGCACACACAACTTTGGTCTTTTTCCGGCCAATAGGGATGAGCTGTAATTGATTAAGCCCCGCCCCCTCTGTATTCCTATTGGCCGGGCTTTAAACAGCCATTACTCCAGTTCACAGCATGGTACCGTCTTGAAACTTGGTGTCTGGACTTAAACGGCCAATAGGGACTTATTACTTAAGCTCCGCCCCTCTTAAGCCCCGCCCCCATCTTCCTATTGGCTGAGCTTTAAACAGCTCTATATCCAGTTTGCAGCATGGTACCATCTCGAAACTCGCTGTGTGTACTTACATGGCCAATAGGAATTATCTGTAATTTCTTAAGCCCCGCCCCGTCTGCCTTCCTATTGGCTGGGCTTTAAACAGCCATGTCTCCACTTCCCAACACGTTACTGGTCTCATACTCGGTGGGTGGTCCCACAGTCCCAACGGCTAACTGCTTAAAAATGCTAATTTTAAAAATTCTAATAATGATATTAATGTTAATGCAAAAATGCTAATGCTAACATCAACTGCTATACAAGGTTGCACACATTTAGCGAGCTGCAGGCACACTTAAAATTTCGTAGAAATTTTCTTTTCTAGTTTTATATTGATATCGATCAATCCTTATCGATCACCATTGCACCATTGCAACATGTAAGCAGAACAATGCACATCCCCACTAATTAAAAGAGAGTTGCAGCTCTATTATTATTAGTATTAGATACAGGCTACTTAGTCTGGTCCAGAGCGTTAGCAATGTCTCACTATAACAACAGGATGTGGGTGACTCAAAGGGAATTTCCGTTGCAGTTACCAAGAAAGTGAAACTAAATTCAAAAGTTTATGATCATTTGAGGAAGAACACATGAGGAAGAGATTCAATGTGTTCTTGTGTACATGGCGCTAGCAATAGGGATGTGGAAAAAAAGATTAATAACGAGACATGCTCTCAAAACATCAAACATTAACCTCCCAGGTTATGAGTCATATATGCAGAAATGGTCTATTTTCGCAACGTAAAAGCACTCAACAGGACCAGCAGACATATACAGTAAGTAGATCAAACCAACAATGGAAAAGACACACTTGACAAGTCACTTGACTTGTATCTCATACATATAATAATTAGTGGGCTCGCCTGAAAGGCGAGCACACTCTAGATATTGTCATTAGTGGGCTCCCTATACGTGGCCGTGTGTGTGGGTCTGTCTGTCTCCGTCCGTCCGTCCGTGTAGCCTAAACTTCGGCGCGTAACTAGTGCCGCACCATTTACGCCACTCGCGCAATATATACATCAAAATGTGTGGCTCGGCCGGGAATGGTGTTCTATTACCTTTCGTTCCGATCCGCCTTACCATGCCGACGTAATCAGCAATAAACGACGCTTAATTGTCCCCATTGACTTATAATGGGACAATGCAAGAAATCACTGTAGCATCTGACATGAAAAATAATACTGATATTAATAATAGATACTAATATCAAAAAATAGGGATTGTCCACAGAACTTCAAAAGTAAATGTTGCTTGTTTATTCATCGTCCAACAAAAGTATACATCCTTAATCAAAGTAAAAATCTTCTTCTGAGGTTCCTTTCCAATTCTCAGCAAATAGCATATTTTCCTTTTAATGTTGCAACATGGAATCCACCAGGAGGGGTCCTGGTGGAATGGCCCAGCGATTGAAAGCCTGCAAGCCTTTTTATGGTCAGAACAGACCATAAAACAAGCTCACACAATAGAGGAGACAATTGACACCATTAACCTAATTCAAGTGAGTCAAACTCATCATCAGAGTGCCCAGAGTTGTATGTCAAAGTACATATGAGAATCAATACATTGAAAAGTTACCCATGCTAAAAGCTCCACATGACAATTCTTAATTTACGTGTCATGTTAAGTGCCTGATACCAGATGTCTGGTCAGATTCTAGAAAACACCCAGAAGGTTGGTGAGGTAATCCAATTATGGGTGTCCATCCCCACTGACCAGGGGCTACTGAGAAGTTATAACCCTTGCTGCAGGAGAATAGAACCACCTAAGCAATATCATTAGCTATGTGCAGAGAACCCAAAGATACATCACACAAGTATATTAACATATTAGGTCGTCCAGCTGCATCATCACTTTCAAGTATTTTTCTCTCGTAAACCATAGGAGCTACAGTTTCAAACCTCGGAGAGGAGATTCATAATGATTTTAAGAATGAATCGAAAAATAATTACATCACTCGGCCTCATGGTGGCGCTATAACGGCCCACTTTACGTTTTGCCCCGTAACTCTTGAACCGTAGATCGGAAAATTAAAATTCTTTTTTCCCTGGATTCCTTGGGTCAAGACGCATCTCCCCATATAGGCCACGCCCATTTGCGCCAGGATAGATTTTCCGCCATCTTGAATTTTCTCCAAAACACACTTTTTGCTCCTTTTCCTACATATTTTCTTCAAATGTCACAAAAATCGGTACACATGATCCTGGGTGACCAGAGAGGTGCTGTTGAGTCTAGCCTGCCCTGAGCATCAACTGCAATACACACACACACACACACACACACACACACACACACACACACACACACACACACACACACACACACACACACACACACACACACAGCTCCACTTCGAACAGAGGTTCGATTTTTTATAGATGTTTTACACCATTATAATGTTCTCGTTTTGATCATTAGACCCAATCACTGAATATCGGTAGGCCTACGTCTCCAGCTCTATAGGATATGTATGATACTGATTTACTACGAGACTGTGGCATTGGATGAGTTCAGTAGTTTACAATCTAGGCATTTAGCAGACGTTCTTAATTCAGTGACTGTGGTTCTCAAAACTTTTATTTTGACCATCATAACTAAACATCATAACATAACTACGGCCATACTCTACCCTGATTGGTCGAGGACTGGCTGGCCACCTCTGAAAACCAAATCTAGCTATGCTCGTAACACGGGCCATGGTGGAAGTCCTTATATGGTCAGCACACATTCTAGTGAGGAGAATGAATGGAAAATGTACCAATTATATTTTTATTTGAATGAAATACAATCACTGAATATACCTTTAAGTGTGCCTGCCATGCAATGGCAAAACACTTATTGTACTCGCTCATACTTAAGCCAGGCAGGCAGACGAGGGTTTTTGTCACGTAACTAGTGCCGCACCATTTCCGCCACCCCCGCAATATATACATCAAAACGTGCGGCTCGGCCGGGAATGGTGTGCTATTACCTTTCGTTCCGATCCGCGTTACCGTGGCGACGTAATTGGCAAAAAACGGCGCTTAATTGTCCCCATTGACATCGCAAACCATAGGGGCTACAGTTTCAAACCTCGGAGAGGAGATTCATAATGATTTTAAGAATGAATCGAAAAATAATTACATCATTTGGCCTCATGGTGGCGCTATAACAGCCCACTTTACGTTTTGGCCCGTAACTCTTGAACCGTAGATCGGAAAATAAAAATTCCCTGGAGTCCTTGGGCCAAGACGCATCTCCCCATATAGGCCACGCCCATTTGCGCCAGGCTAGATTTTCCGCCATCTTGAATTTTCTCCAAAACACACTTTTTGCTCTTTTTCCTACGTATTTTTTTCAAATGTCACAAAAGTCGGTACACATGATCTATGAACCCATGCAATGAACATACTCAAGGGATATTTCGATAGTCCATTCCGTTCGTTCGTAAGGGGCTTCCAAAGTTAGCGGGAGGGGCCCGTTTCGCAAACAATAGCCATAAATCACAAACAAAAGGTCGAGTCAACACTGAATTTCAACCAGAGGTCGGGGGTGGCATACTCAACGAATCCCCAAAAGCATTTCCACTCGGCCTCATGGTGGCGCTATAACGGCCCACTTGCCTCGTAACTCTTGAACCGTAGGTCGGAAAATTTAAATTATTTTTTCCCTGGATTCCTTGGGTCAAGACGCATCTCCCCATATAGGCCCCGCCCATTTGCGTCAGGATAGATTTTCCGCCATTTTGAATTTTCTCCAAAACACACTTTTTGCTCCTTTTCCTACATATTTTCGTCAAATGTCACAAAAATGGGTACACATGATCTATGAACCCATGCAATGAACATAGTCAAGGGATATTTCGATAGTCCATACCGTTCGTTCGTAACGGGCTGCCAAATTTAGCGGGAGGGGCCCGTTTCGCAAACAATAGCCATAAATCACAAACAAAAGGTCGAGTCAACACTCGACCTTTTGTTTGTGACAAAAAAGCATTTCCACTTCGACCCGTAGGGAGTGTCACAAACGCGCAAAACGCGACCGTTTCGTGCCAGAACGCGTTTTTCAGGGGGTACGACCCTCTCAAAACGAAACACAGACAACTTGGTGGATGTAAAAAATGACTCTGTCAATTCTAGTTGTGGGCTTGCCTGTAAGGCGAGCACACTTTAGATATTGTCATTATTTATCTAGTAGATCAAGTAGGTCAGTCACGTCAGACAGTTCTCCTCAATACTTTGGCACTTTTTTACTCCTACATACTCAGACAGAAAATGAAAATAAAAACATCAATGTGTTCAGCTTACTGTGGCGACGTGTGCTATTACTTTTTACAGCAATCTGCCAAATGGTGGCGCTGTAGGAAGCCTTCGAAAGTGCAAACTTTGAACAGGTAGAGCTCATGCTCTGTTTGAGGTACAGCCATGAAACCTGTATACACGTATGCGTCTCCTCATGCCGAACAACTTTTACGCTCTGCCTTTTAACCTCTGACCTTTAGATCCCCCAGAATTTTGAATTATATGAAAAACAGTAAAAATCTATCTCCTCCTGGGATCTTTGCGTTACGCGCACAAAACTTTTTTCACATGAAATTTGAACCTATATCTACACAGGCTATGTGGTGAGAAGTTTGTACGTTAAATAATGATTTATTAATAATTCAATGTATATTGCGGTTTTATGCAAATTATTATGACTCGAGCGGAAGACATCTGTGTCTTTGTTAAGTAAGCTCCGCCCTTAGATTTTCCGCCATTTTGAGCAGTTTGTAAAACACTTAACCCACTTTTATTCTGGAATTTTCGCGTCACGTGCACAAAACTTTTTTTACGTGAACTTTGGACCAATATCTAAAGATCTGTCAGATCGGATTTCTTTAAAATTGAAACATGCTTTTTTAATAAATTCAATGAATATTGCAGTTTTATGCAAATTATTCTTCTGCCTCTAAATCATACATGCAAAGTAACATATTCATGGCATTTGGCAAAGATGTAGAGTGTTATTCCAAATATCACTAAAACTAATCTTACCCCAATCGGCCTAAGGGGGGCGCTATATCATTTTGAGCAGTTTGTGAAACGCTTAAACCCGTTAGGATTTTTTTAGAAATGTGCATGAAACATTCTACACACTATCTAAGGACCTTTATCTAATATGCCTATGAAGTGCACACACAAAAAAAATAATTATAATAATAATAAATATAGCTGCAAGCAGCGATAAAGCGGCAAAAGCCAAAAACACCTCAAATCATGAACACAGCCTGCAATGTGCGTGAAATCTTGCAAGCACATTCCCAATAGGTCAAGGAACAGATACCACCCTTCTCACATTGGCCTGTTATAGCGCCACCAGCGGGTCAACTTTTGCACAACACATGTTTGGAACAAAATGGACCAACTTTGACGCCAGTAACGTCAAAGAGAGCACTGCCTGCGATCTTGATATTTTGTACTTTTATAGCCATTGTTTTCTGGCTTGAAGCGAGCCCACAATTGTTTCGAAGGAACAATATTTTCTAGTTATATATATTTTTCCTCTGGTTTTCATGATATTCGTTTCATTTGTTCAATAGGGACATTTTGCTCATTTGCTGGCTACCTTTTAATGCCTCTGTTAGTAAATTAGTGTTTACCTTTGACATACATAATTTGTATTGATAAATGACAAATAGTTTGATTGGATTAAATGTTACCATACTGTACAGTATATGAATGCATCATTTGCATTGGATTTCAATTTCATTATTCCCTAATAATATAACAATTCCTAGTTTTAGACTTAAAGTAAATCCCTGTCTAAGTTAACTGGACAATTATAAGACCTCAAAAACGAATGCATAAAATTACCCATACCCTGACATGGCTGTATAGTTCAGAAAGAGCGATTAGTACTGATAAAAGTGTCACAGACTTGACCCGGGGGATATTTGGTTTAAAAAAAACAACACTAATATACATTTTAACTTAACAAATCATCATGATACTTTGACTTTGACTCAATACCAAACAATTCATATGATATATATGGTAAATGTTTGCATTTCTGCTTTGCTATATCACATTAAACACTGAAAGAGCTAGGCGTTTTTACTGATTTAGCTGAAATTAGTGTAAAAAAACTACTTTATTTAATACTGGGCAATATTGCTTATAACCGCTCCTAAGTCGACTTCATGCAGGTATAATGAGGCACGCTCCAAACTGGTGTTTCTCAGTGGGGTTTTTATTTTCTCCCATGATCAACAACGTGAAAACTGTGAACACACAACAAACCATTCTTAGCACCATTGTTTATAACCATTTCCTCAATAATGTCCTGGGTGGCAGCCACCTTTGCTGCCAACCCCCTCAAGTCCATGCATTGTCCATTAAACCAATAATAAAACAACGTAATGAAAACAAATAATACAAACAAACCAAACCAATAAAACATGACAGTGAAACAAACCAATAAAACGTACCGTGTGGCCCTCTGCACATAGGTTTAGGAGTAGTTAGTTATGTTCATCCATATTGTGAGCCCCTTTCACAAAGGGAGCTCCTTCCTTCTGTGATGTCTGTCTGATCTGGCGTTCTCAAGCCCACAGGTGCCTTTCAAAGCTACCATGATTTGCTCAGATCAGGTAGTTCAATAACGCTACCTGAACGGTAGGTGGCGCCACTAGACATCAAACCCAAAATAATAGTGACTCGCCAATAACCACAATTAAACAAAAGAAATACAAATTATAAGCCCATTATGGCGACAGTTACACTGCCACCAAAATGACAGTGATTTATTACTGTTGTAATTAGGCTGTAATAATACGTCATTTTTGAACAGACACCAACCAACACCTTTTTTTTTTGTCTTCTTTTCTTTAATCAATTCCCTCTAAAGAACTTAGGACTTGTTCTCAACTAGTACCACTAGTTTTTGAACTGGACGCTCAAGAATAGAAGGTTTGCCTTTAATTCCCAGGCTGCTTTGCCCCATTTGAACCATAACTTTCCGGACCAAACCATCCTCATCTTCATTCGCTTCAACGATTCTGGCGAGTTTCCACTCGTTCCTGGGCGCATTATCATCCTTGACAATAACAACGTCTCCGACTTCCATATTTCTTCTGGGGGTGTGCCACTGTTGTCTGAGCCTAATGTTGGCCAGATACTCTCTGCGCCATCTGCTCCAGAATTGCTCTGCTAAGTATTGGACTTTGCGCCAACGTTTCCTGGTGTACAGGTCTTCCTTACCAAAGTTACCAGGAGGTGGGAGAGGCACGGACGACTTCATGGTCAGTAAGTGGTTTGGTGTTAACGGTTCGAGACTCTTGGGGTTGTTAATGAGGTCGGTGGTCAGTGGGCGACTGTTCACAATTGACATAGCTTCGTAGAAGAATGTTCTCAATGAGTTGTCATCCAACCTTCCTGACGCTTCTCCTAGGACTGAGCTCATCACGCTCCTTACCGTCCTTATCTGACGCTCCCATACGCCACCCCTGTGGCTTGCATCGGGGACGTTCATGAGAAAGTCGCATTGTTTTCCGGCTAACCAGGTAGAAAGTCTTTCCGAGTCCAATTCCCTCAGTCCCTTTTCCAACTCGTTCCTTGCTCCAATGAAATTAGTCCCTTGGTCGGATCGAATTTGCCTCACTGCTCCTCTAATTGAGATGAAGCATCTCATGGCGTTCAGGAAAGCATCAGTCGTGAGGTCTTCCAACATTTCAAGATGGATGGCTCTCGAACAGAGACAGGTAAACAATAGGCCATACCGCTTGAATTCCTTCCTGCCTTGTTTCGTGTAGAACGGCCCAAAACAGTCCATTCCGCTGTATGAAAATGGGGGTGCGGGTTCCACACGGTCCGTGGGCAGATCCGCCATGCGTTGTTCCGCACTCTGTCCCCGTGTTTTCCGGCAGATTACACAATCTTTTATGTATTTAGCCACTGCCTTGCTTGCACCCATTATCCAGTAACCACTGGCCCTGAGCTCGTTCAATGTTAGCCCTCGGCCTTGGTGCTGTGTCTTCTTATGACAGTGGTCAAGTATCAATTGCGTTACAATGCCATCCTTAGGAAGGATTACTGGATGTTTCACATCAAGTGGTGCTGAGGATCTTTTCAGTCGCCCACCCACTCTGAGCAATCCATCGTCAAAGATGGGATCGAGTTGGTACAGTCGGTGAGTTTTGGGTAGTTTAACAGAACCCTGACTGATGAATTTCAGTTCTTCAAAAGCTTCCCTTTGAGCCAGCTTTATGAGAGCAAGAGCAGCCAACCGTCTTTCTTCCACGGTAATGGGTCCTGTCCGATCTCTGTTTGTCAGTCCTTTAATTCTTGCGATGACATTGAGGGCTTTCTGCCAATCAGAGAATCGCGTCAGTCTATCCAGAAAGCTTTCGGTTTTAACTGCATCCGTTTTTAGGACCCTTACTTCCGGATCACCTAAAAGCAGCTCTGGGTCTCCCTGGTTCAGGGCCATTTCTCGTTCCCACAAGAACTTAGGTCCCGTGAACCAATTTGAGTCAATCATATCTGCCACCTTGAGACCTCTAGATGCATGGTCGGCAGGGTTCTCATCCGTTTCAACGTAGAACCATTGTTTAGGATCTGTAATTTCCCTTATTCTCTGTACTCGATTAGCGACAAACACATGGAAACGCCGGGCTTCGTTCTGGATATAACCAATCACCACTTTCGAGTCAGTCCAGAAGAACTCTTGGTCTATTTTTAGCTCCAGTTCTTCTTTTAGAACATTGCTTATAGAGGCAGACACTGCAGCTGCCGTGAGTTCCAAGCGTGGTATTGTGACCACGTTTGACGGTGCTACTCTGGCCTTTCCCATGACCAGCGAGCAGTGAACTTGCTTGTCGGTTACAATTCGAATATAGGAGCATTGTCCATAGCCATAGTTGCTGGCGTCTGAGAAATGATGCAGCTCAACTTTTTGGATGATGCCGCTATTCTCAGGAATGTAACATCGTGGTATCTGAATTTTCCCCAGATCTGCCAAATCCTTTAGCCACGTTTCCCACTTTGGTCTCAATTCGTCAGGAAGGGGTTCATCCCATCCAACCCCACGCTTGCACATTTCTTGCAGAACACTTTTCCCATTCAGGATGTAGGGTGCAAGAAACCCGAGTGGGTCGTACACGCTGGCAACCGTGGATAGGATTCCTCGTCTCGTGGCAGGTTTGTCATTGGGTAGGACCTTGAAAGAGAACATGTCAGATTCCACGTTCCACTTCACTCCCAACACGCTTTGCATTGCAAGTTCGCTGTAATTGAGATCCACGTCCTTCACTCTGTTAGCACATTCAGACTCTGGAATGGCATTCAACACGTCTCTATTGTTGGACACAATTTTGTGGAGATGTAGTTTTCCTTTAGCCAATACTTCTTGAGCTTCCTTGATCAGGTTTATAGCCTCTTCCACTGAATCAACGCTGATGAGTCCATCGTCTACGTAGAAGTTCTTTCGTATAAAACTTGCTGCCAGTGGGAAGTATTTCTCATATACGCTGGCAAGATGTTTCATGCCATAATTGGCACATCCCGGAGAGGAGGCAGCTCCAAAAAGGTGTACTCTCATGCAATATTCTCTGGGTTCGGTTTCAGTATTCCCATTTTCCCACCACAGGAACCTCAGAAAGTTGCGATCTTCGCTGTGGACGTGAAATCTGTGAAACATCTTCTCCACATCACATGTGACTGCTATTTGGTGCTCACGGAATCTACACAGCACTCCGGTAAGTCCATTTGTCAAATCTGGTCCGGTGAGTAGGTGGTCGTTTAGGGAGTTGCCTCCATATTTGGCGGAACAATCGAAAACAACCCGGATTTTCTCAGGTTTCCTAGGGTGGTACACCCCATGGTGTGGAATGTACCATGTATTTCCTTCCTTTGATGGGCTTCTCGCTTCTTCCGCGTCACCATCCCTAAAGACACCATCCATAAAGTTCTTATAGTCTTCCTTGTACTTCGGGTTTTTCTCAAATTTTCTTTTCAGATGTTTCAGGCGAATGATTGCAAGCTGTTTGTTGTTGGGGAGCTGAGGGCGCTCTCTGAAAGGTAGCGGCATTTCCAGGTGTCCTTCCTTGTCATGTTGGACTTTTCCATTCAAAAGCTGTAGGAACTGGATATCTTCTTGCGATATACTCTTATCCCTAGGGTTTGTGTCCAGAAAGTCGCTTTCCAAAGCTCGGATTACGGCCGCAGGTGTGATTGATGGAATTTCCTTAACGGAAATGCGGTGGCAATACCCCGTCACGTTGTTCGCACTTGCATGTGTTGAGCATCCCACTATGCTCCAGCCTAAATCAGTCTTGATTGCGTACGGCTCGTAGTCTTCACCTGCTATCACTTGCGTTGGTTTCAGAGCTCGGGCACAGTCATAACCGATCAAGAGTCCAACCGGACAATCCAACAACTCTGGCATTTGCTCGGATATACATTGAAGGTGCGTCCAACGGTTTGCCGTTTCCCGAGTGGGAATACTGGTTTGCTCTAATGGGATATACTCCCTAGTGTATGCTGGTGGCAGCTCAATATTTTCTTGGGAAAAGTATCCTCTTATTTTTAGGCCAGTAACTCTTTGGCATCTGACCACAGAACCCCTGTCGGTCATTGTTGTCATTTTTAGTTTTACTGGTTGAGCAGCTGCCTCCATTATTTCTGCTGTTTCCAAATCGATAAATGTGTTACTGCTCTGTGTATCCAGGAGTGCGTATACCAAGGTTTCTGTGCAGTTGTTATCGGTCGACAGCCACACCGGGACAATCATTGACGTGCGATCGCTGTTGTCTACGGTAACACTGCACGAAACCGTCGAAGCAGTAGCCTCCACCGGTGCGATAGTTTCTGATGCTTCTTCATGAAGCGGAGATGGATGGCTTCGGCTACAAATGTTGCAAATTGCTCGGTTTCTGCAGTTTCTGGCGATGTGGCCAACTCTGAGGCAACCGAAACATGTTGTTTTCAATAACAAAACTTTTCCTTTGATTCAGAGACAGTGCTGCAAATTTTTCACACTTATAAATAAAGTGATCCTGCTGGCAACATACACAGCTTAAGGATTTTGTATTTGCTGGAAGGTTAGTTTTGAAATTCACATACTCCCTTTTTCCACTTTCCACTGTGTTCGACTGAGTGTATTTGGGATTGTGAGACGCTTCCGTTGTTGTTGCAAAAACACTTGCCTTTGGACGCTTTTCTTTCAGGGAACCTTCATCCAAGGTTTTCAAGGCATGCAGAGAAGTAATGGGATTACATGCCGCCCGTGCTTCTCTTGCCACAAACTCTGCAAAGGCGTCAAACTTTGGATAAGGCTTTCTTTCGTACAGTGCTTCAGTGACGTATTGATTCCAGCGAGTGGTGGCCCAATCTGGGAGTTTTTGAAGTAATTTTTGATTTTGTTCACAGTCGTTTAAGACTTGTAGTCCTTCCACATAAGGAATAGCGTTTTTGCATGATGTCAAGAAGTCACTGAACTCCCTCAGTCTGATTGACTCCTTCGGTCCTATTTTTGGCCAGTTGTTAAGTTTATCCCTAAAGGCTCTTTGCACCACAAAAGGGTGTCCATAACGCTCGCTGAGGGCATCCCATGCCTGGTTATATGCGTCCTCATCGCTTCTGTAAAATGAGCCTTCCAGTACGCAGAGAGCTTCTCCAGAAATGTATTTCTTCAAATAAAATAGCCTGTGCACCGGGTCAGTACAGCTAGATTCGATCAAAGCCTTGAAACAGGTGCTCCATTCAACAAATTTTAGGGGATCTCCACCAAACAGGAAAGGTTCTGGTGCTGGGAGTCTAGTGATTGCAAGCGACTCTCGAAGTGCTTGAACCAAAGTGACTTCATTTATTGTCGGCTCTGGTTTGTTCCCAATGTAGGGAAGAATTGGGGGGCTATTCGAGGCTCCCTGTTCACATGGCGTGCTGCTTCTCTGAATCACTGGATGATTTGAGAGCTGGATGTTTGCTTCTTCAACTTGTATGACGCTTCTTGGGGTGTTCAATTTAGACTCCTCCTCCACATATGCGTTGTATTCTGCCTGTATTACCTCCAAGTCTCTTAGTTTTTCCAATTTTTTCAATGTCGTTTCCGCTTCCATCACTTCCAGGTCTCTTTGTGCAGCCAATTTTCTCAATTTCTCCCTTTGAGCCAAAATGTCGTCTTCTCTGTTCAGTTCAGCTCTTTTTGAAGCCAGCCGTGCTGCTGTTTTTGCCTTTTCCAGGAGTACTGCCTCTGCTGCCTGACTTCCTCTCTGGCTGGCCCTCTCGTACCTTGATACGGTCGAGCCATATATGGATTTGGCGTCATCTCTTTGAAGTAACTGACGTGTTTCAGCCTTTGCGGCTACAGGGTCGAACACTGTTGTTTCCACTTCAGCTGAACGTTGTTTCAGTAGAGCAACAACTTCATTGGTTACTGAAACACATGTGTCTATTTTCCTCCTTATGTCTGGGCTGGGAGTGATCATTTTCCTTAAGTCCTCATATTCTCCTTTTAAATCTGACTCCCATTTCTCCAGAGTTGAAATCCATTCTTCAAGTTCAGATTTTGAGCACTCCCCTTTCAATTTGAGTCGGACGTATTGCACTTCCGGTTTAAAATTGTGGTACAAGGACAGAAATTTCTTTTCTCTCTTTTGAATTGAAAGGTTTAGAAAACCCCGCATTTTCCCCGTTGGGTGTTTCTCCCTTTCAGAACGGCGCAATTCCTTTTCGGGCTCAAGTGGTGGCTCAGCATCCTCTTGGCCTTGCATTAGAGGCTGTGCATGGATCTCCGTTAGTCTCTTTTGAATGGCTTCTCTTTCAGACACATTTGTTTCATTTTCCAGGATTTTTTCCAGTTGAGCCACTTCCTCTTTCTGTTTTCCATCCATTTTTTCCTTATTCAAAGTGACAGTGCTGAACAATTATTGCACACTCCAAATAAAGTGACCTCTGCAAAATGGTTGCACTCCAAAATAAAGTGACCTCGGCAGAATGATTGCACACTCCAACATAAAGTGACCTTGTGTAGGATTGATATGGCACACTTGAAATTAAAGTGACTCTAGTTCAGGCTTTTCATTGCACGCTCTGAAATAAAGTGACTTTGTGTAGGATTGATATGGCACACTCGAAATGAAAGTGACTCTAGTTCAGGCTTTTCATTGCACACTCTGAAATAAAGTGACTTTGTGTAGGATTGATATGGCACACTCGAAATTAAAGTGACTCTAGTTCAGGCTTTTCATTGCACACTCTGAAATAAAGTGACTTTGTGTAGGATTGATATGGCATACTCCAAAGGTAAAGAGGAAGGGCTGGAATTACAGGGTTTAGAAATCAAAGCAATAAATCCCAATTACCACCTCCTTTGGATCTTAAGAAATCTTCCCAACTCTTAATAGCCTATTATTCACAGTTTTAATTCATTCATATTGTCGTGCAAAATAAATCCAAATTCACCCTCCAACAATAAAATGTCAACCACAGTTTGTATCACGCTATGCCAAAATTCAATACCAATAAAATGTCAAGTCAAAATACCTTTTCAATTCCCCCCCACCATACCATCTAACCTGTGATATTATGACCCTTGGGAGACCAAAAAGAGCCGTTGCTGCCCTCTTGTGGTCAACCAGACTGAGCCACCGATTCGTTTATTCATTCGTTTATTCATTCGTTGTCAGGCTCAGATTCACACTTGAACTTGTCGTTGTAGACGGGCACTGCAGGCGGTTACGTGAGGTGCGTGTGTGTAGTACCAAAGAAAGGGGGGGGGGGTATAGACTTGCAGATGTCTCGTTCGGTGATCGCTGCCGCTGCGAGGCGAATGGCCGGCTGGGCTGATTCTCCCCGTCGTCTCCTGGCGTCACTTCGGGGCTCCGAAGCGAAGCGGTCCTCGATCGCCGACAGTGAGTGGCGACGTTTTCACTATAACCGCTCCTAAGTCGACTTCATGCAGGTATAATGAGGCACGCTCCAAACTGGTGTTTCTCAGTGGGGTTTTTATTTTCTCCCATGATCAACAACGTGAAAACTGTGAACACACAACAAACCATTCTTAGCACCATTGTTTATAACCATTTCCTCAATAATGTCCTGGGTGGCAGCCACCTTTGCTGCCAACCCCCTCAAGTCCATGCATTGTCCATTAAACCAATAATAAAACAACGTAATGAAAACAAATAATACAAACAAACCAAACCAATAAAACATGACAGTGAAACAAACCAATAAAACGTACCGTGTGGCCCTCTGCACATAGGTTTAGGAGTAGTTAGTTATGTTCATCCATATTGTGAGCCCCTTTCACAAAGGGAGCTCCTTCCTTCTGTGATGTCTGTCTGATCTGGCGTTCTCAAGCCCACAGGTGCCTTTCAAAGCTACCATGATTTGCTCAGATCAGGTAGTTCAATAACGCTACCTGAACGGTAGGTGGCGCCACTAGACATCAAACCCAAAATAATAGTGACTCGCCAATAACCACAATTAAACAAAAGAAATACAAATTATAAGCCCATTATGGCGACAGTTACATTGCTCATGCTTATAGGAAAAAAAATCAGACAATGTTTTTATGAACTTTTTTTTTTTTTTTTTTTCCAACATGCCCATTAATTGAATACTTGTGGTTCAAGAACAGGACATCATTCTCACATAGAGCTGAACACACATGTGAACACACATGAACGTCTCATATGAATATACACTTGAACGTATACACTAGGCCAGAGGTTTTCAAACACTTTGGTCTCAGGGCACCCCTGTAAAAAAACATTTTCAACACTGTAATTCAGCACCCCTGAATTACAGTGTTATTACTTTACAGCACCTTATGTTTATGTAAAATAATGTAACATTTCCTCTAAGATACAGCACAGTCACAAGGAAAACTTCAGATAAGTGAGGGGTGAGGGTGAGGGGGGAGGGGTGAGGAGGGGAGGGGTGAGGAGGAGAGGGGGTGAAGGGTGTGTGTGTGGGGGGGGGGGTGAGGGTGATAGGAGGGGGGAGGAGGGGGGGAAGGAGGTGACTGTGTGTCTGTGTTAGTAAACATGCTTTTCTTTTATTTCTGTGCATCTGGGGTGGCGGGGGGTGGTGGGAGGGAGGTGGGGTTGGGTTGGGGGGTTTGGAGGGGAGGGGGTAAGGGTGAGGTGAGGGGGGTTGGAGGGGGGAGGGGTGGAAGGGGTTAGGGGGTGATCGTGTCTCTGTGTTTGTACATGATTCCTTGTATTTCTGTGCATCAGGGGAGGGGGGGTTAGGTGTGTGGGGGGGGAGGTGTGGGGGGGAGGGGGGGAGGGTTCGGAATGGGGCTTCGGAAGGGGGGTGTTAGAAGTGAGGGTGACTGTGTGTCTGTGTTTTGGCATAATACTGTGTATTTCTGTGCATCTGTGCTTCCGGGTCAAAATGACCCGAACAGCACTTAAGGTTCAAAAAATATGAGGGGGGTGTAGCATGGGTGTAGTGCAAAAATATTTTTTTCTCAGAAGAATCTTTAAGGCCAGTGAGTTTCAGGTGGAAAAAATTTAAACTTCTACATTTTTTTCCCAAATGAAAATGTAAAACGGGTCAAAATGACCCGAACAGAACTTAAGGGTTAAACTGTTTACCAATTATTGTAAATAATTATGGGATATTTATTATAACACCTTGACGAGTACTTTGCACACCACACTCTCTGCTAAGCGGGAGAGGTGTAAAATAAGTCAGAAGGTTCATTAGTCCGAATTTAGTTAGGGTTACTGAGGTTAGGGTTAGGGTTAGGGTTAGGCATAGTATTTTCAGACTCTAGTGGGCGCTGGACGGGAGGCGGCTCTTTGCGTCAGCACTTTGAACACATGCATGTGTTCAGGGAGACCTCCTCTTCCACACCATACTCTCCGCCAGAGAGGTGTAAAATAAAGTGCTGTTGGCTTTCCAGTTCCCTTGTTTTGAAATGCCCACCGTTTAGAGAGGAAACAGTCAGAGTTCTTAGGCTGGACTCACACGTATGCGTGAAACATCTTCTCCGTATCGTCTGAGAATGGCCACTGGGGGCGCCGTACTAATGCATTGTCAATGGAAGGTTGTTTGGTTTTTTGTCGTTGCCGTGTCTCTAGCTCAACCACGGCCTGTCTTTTGGCCAAGAGACACGGCAACGACAAAACACCAAACAACCTTCCATTGACAATGCATTATTACGGCGCATCCAGTGGCCATTCTCAGATGATACGGAGAAGATGTTTCACGCATATGTGTGTGGGACGCCTAATGGCCGGCCCCTTGACGACTTGACTTGGCTTACTCCACTCAAAACAACAACACCACGCTTGGGCATAAATCAAGGGAATATAAACACAAAACTTTGGGTCAAAAGTTAGTATTTACCATGCTCTCTGAAACCAAGACAATGAAGGCATATGGAACAAAACCTTCTCTTTTGTCATCCTCATTAATGTTGTGTGCTGTTGTAAATGTGTTTTGGCTGATCATTGAGATTAGTCGGCAGTCACAGGCCTTGGTCAAAATCCTGGGGCCTGGCGGGGGCACGTTACGCCACTGCCTCCTTGTTGAGTTTAGTAGCACTGCAGCGTTCTGCACGTGGACCAAATATATAGAAGTGAACAAATAGATGGAGGATATGTCAAAGAACACACAGGGAGGCATCAGCATCTAGCTGGAACTCAGCTCACACAGAATTGGTCATTTTCGCATTTTCGGTCACTTCAGAATAAGAGTTCATCACACAATAAGAGTTAGTAAAAATTACAATAATAAATACAATGGAGAGCATTATGTCAACACCCCCACTTGATCTCACATTGGATTTCTTTCTTTTTTTTCACAATGAAAAAATAAACAATATCCAAACAAAAACATGGATTCTGACAAAGGACACCTATTAAGAGCGAGTTAAGAGCTACAATCTATTAAGTTTTGTTTCGCTGGAGTATGTAAACAGACTGCAACGCATGAACCACTTCCGCCACTTCTGGTGTCTACAGGCTCATGCCATTCACAAAGCATATTTTGGCCAGGGTGCCGTTGAAGAGTTATGGGTGAAAATAGGAACTAACAATTATCGACCAGGGAGAGGAGGCGGGGCTAAATTACACCAATTAAGGGCAAGGACTTTGAAACAAGTTAAATTACACCACCCACGAGTTTGTACGACAAACATTTGATGAGTTATAGCCAAAAAAAAGGAAAAATCAAGTTTTGATCAATCAGAAGAGGGGTCACTTCCTTTTGGGGGAAGGAAGTTTGACGTTTTGCCATGGTCTTGATCCGTTTATCCCCCTAGGAGGAGTTTGTTAAAGTACGACCCGTGAAAATGGCAGAAAATGCGCCAAAACACCACAAAGAATTCAAAATGGCTGACTTCCTGTT